>NC_133618.1:327752796-328121963 GCF_048593235.1 Sminthopsis crassicaudata
CACAGTCACTATTAATGGTGGTCCTGGATCCTAGGCTTACTATCTACCTACTATAACGTGCAGCTTCTCTCTTTGTAGCAGAGGATCATAGATTTAGAGATGGAAGGAAACTTGAAGGTTCATCAGGTTCAATCCTCTCCTTTTACAAAAGAGAACACTCATATACAGACAAGAGAAATGACTTTCTAAAGATAACTAAAAACTGGAGGCAAGGAGCAGAGCCAGGATTTGAAACCAGGTTCTCTGATTTTAAATTTATCTATCTATCTATCTATCTATCTATCTATCTATCTATCTATCTATCTATCTATCTTTTTTAGCTGAGGCAATTGGATTAAATTAGTTGCCCAGGGTCACACAGCTAGGAAGTATTAAGTGTCTAAGGTTAGATTTGAACTCAAGTCCTGACTTCAGGGCTGGTGCTCTAGCCCCTGCACCACCTAGCTGCCCCAATTCATTGATATTTTTGAGACATTCCAATACTCCAGTTCACTTTCCTAACCTTTCACCATTTGAGGCTTCATTTAAAACCTAAGACAAAAGAACAGCTAGGTAGCACAGTGAGTAGAGTGCCAGGTATGGAGTCAGGAAGATTCATCTTCCTCAATTCAAATTTTGCACCAGGCATTTATGAGCTATGTGATCCTGGGTAAGTTACTCAATCTTGTTTGCTTCAGTTTCCTCATCAATAAAAATTAATTGAAGAAGGAAAAGGTGAATTACTCGAGTATCTCTGCCAAGAAAACCCTAAATGGGGTCATGACTGAAATAACTGATTAGCAGAATTTTATGACTTTATAATGGGATTAATCCCATTATAATGTAAGTTATAGTGTATCAGGGATGTTATTGTAAAATTATATTGGAAGGGGCAAACAAACAGAGGAATTAGAGGTGAAAGGAGATCATCCCTTTTGCTTTGTGACATAGTCAATATGATAATATTTATAAAACAAATGCCTGGCACATAGGTGCCACATAATACTTATTCCTTTCTTTCCCCTGTGCCCCCTTTTTCAAAAATGACAGTCAGATTTAACCTTTTCAAAGAGCATTTATTCAGGTATATTATTTTTGATGATAAGGAAAAGTACTTTCACAGTTTTCACACTATTCTACTGATGCTCCCCATCTTCTTTTATCTAAATTAAATTGTGATTGTATAAAATCTAGACTTCCCCAAATTCCATGAAAGCAGAGATAAACACACAGACAGAGACAGAGATAGACACACATACATACACATAGACAAGGAGAAAGAAAGAGACAAAGACAGAGACAGAGAGAGGGAGGGAGGGAGGGAGAGAGAGAGAGAGAGAGAGAGATTGAGAGAGAGAGAGAGAGAAGAGAGAGAGAGAGAGAGAGAGAGAGAGAGAGAGAGAGAGAGAGAGAATGCGAGAATGCTTCATTCTGTAAACAGACACAATTTCTTCTCTGGGTATGAATAAGATTTTTCTATATAAGTTCTTCAGAGTAGTTATGGATCATTGTACTACTGAGAATAGCTGGACATTGCTATGACTTTGTATAAAGTACATTTCACTTTACTTGAATTCATGGAGGACTTTCCAGATTTGTTTTTTTCTGAGAGCATCCTACTCATCATTTCCCACAGAACAATAACATTCCATGAAAATCACAGAATTTATTCAGCTATTCCTTAATCGATGGGCATCCCCTCAATTTCCACTTTTTTTTGCCTGAGAAGAGAGCTGCTACAAATATTTTTGTACATATAGGGCTTGACTCTTGTTTTTGTTTTTGTTTTTTAATACATTTGACTCAGTTCCCTGTATGTTTGAAAAATAAGGTCTTATTAGAGAAGCTTACTTCAAAATTCTTCTTATAATTACTTTTGCTCATGAAAGAGTGCATACAGGGCTATCAAATTGTGCATAGCCCTTGATCCAGCAGTATCCCAATTGCGCCTATATCCCAAAACAATCATAAAAAAGGAAAAAGGACCACATGTGCAAAACTGTTTGTAGTGGCAAGAAATTTGAAATTGAGTGCATGCCCATCAGTTGGAGAATGAATCAGTTATGATATTTGTATGTTTTGGAATATGACTGTTCTATAAGAAATGATCAGCAGGATGATTTTAGAGATGCCTTGGAGAGACTCATGTAAATTAATGCTGAGTGAAGTGAGTAGAACCAGGAGAACATTGTACATAGCAACAGCAAGATTATATGATTATCAATTCTGATGGACATGGCTTTTTTCAATAGCAAGGTGATTCAGGCCAGTTCCAATGGTTCTATCATGAAGAGAGCCATTTGCACCCAGAGGGAGGATTGTAGGGACTAAGTGTGGATCACACTCTTTTATCATCCTCTCCCTTCCCATTTTTCCTTCTCCTAATTTCTTGTAGGGTAAGATTTTTATACCAATATTGAATGTGTATGTTATTTCCTCTTTGAGCTAATTCTCACTCACTCTCTCTTCCTCCTCTTCCCCTCCACTATAAAATTTTTTCATGTTTCTTTTTTATAACAGATAGTTTTCTTGAAGTACATTCCTCTCTCACCCCTTAATTTCATCATATGTTTTAGACATTATTCCTTCATGTTCAACTCATACTTGTGCCCTCTGTCTATATATGCTCCTTTAAATTGCTACAATAATGAGAAAGTTCTAATGAATGACATTTCATACTCACATGTAAGAATGTAAACAGATAAAACTTTTTAAGTCCCATATGATATCATTTTCCTGATTACCTCCTTCTGCTTCTCCTGAGTCCTGTTTTAAAATGTAGTTGAAAATCCTCTTTTTCATTGAATGATCACTTTTCTCCCTGAAGGATTATATAGCCCTAGCTCCATAGCTCTCTGGAATATCATACTCTAAAACCCTCCAATCCTTTAATGCAGAAGCTGCTAAATCTTATGTTATCCTGATTGTGGTGCCACTATACCTGATTTTTTTTCTTTTTGGATATTTGCAATATTTTCTCTTTGACCTGGAAATTCCAGAATTTGGCAATAATATTCCTGAGAATTTTCATTTTGGGATCTCTTTCAGGAGGCGATTGGTGGAGTCTTTCAATTTCTATTTATCCTTCTGATTCTAGACTATCAGAATAGTTTTCCTTGATAATTTCTTGAAAGATGATGTCCAGGCTCTTTTTTTATGATGACTTTCAGGTAGACCAATAATTTTCAAGTTATCTTTCCTGAATGTATTTTCCAGGTAAGTTGTTTTTACAATGAGATGTTTCACATTTTTTTCCTATTTTTTCATTTTTTAAAAAATTGTGTCTTGATGTCTTATAAAGCCATTAGCTTTTATTTACTTGAGCTTTTGTACCTCCTTTCTCATTTGGCTAATTTTGTTTTTTAAGGCATTCTTCTCATTAGCTTTTTGTATTTCCTTTTGTACCACTCTCAATTGTTTTCCTAATTTTTCCTCTATCACTCTTACTTGATTTTCAACATCCCTTTTGAGTTTTTCCATGGCCTGAGCCCAATTCTTATGCTTCTTGGATGCTTTGGATGTAGGGGCTTTGACTTTGTTACCTTCTTCTGAATCTGTGTTTTGATCTTTCTTGTCATCATAGTAACTTTCTATGGTAAAAAACTTTTTTTGTTGTCTGCTCATTTTCCTAGCTTAGCATTTTAATTCTGTTAAAGTAGGATTCTTATTCCAAGGTGGAAGATGTACTGTTTTAAGCTTCAATAATTTTGTGTAGGTGTTTTCAGAGATCCTTCTAGATATCTTGACCACAAGTATTCTCTTCTGTTCTGGGACTATTAGGAATCTCCTTGTACAGGGTTAAGTGATTTAACCAGGGTCATATATCTAGTGTCTGAGGCCATATTTGAACTTATTGTAGCTGTAAGATCTAGTATGCTCGAGCAACAGAGTTCTTCTTTGCTGACATTGGGACCAGGGGTTGTACTGGTGTGGTTTGTGCTGAGATTGTGCTCCAGGCCCCCACCTTGCTTCCACAGACTTTTTCTGCTGACCTTTTAAGTTGCCTCTGACTGGAAAATGTTCTATTCTATCTTTGGGTGTTCTGATGTTATAAAGTTTGTTTAGTTATTATTTAAAGGAATTTGGAGCAGTTTTAGGGAAAGGTTCAGTGAGTTTCTGTATTTACTCTGCCATCTTGTCTCCATCTCCCTTGATCAACATTTTTTTGATAGATAAGCTAATTGTCCTCACAGGGTAATAGGGAAGCTACATTAATTAGAGGGGGCTTACTGCATGTTGTAAAGCTCCAAAGTAGGATTTTTAAAGGATCTGGAAGAACAGGAAGGCTATTCAAAATGGATTTTCTATGGAAAGTATGATGTTTTCAATGTCCATGAGAAATATACTAAGTTCTATTAGTTTAGCAGGGACAAGGATGCAAAGAATATAAAAGAATCTATAAGGTATATAGGGTAATACTCAGGAATTTAAGAAGGAAAATTAAAATTTTGGATTTGACTTTGAAATCCATCACTAGTCATTTGATCCTTCATAATCATTTAAAGTCCTTGACAATGTAAACAAAATAAAATATTGCCTATAGGTGTATGCATGGCACCTGAACACTCTTTCTCTTTGGAGGAAGTTTTCATATACTGAGAATTTCATAAAATCCTCATGAGAACTTTATTCATTTTTAGGATGAAAACTTTTTTTAGTTTTTGCAAAGTAATCGGGGTTAAATGACTTGCCCAGGATTACTCAGCTAGTAAATGTTTAGTGTCTGAGGCTGAATTTGAACTGAGGTCCTCCTGAATCCAGGGCCAGTGTATTATCTACTGCTCCATTTAGCTACCTCCTTAAGCAGTTTTTTCTTTTTGCAAATCTAGCACATTATGGGCTTATTTCTTTTGTGTTGTTCATAATTTCAGTAATGTCCAAGTCTTTATAAAGACTTTTGTTTTTTTCTTGACAAATATATTGGAATGGTTTGCTATATCTTCTCCAGATCATTTTACAGATGAGTAATTGAGGCAAACAGGATTAAATAACTTGACTAGGGTCACACATTTTGTAAATATCTGAGACTATATTTGAATATAGGAAGACAAATATTCCTGACTCCAAGTCCAGCACTTTATCTACTGTGCCACCTAGCTGCTCTTTTGTCTTAGGCAATACTATATTGAAGCCCCAAGTGAAAGGTTGGGAAAGTGAACAGGGCATAAGCTGGCAGATATATATGGACATGGAAAGGGGGAAGAAACAAATGATGAACACTGTGAAGATACGAAACACAGAATATAGTTACCACACTTAAACTAGTTGAGAAGCTTACACCATTTTGTTGATTCCAAGAGACCTGAAAATATAATGAACGCTTTTCCTTCTTGAAGTTAACTTGAGACACTAGAATTAGGAAGATATATTTTTAGTGTGTATGTGGGGGAAAGGGCCAGGAAGAGGATTTTCAATTTATGCCTTTCAAAGCCAAACAGAATGAAATTATCAATTATCTGTTGAAGAAAGAATTCATTCTGTCTGTAAGGTTGGTTTAAACAAAGCAAGAATGAAAGAGATGAGGAGTTCTAGTCTATCAATCCCACAAGGCATTCATCACATTCTCTTCACTTATTCCAACAAAATGGGAGCTGTGAGTGCTATATAGGACTTGGGATGAAACAGACACTCTAGATAAATTCACTCAGGATGTTATAGATGGAGGAACATGGTTAAAATGACTCTGGAGAATGTCTAGCTTTCTTAATTTCCCTGATGTGAAATAAACATATTCTTCAATTTCAAGTGCTTTCCTCTCAGTGAACAAAATCTCATCATCCTCCCCATCTCTGTCTTACAAATTAACAAAAAAACCCAATTATTTAATCATCTCATAACTTATTGTGGGCTTATAAACAATTAGACAGTAACTTCAGTGTGTGATTATGACAACACCCTAATGCCTTTGCATTCTACCTGATGGTTAAAGAGTTTTGAAGTGAGTGTTGGTATGTCTGAATTGTCCTTCAAAGTTTACTCTGGCCTTTCCTTAATCTCAAGTTAAAGCACACAGGCTGTCTGACCCTTCTGTACTCAAGGGAGACATTCAAAAACATGCCAGTAAATGCTAGTATTTTAAGACCAATTTATGCTTCTATGATTTAAAAGAAAAACTAACCCCAAACCAAAAAACAACAAGACAAAACAGCTTTGTGGAGCTTTTTTGCTTTAACCTTGAGTTCTTTTCAGAATTTCGCGTCTTGATTTTATTTTTACTTAATCCACCATGCTTTTACTCCACAAAAGAAGATTTTAAGCTAAATTGGCCCCAAACAAGAGGGATGCTGAATGCTTTTTGTTACCATGGAAACAATTCTGGGCACTTACTGAGGACCTGGTTGCCAATAGTAATGTAACAGAGAAAATAGATACACTTCATTTAGTGGTCGCCAATGATTAAGAGGCAGAGAGACCACTTATAGAGTCATGCCAGTGTAGGCTTTACAGTTTAAAAAACCAAAAAACCAAAATACCAGACTCTCAGTAAAGAAGCATTTATGACACCTTTGATATGTGTTGGGAAGGAGATATAATTGCAGTTAAAATTCTTATTTGTTTTCCATTTGGCATCTTATATCATTTTAAAGGCTGGTTTTTAACCACATGTATTTGTTTCCAAGAAATATGCTCACTATTTCCTGAAATAGACCTTCTAATGGAATTAATGTGTTCCAAGTACATTGGAGTATAGAACTTTAAAAACAATCTTTGGCTAAATGGAATGTAAAGAAAAACATCGAACAGTAGGCTTTGAAAACTTGATGAAGTAATTTGACTTTTCACTCAGAGTACTGCACTGGGCTAATGTGGCATGTGATGACTGGAAGGAAGTCTTATAGGGTCCCTACAAGCTGCTATCCACCCTAAGTGGAAAGGCATTCTTTGTTTCTGTCAGAGGACTTGGCCTTTCTATGACTTCTGGGGCTATTAATGGTGTCAGTGGATGGTATATTATTGGACATGATACCTGTTACAACTTTGCACAAATTAACCCATATTATAACATGGTTAATGGATAGCACCACCTCTTTGGCTCCTTTTCTTCTGAGGTTTTGCTTCTCAATTATTAGCTCAGAAACATTTTCCATAATAATCCAATCACCATTCCACAGAAATGAGACTTCCAAATCAGTCTAGCTGCCACTGTTGCCCAGGAAAACCCAAGTGAGTTTTTCTCTTATAGCTCAGAAATAGCAAAAAAAATCTGAGTGGTTATCTGATTTGAATGCTTTAAGAAATAGTTATTTAGAAAATACTTTGAAAGATGATCTACAATTTCCATAGTCCTAAGTTTTAAGAAATACAAATGGTTATTATTGTTCTTACTTATTTTGCTGGTTCTGTTATTTTTCCTCTGAATAAATTTATAGGCTTAACTTACTCTTTCAGAAACACACAGAAACAGGATAAGTTAGAAGGAAAGAAAAAGAAAATAATTGTTTGGTTTTCTTCCCCTGACCTTCTCTTTCACTCCATGACTTTAACCATTCCCTTTCTCTGTGCAGGTTAATTTGAAATCCATGACTGTCCTGACCTTTCTTCTAAATAATAGCAGCTAACATTTATTAAACATTGATTGTAAAATACTCATCTCAATTAGGTCTCACCAGCTCCTTCAGCTAATTAGTTAAAAAACTGACTTCATACTTGCCCTATCATAATGACTTAGAGATTTCTATCTGTGTACCATTGTGTACTGTAGGATTGTTTTTTTTTTTTTTACTTTTTTGTCTCTTTTGTTTTTAATATCAATTAGATCCATCAATTAGCCACTGAGTTCCTAATCATTTCATTTCTGTAACTTCTGTTGAGTATGTTTTTCCCCATCCTTCTTTATTCCTACTGCCATTAATTTAAGATAGGGTTTCATTACTACATGCCTGAACTATTACACTAGCCTCTATTTTGGTACTTATAATTACTCTCTACCCACCTCTAGTCTGTACTTCATAGCAATGTCAAATAATGTTTGCTTTGTCATAATGTCTAGCTTTGTCATTATTCTACTTAAAAATTTTCAGACTTGAAAAGAGTAGTCACACCTGTAGGAGGACCAAATGAGAACAAGTATTGGAAAGTATTGGAAAAGTATTGGAAAGTATTGGAAAAACCCAGAGAGAAAAGAGTATTCAGGAGTAGAAGATGGTTATTAATATTATATTGCAGATGGGTGGGGGTTGAGAAAAAAACCTATCATATCTGTCAATTAAAGCATCATTGATAACTTGAGAAGGAGCAGTTTCAGGTAAGTCAGAAGCCAAATCACAACAATTAGAGAAGTCAGGAAAGGGAGTGAAAAAGGAGAAAGATAAACAGATTTTTTAGGAATTTAGCTGAGAGGGGGAGGAGCAAAATAGGATGATAATGAGGGGATGTTAGGGTTAGAGAAAATTATTCAAGAATGGCAGAGATCTAGGAATACTTATAGGCAACAGAAAACAAATTAAGAGGTGGGCAGAAATTGTACTTTGGGCCTTATATTGATAAGGGAAAGCAGACTATGGTATGCTAGAACAAACTCTATCTGGGGCTAAGTAGGATAAGTTTATTAAGTTTTCAATGGCAGAAACTGTTGCTCTGTCATTGTCAGTAATGTCCAACTGTGATTTGGGGTTTTCTTGCCAAAGATGCTGGCGTGGTTTGCCATTTTCTTTTCCAACTCATTTACAGATGAAGAAACTGAGGCAAATTGGATTAAATGAGTTGCCCAGTATCACACAAGTAACAAGTAAGTGTTTGAGGCCAGATTTGAACTCAGGAAGATGACTCTATCCATTGTGCCATGTAGAGGCTAATGAGAGTATTTATACCTCAGAAATCAGTGGTATTTGATAAGTACTTGATTTATTGCTTTGTTGATTGTCTATACTTTAAAAAGAGTTAAAAAGTTTGCATGCAGACTTTTTTTTTCTTTTGATGGCCTTGTTATTAAACATTTATCATCACACCCCTGTGGTATAATAGAGCAAATTCATTATTGAATGAATGACCTGACTCTACTATTGTAGATTAATAGACCTCTGTCAAGCTGGGAAGATGTCTTTTGTGAAGTGACCCAGAAAGTCATCCTTGGTCTTGACTATTTTCATTGGCATTTGATTAAGATTTTGATGATATTATTTTCAAATCACTATATAATATGGAGCTAGAAGGGAAATTTAATACTTTGGGGATACACATTATGATCTTGGTGTGCAATAGCAATGGAACAAATCTAACAAAATGAAATTTATTGGAAATGATTAAAAAGACCTGTACATAGTATATCAAAAAATAACACCCAAGAGCAAAACAGCAATTTTTCATGTTGAGATACAATATTTCATTTGAAAAAAGATCTATTTTTGTTTTAAAAAAGCATGGTTTTATTGACATCAGTTAGAGTGTAATGTGGTAGCAACAAAGTAATGTCACATTGAACTGCATTAATAGGAAAGAACATTCAAAATGATTTGATAATCACCTAGTAACTTTCCTGGATCATATTTAGAGTCTTGCTCTTAGTTCTGAATGTCATACTTTAGGATTGTTATTAAAACATGCTTCCAGAAGAAGGTAATTAGCTCAGGATGGTTAAGATAGTTGAAATCTGATTAAAAGAAATAATATTTCACTTGGAGAAGAGATTTGGGGGAGAATGAAATGAAATAACTATCTTCATGTATTATGAAGCGTAGCTTATGAAAGGGAAGTTAGAAATATTCTGTTTCACCGAACACAACACTCAATTCAACATTTATTAAAGATCGGTTAGACTCAATTCGTTATTTTCTGGGGATACAGAGATAGCATGTAAACCCTTACAATCAAGGACCTTAAATATAATAAAGGAAAAGAAATGAGGGAGAATGTGGTAAATGCAAATAGGAGGGAAAGGCACTTGTGTATAATTTCAGGAAGGAAAGATCATTTTTATTTAGCGGAATCAGATATCAAGGAGTTCCTACAGGAGACATATTTCTTGAATTTGATCTTGGAAAGAAAGGAGGAACTTCAATATATAAAAATGCTTGTTGGAATGGAAGAAGTATGTTATAGGCACAGAATTATGTGAAGATATGGTGAATAAAGGGTATGTAGTATGTTCAGCTTAAACTTAGAATATGTGATTGAGAAAGTTTGAGATAAGTAGGTTGAACACAGATTGTTTTTTATTGTAAATGCCAGAATAAAAAGTTATGTCTTATTAAAAAATTGATGGGGAAACACTGAAAATTTTATTTTTTATTAATTTTTTAATTATTATAGCTTTTTATTGACAAAATATATGTATGGGCAATTTTTCAACATTGACCCTTGCAAAACAACTTTTCCCCTTCTTTCCTCTTCTAGATGGCAGCTAGTCCCATACATGTTAAATATGTTAAAGTATATGTTAAATACAATATATGTATACATATCTATACAGTTATCTTGTACAAAAAAATCGGATTTAGAAAAAAGGTAAAAATAACCTGTGAAGAAAAACAAAAATGCAAGCAAACAATAACAGAAAGAGTGTAAATGCTATGTTGTGATCCACACTCATTTCCCAGTGTTCTTTCGCTGGGTGTATCTGGTTTTGTTCATCACTGATAAATTGGAACTGATTTGGATCCTCTCATTGTTGAAGACAGTCACTTCCATCAGAATATATAGTATATATAGCTCATATAGTATTGATCTCCTGGTTCTGCTCATTTCACCTAGAATCAGTTCATGTAAGTCTCTCTAAGCCTCTCTGTATTCATCCTGCTGGTCGTTTTTTTACAGAAATACTGAAAATTTTAAAGTAGAGGAGTGATGTAATAATTGGTGTAGTTCATTAAGATGACTCATATGGATGAATTTGAAAGGGTAATAGACTTGGCACTGGGTAAATGAGCAATTAATTGTGTTGAAGTTATATAGAGGAAAGTTTTGGGTCAACATAAAGAAAACATTATTAAAATTGTTATGAATAATTCATTTCTCCTCTTCTTTCTCTTTCCTGTTCCCTTTCTATTTCTCTTCATCATCATCATCATCATCACCACCACTACCATCTCATTGTGGTGTTGTATTTGGAATCATCCTTTAGATAGAGGCAAAACTAGATGATTTCTTATAATCTCATTAAAGATTCCATGAATTTTTTGTGATTAAAAAAAACTAGTATTCTTCCTATGCTCTATGGAAGGAAAAAAAAAGCTCAGGAAGGCACCAAATTCAAGAGAATGGGAAGCAGGTACAAATTTAGAATGTTTCCTATCTAATGATAGTTTTAGCTTCTTTCTGCAGAAGAAGAAATATAGGAAATATCCTGCTCCTCATTGGTAATTATAGTCTACTTTGGAAAGTTTTTTTTTGTTGTTGCATTTTTCCATTCTCCAAAGAGGAGGAGAACTCACTTTGGGAAAGGAGCTTAATGGTAGAAAGACATTTCTGGGATTTATTGTTTAGTCATTTTAGTGATGTCCAATTCTTTGTGAGCCTATATGGGATATTCTTGGCAAAGATATTGGAGTGGTTTGCTATTTCATTCTCTAGCTCATTTTACAGATGGAGAAACTGAAGCAAACAGGAATAAATGAGTTGTCTAGTCCTACACATATACTTAAGTGTCTGAGGACAGATTAATTATAACGATAATGCTCATACTCTCCTTTATTAGTTATTTAGAAATGCTTTTCCTTCATTAGATTTCTTGATTGATTAGTTTCTTTAATTAAAGGGTTTAAAAGTGCTGATTTGTTTCCTTATATCCAACACAAATCTTTGCAGATAGCAGATACTTAATAAATATCTGCTTAATTAAATTTGTCTATTAAAGCAAAATGAATCTAACTTCTCTTTCACATGAAAATCATTTATAATGCTTATTTTGAGTAAATTTTTTTAGATAAACACATGTCTAGCATTTGAGCAACTTGACTAGCCCATTAAAGCAGCTCTCTCTCTAGTAAAGTTTGAGTTTAGCTTGAGAAAGGACCATAATGTCCACTACCTTATCTTGACAGATGATCTTCAGTTCTCCCATTCAAATGGAAGTAGTTTAATTTTCTACATAAACTGTCCAGTTTACACAGGCATGCAATAATGAGATTTGCACAAAGACAGTCAGAAGAGATGATACAAGGACACTCTCAAAGGCTTTCTAAAGAACTTTGGTATTGATTGTGAGACATGAGAGACATTGACACAGGACTTTCCAGCATGGCGTATCCATATCAAAGAAAGTACTGCTCTATGACTAATACAGATTGTAATAGCTCAAAAGAACCCTGAGATGTGCAAACAAATTTAGAGACAGCCCAAACATCCAAATGGCTTATTTATGTTCAACCTGTGGTAGAGCCTTCTGGACTCATATTGGTATGATTAGTAATAGTCACACACATTGTACTTTGATCTCAATATCATGATGTCATTTTGGTTTTCTTTGAATAATGGGGCAATAGAAATGTTTGCACATAATTTTCTTTTCCCCCTTACTTCTGCAGGCTAACCTGAAGCTCTACCTTTGAGCTGTGTGGTAGTGTTCTGTTTCTCTATCCTCCCAGAGAATGGGCTTGTAGTTACTCCCTGGGCTTGTGGGAGCTCCTTAAAAGTATGCTCTTAAAGGTGTGAATTTCATGTGTGGACCAATGAGCAAACTCCTTTAAAGGTGTAAACTAAGTGCACAAGTTCCTTGTAAGAATCCTAACACTGTGCCACAAAATCTGTTTTTTGAGGGTGGATGGATGAGGAAGGAATTGTTTTGTTGACTGTAGGAAAGGGAGAGTGCCCTAGCACTGTGATATATATATATATATAAAGATAATACTATGTTTTGAAAAGGAGGTGCCAGCTTTTAGCAAGGGACATAAGGTACATTAGTAATGAACATGATGTAAAATTGAATGGCCATAGAACAAATACATATAAGGTGCTCTTGAAGCATATATAAAGGAGAAATCTCTTCTACTATGGAAACAAGGAAAGTTTTGTGAAGCAACTGGCTTTAAGTTGGATGTTGATGGGCATATAGGATCCAGATAATTAGGGAAGTTAATGTTCAGTAATTTCAGTCATGTCTGACTTTTTGTAGCCCTATTAAGGGTTTTCTTCACAAAGATACTCTAGTGCCTTGCCATTTCTTTCTCTAGCTTATTTTATAAATAATGAAAACAAGGCAAAGTGAGCACTGAGTAAGGACTTAGTTGCTTTAGCACACTAGGTCTTATAGCTACAGTGGGCTGGGGACACTCCTAACATTTTCAGAATAGAAAATAATTTTTGTGGTCAAGTCCCTAGAGGGATCTCAGAAAACAGCTGCATAAAACCCTGAAGCTTAAGATAGTGCATCCTCCACCCTGGAAACAGAACCTTATTTTAACAGAATTAAAAGTCAAGTGATAGGCTGAGAAAATGAACAGATAAAATAAAAAAATTCTAAAGATAGAAAATTACTATGGTGACAAAGAAGATCAAAACACACACTCAGAAGATAACAAAGTCAAAGCTCCTATATTTAAAGGGTCTAAGAAAAATAATAATTGGGTCCTAGCTATGGAAGAGCTCAAAAGGGATTTTGAAAACTAACTAAGGGAGATTGAGAATGATGAAAAATGTACAAAAGGTTAAGAATGCCTTAAAAAACAAAATTGAACAAAGGGGAAAGGAGTACAAAAGTTTAAGCAAATTAAAAATTATTTATCTACCTGAAAGTCATGATAAAAAAAGATCCTAGAATAATATTTCATGAAATTATCAAGTAAAAGTGTCCTGATATTCTAAAACCAGAGCGTAAAATAGAAATGGGAAGAATCTACCAGTCACCTCCTGAAAGAGATCCCTAAATGAAAAACACCAAGAATAATAGAGCCAAATTCTGAAAAAGTATCATAAGAAATGGAGATTTATTTTAGGGAGGGGGAAGGTTGGGTTTAGGATGATAAGATCAATTTTAATATTTTGGATTTAGAGTATCCTCAGGTTCAATGAATAAAACTTTTATGGGTGCAGCTAGAAGGTACATGGATAGAAATACCAGCCTTGAAGTCAGGAGAACATGAGTTTAAATGTAGCCTGAAGTACCTGTTGTGTGACTGTGGGCAAGTCACTTTACTTCAATTGCCTTGTCAAAAAAAAAAAAGAAAAGAAATACTAATACTTTTATTAGTTGTAATTTTGTCTTCTTGCTCTTTGTGTATCTGTCTCTGTTTCTGTCGTGGGTTTCTGTCTCTCTGTCTCTGTCTGTTTCTTTCTGTTTCTATCTCTCTCTCTCTTTCTGTTTCTCTCTCTCTCTCTCTCTCTCTCTCTCTCTCTCTCTCTCTCTCTCTCTCTCCCTCTTTTTTTTTGCTACTGATCATGTCTACCCCTTCTGAAGCTTTATTTTATCATCTTTATGGACTTGGACTTTTTTGACCTGGATTAAGATGAGGTTCTCTATATTTACACAGGTTTGTTTATTCTTGGTGTTGTGTGAGTTTTTTTTTTCCTTTTCTAAAGTCATTTTATTTTTCACTTTATATGCTGCATAAAATATAGAAATATCACATAGGTGAAAAGCAAAACAAGTCAGATTGTATATACAAAGCTCTTGCCATCATATTTGAAGTAGCATGTACTTGGTGAAATCCTAGTTTATACTCTTGGATCAAATCCTCAAAGTGTTCTGTATTCTGAAACATATTAAATGCATGCCTAATGCCCAGTCCAAAGTCTGTTGCAGGATGAAATGCCTGAAGAAATGAAATGAAATATCTGAAGAAATGCAGGACAGTCATCACATACATTTCTGTCTTTACTTCTTAGATTCAAATGATATTCAGTAGTATGGATTACTTGACTGACACTTTCTTTAAATTTCTTAATTTCTTCTACTTTCTTCTGTTCTACTTGAATAGAAACAAATGGAGATTCTGCTAGTAATTCTCTAGATATTTCTTTTGCAGTTGCTACACTTTCCTTTCTATCTTACTTCTTTCTTTTCCCCTTTTTAAGATTGTAGTCTATGTGAGTCATACTGTATGTAATTTCTTAAGAAGCAAATGAAGTTTAGTGATTTCTGAAGAAATTAATCATAGACTTGAGGGAGTTCTTGAAGTTGAAAAGAAAACATCCTCATCAAATACCATGTTTCTTGCACTTCTTTCTTAAAGAAATGATCACTATTTAAGAACTAGTTTCTTTCATAATGGGTCCTCAAAATCCATTATCATCTAGAATTATACAACAGAATGTTATGGTCCTGATTTATTTATGTGTTCTTTTCTTGTTTTTCTGAGAAGGTAGTACTTGTAATAACGGAATAAGCAGTGGGCCAGGTGCCAGAAGAAACTTGAGTTCAAATTTTGACTCTTACATTTCCTAGCTGTGTGAACCTATCTGTTTTTAATCTTTCTAAACTTTAATTTCCCCATCTGTAACACTATTTGTACACTCACACTATATTATAATATTGTTGTGAAGAGAGAACTTTGTAAATCTTAAAGAATGATAGAACTATGAGATAATGTTTTATGAAGAAAGAGCTTTTTCTTATTTTTTTCCTATAAACTTTTTTAGAGAATGACTAGTTAGTTGCTTTCCTTTTCACCCCTCCTTTTCCCTTCTTTCTTCTCCCTTCCCCTCCCCTCTTCTCTCCTGTTTTTTTCTTTTCTCTCTTTTTCTCTCCTTTCTCTTTCTCAACTCATCTCTTCTTTTCTCTCCTCTCCTCTTTTCTCCTCTCTTCTCTTTTCACCTCTCCTTTCTTTTTCTTTCTCTTCCCCACTTTCAAAACTTCCTTTTTTCTTTGTTTACTTTCTTTTCCTTTCTTTTTTTCTAATTTCAAGGGATAAATTTTTTAAAAAAGGTCACTGAAAATGATGGGAAAGGAATTATTCTAATTCTCCTAACTTTTATTTTTTTGAAAAAAATTTAGACTTTCCCATTTTTTAGGCATTTAGTAAATCAACTTTGTAATAATTTATATCAATAATAATTACAATAATAACAGTATTAAATGATAATAATATATTAATAAATAATAGTATAATAATTAATAATAGTTGTTTTAAAATAATAGTCATATTAACAATATAATAATATTAATAATTTAAATAATTTGTAATAACCCTTACAATAGAAGATATTACTATAGATACTGCACCTATGATTTTAGTGTCAACTGACAAAGTGATGTAAGCAATTATGCATTTATATGATATTTCAAACCATACGAAATAATTTCTTACAACAGTTCCATGAAGTAGAGGAGGTAGATATTATCCTTTTTGTAAATAAGAAAAACAAGGTTTACAGAGGTAAAGTAGTTTGCATAATGTTAAACTAGTAAGAAGTGAAAGAAATGAAATTTTTTTTGAGAAATATTTGATCATTATTTTAACACCTAGTGTGTTAACTTTTTTTCAAGCTTTGTATTATTTGTACATTTGACAGATTACCATATATGTCTTCAAATCATTGAAGCTATTGTGCATTCTACTCTACCATATTGACTCCCAGAGAGTAATTTCAAGTATATATGGTAAAAACTTCCAGCATTTATAAGGCCCTTTGCCAGAAAACTGTGTGCTTTCAACTTACAAGATGCAAATACCTTTTAGTGAAATAAAAAATGCACATTTATTTTAGATACACTGAGATTAAATAGAAAGAATTAAAAACTCATTTTAAAAACAGGAGTCTTTATTTAACTGTTTTTTACATCACTTTCATGTCTCAGTAATTTAGTCATGTCCTACCCCAACAGGGACAGAGTTAAGCAAAACAAATTAACACATTGACTGTACCTGATGGTGTATGCATATTTGGTATCTGTATTTTATCATCTCTTTTATTGGATGAAATTATGTTTCACCATCAGTGATTGCTAGCCATCACATTGATTATCATGGTTCTTGGCATATTAATGGTGATTAATAAATGTTTATAGAGTTGATCAGTCGATGCTCTTAGCGTTGTTTTTATTTGCAACATTAGATAAAATTATAACTTGCTCTTCTTGTCTACTCTTTTTCTTTAAATTTTTTTATTATAATGAATTTATTTATTTTTAATACACATTGCTTTATGAATTATGTTGGGAGAGAAAACTTAGAGCAAAAAGGAAAAACCATGGGAGACATAAAAAAAAATAGCATGTGTTAATTTACATTCAGTCTCCTCAGTTCTTTTTTCTGGATGCAGATGGCATTTTCTGTCCAAAGTCTATTGGAATTGGTTTGGATCATTGAACTATTGAGAAGAACCAAGTCTTTCATAGTTGATCATCACACATCCTTGCTGTCATTGTGTACAATGTATTCCTGGTTCTGCTGTTTTGCTCAGCATCAGTTCATGTAAATCTTTCCAGGCTTTTCTATAATCAGCTTGTTCATCATTTTTTACAGAACAATAACATTCCAATACCTTCATGTACCACAACTTGTTCAGCCATTCTCCACTTGATTTGCATCCACTCCTTTTCCAGTTCTTTGCTACCACAAAAAGAGCTGTTACAAACATTTTTACACATGTGGATCCTTTCCCCTCCTTTATGATTTCTTTTGGATACAGACCCAGTAATGGCACTTCTGGGACAAAGGATATGCACAGTTTTATAGCCCTTTGGGCTGCTCTTCAGATTCATCGGATCATTTCACAACTTCACTAATAATGCAGTAGTGTCCCAGTTTTCCCATGTCTCCTCCAAGATTTATCATTATCTTTTCCTGCCATTTTAGCCAATCTGAGAAGTATTCTCAGAATTTTGCCCTTCTCTAATCAATAGTTAGTTAGAGCATTTTTTTCATATAGTTATAAATGACTTTAATTTTGTCAACTGAAAATTGTCTGTTCATATCCTTTGAACATTTATTAATTGAGGAATGACTTTATTCTTATAAATTTGATATAGTTCTTTATATATTTTAGAGATGATATCTCTATTCTTTCTATTTGATAGGCTCATAAGAGCCTTTCCAAGTTTCCCTCAGTTCTTCATGTTGGTTTTTCTTTTAGTTAGTCTCAAAATATTTTATATTTCTATATGATTCCTATATTCCTATATAATAATTTGTTCAGATGCTTCCTAATGGACGCATAGCTACTTGTTTCTAGTTTTCGCTTTCATCAAAAGTGCTGTAGTAAATAGTTTTATATCCTGTAGAATCCCCATATTCCCAATAGTAATATTACTGGATAAAGGTTACATGTAAGTTAGTGATGTTTTTGTGTGGTTACAAGTTGTTTTTTAGAATGGATGGACAATTTAAAAAATAGCATGTGAGTGTTCCCATCATTGCAGTATTTCCAAAGACCATTCAACATTGATTATTTTTATTTTCTGTTATCTTTGCCAATCTGATGAGTGTGTGGTGAAACCTTTAGAATTCTGATTTGCATTACAGTTATTATCAGTTCTTTAGTATGATTATATGATAATAATAATTCTTTAGTATGATTATTAATAGCTTTTTTTTTTTTTGAAAACGGCTTATTTATATCCTTTGACCACTTATGTACATGGGAACATTCATTCTTTCTTGATATAGAAGGCAGAGGTGTGAAACAAATGGCCTGCATATAGTCCACAATACATCTGAATGCAGTGCAACCCAGTTGGGAAATGTTTAACAAAATAAATAAAACACAACAAAACAGAATAACATTAAAATTTCAAATTAAATCAATATGTGACTTTCAAGGATCTATTTGTGTAGATTAGTGGGTCCCCATTTCTTTTTGAGTTTAACACTGTTGGTCTAAGAGGCAACTTTTAAACAATCCAGGGAAGTTTGCGGCTATAATGAAAATATTATAGGACACAACAATAAATGGTATTCTAGAAAATGTGGTATTTGGAAACTCTGGATTTTGTGAGAAGTGTCAATGTTATAAGTATTCTGTTCCTACTTTGGTCTGGCTTTGAAATTCAAAGCTACTTGCACTTGCCTTAGATTTACTTACAAAATAAAGTATGCAGAAGTGACCCAACATTCTAACATGTCCCAATTTAGGGGAACAAAAGGAACCATAGGTCACCCATTAAATATAGAAATCCTAAGAACTAGGATCATAGAACCATAGAATTTGAAGATGGAAAGAATCACAGTGAACTTCTAGTCTACCCTCTCTATTTCACAAAATCCTGTAGTATTATTGAGTGTATCCAAGGTCACACAGTAGGTAGCAGAGCAGAAGTTTAATTTCATGTTCTCTAACCTGAGATTCAGGGCTATTTCCTGCTGCTGTTGTTTTTCAGCATGGATAACGGTGGTTAAAGGACGTAATGTTGTTTTTTTTTAAACAAATTTCAGTTTTACTGATAATTTTCTCTGACTTTAGTATTCACTTTAAGATTCATAGATGTGTAAAAGTTCAACTGGAGTTTTAGATCTTAGTAATAAATAGTTTCCAACAGCAATTTCATTTTCTTTTCTTACATCAGACAGAACAAGGTTTAACTTGAGAATCAGTGTGAGTTTATATCAGTACTTGAGAGTGAATGCGGGTGGAAGATTAAGCCTGTAATTTTTAATACCAACTTTTTGCCTTTCTTTTTACTCCCCCCACATTTTCTTGGAGCCCTTTCAAAAATAACATTTTATTTCAGATGAAGTTTCTTTATTTTATGTGGCCTATATTTTTCTGAAATGCTGCTCATTTTTACTGAAAGCTTTATGGAAGAAGAATAAGCTCTTGGTGGAAATATTTTAGTCCATAGGAAGAAAAAATAATTAAATTTCCTATACAAAGGAAAAAGAGCTAGAAGGCAAAAAGAAACTAAAACCAAAGTGAAGGCTTTGATATGACACCATTAACCAGAAATCTTTACAATGATATCATATTTCTGAGGTAATATTTGTAAAGCACTTAGAATGGTGAATTGCACATGGTAGATGTTTAATAAATGCTTGTTCCCTTCTCCCTTATATAGGTAGTGTTGGTCCTTAAAAGGTTGTTTGCGTTGAGTAATGCAAATACATTGCTAACATAATAATTACATCAGTTAAAAAATTAATCAATTCAGTGACATGTTATGTGTACATGTTAAAAAATTAATCAATTCAGTGACATGTTATGTGTACGTTAATAAAAAAAGAAGAGACCTTAGAAGGTATCTAACTAGAATCTCACAGGATTTAGAGTCAGAAGGGGCATTTAAGTTCTTAGTACAATGCACTCATTTTGCTGACGGGATTAAAGTGAGGACCTCAGAGATAAGATGACTTATACAAGTGCCCATACAAATGACTATCAATCATTTATAATCACTTACAATGTTCCCCCAATGTAGAAATGGCAAAACTTAGAACCCATCCACTTAACAAGAAAATTTCACTAATAGGGGAACCAATGGTGGACTAGGGTTATAGGATCATAGGTTTAGAGATGGAAAGGCCCTTATTTCAACTTCCTCATTTAGAGATGGGGAAACTAAGTTTACCATGGTTAAGAAGATAAAATGAGATATTTGTAAAATATTTTGCAAACCATAAAGGTCTATATATCTCATCATCATCATCATCTTCTTCACCATCATTGCTAGCTTAAAGTCATGTAGAAAGTTAACAGAATCAAGATTCAGACCTAAGGCCTTTGATTCCCAAATCAGTATAGTAGGTCTCACTGACTTTTCTGTTCCATTTCTTTCTGCTTTGTTTCTTCTCACTTCCAAGAGATGGCCTTTTCAATAGATTTCTAGTGTTTAGGGTCTCTTTCTTCCTTTACCACCCCACCCCTACCCACATGGGGCTATCTTGCTCACTCTTCTTTCCCTCTCCTTCAACTGGGAATATTCAACTGGGTTACAGTTTGTATTACTTAACTCTGGGCACGAATTCCTACTTGTACCTCCTTTTTTTAATCTCTGTATTGCTGCATGCATATTTGAATGAATGTGCATTCGTGTGTGCGTGTGTGTGCCTGTATTGTAGTGTCTGTGTGTTTCTATGTTTGCATGATGTTTTCAGAATCTTTTTTGCCAAGTGGCCTCTTCTTCCCACATCTCAGATGGTTCCTGTGACAATTCGTTTTTTTTTTCCTTTTGAAGAATGCTCACAAGTCAGGAAACTTCATTTGCCAATAACCAGAACATTGCCAGCAGCTGGGAGGTGGCGTCTCTTTCCCTATAATATCCTTCTCCTGCCTGCCACCAACAGATGTACTTCAATATGGCATGACTGCTTTACAGAGCTATAACTAGCATTTCTGGCATTCAGGGTGAGCAGCCTGAGTGGTACCCTGCAATTAATTTTTTTTTTGAGATTGATTCAATTGTGTATATGTGTGGAGATGCTGTACCTCAGATAAAGATCTTAGCCATCATGACACAGGTCTCTGAAGGGTAAGAACACTAGGATGCTGAAAGCTATTGATCTAGAATAGAGAAAGGTGGGGTCCAGCTAAAAAGAGCTCACAAGATATATAGGGGTGGGGGAATTAGCATTTGTTAACTTCTTATTTTAATGAATTATTCTTTAGTGTGCCTTAGTGTATTGAGAAACAGTCTCAGAGTCAAGAAAACTTTGCCTTTGATCCATCTTGGCTTGGTTTTGTTACTTGTCTCTTCATTGTTCCCTGGCAACTCTCTAAGGCTGTAAATGTTAAATAGTTGCATTGGTTAGAGAGTTTATTTATATGGAGTCTCTATACTGATCATAGGTCTAGAAAACAAATTCTTACTAAATGTAATTATCCAATACCCCCTAAATTTCATCAGAATGCCCTCAAAACCTTGGAATATAGGCTTTAGATGTACCAGCCTAGTTAAGACTCTTCTGATTTAGCTGTTTAAAATGAATGAATGAAAAATAATTGTCAATCACTTAGTATTTGACTGCAGATTCCAAGATTTAAGAGGCAGCCCTCAAAGATCTTACATTGTAATAGATGACAACACATAATGAGAAACACAAAATGAATAGAAAAAAAGTTTTGTTAAATAGAATAGCAAAAGATCTGTTAGCCTATTGAAGGGATTAGTCTGAAAGCAAACTTGAAATTTATTTATCTTGCACTGATTGAAATACTCTTTCCTCTATTTTGCCTAGAGGTATTAGCTGTTCTCTGACCATAAATTGGTGACTGTCAATAGTGCTTAGAAAAATTTTTCGACTGTGAGGAAGCATGTACTCAGGGAGTAAAGAAAGCAGAATCATTTTAAAGGGTGATGATTTTCCCACTTGGAAATCATGCCAGGATGTTTTTAAATGATGGATTTCATCAAGAAAAGTCTAACTCTGATTATTTTAATTCACTCCAAGTCTCTTTCCCCACACCCAAATAAACTGGACAGACATTCTCATGAAATTTGGCCTAATTTTGGGATACAGGTTTTGGTTATTGCTTGCTATTCAAATTTCACATAGCTACAATTTACTTATCACACAGAAACAGATGCATCCTGGATTATTAATATATTTATTTATCTCACTTCTCAGATTTGATATGTGATTGTCATATTGAAGTTGGCCTGAGAATATTTATCCTTGCTCAAAGATTTTGCAAAGAGTTTAGGTGATTTTTAGACTAAGCCCACAACTGGGCTAGTGTTATTGATCATCCTACCAAATTTGGAGGCTCTTAATTGGTGGTTTTATATCACTTGAAAGTGAACATTTTCAAAGAAAAAGTAGAGACTTTTGTAATATTGATTTTCAAAATTCTCTGAATAATCATCAGCACTGAAGGATCCTACATTGTTCAAAGAAGTAACTTGTGAAGACTTAACAAAGCAGGATAAGCTGTTTGAGGAATATGTCAACAAACCAATTTTATGTGGTACATTTTCCTCATTCTATAATCCTAAAAGTAATTTAGTATAGTAGATAAAGAGGTGGGATTAGCATCAGGAAGATCTGGGTTCAAATTCTATCTCAGGCTTTTACTAACTTTGTGATACTGGGCAAATACTTTAACTACTATATACCTCAAGCAACTTTTCCAGATTCTTCTACTAAATCTTAGATTAGGTTTGTAGTCTGCCAGTTTTGAGGGAGTACCTCATTCTGACAAATTTACAGCCACAAGATTCTCCATGTTCTTTTTATTCAATTTCTTTATTCATATCTGACTCTTTGTTGACCCCATTGGGGTTTTCTTGGCAAAGATATTGGAGTGGTTTGTTATTTCCTTCTTCAGCTCATTTTACAAATAAGTAAATTTAGACAAACGGGGTTAAATGGCTTCACCACAGCCACACAGAAGTGTCTGAGATCAGTTTTGATCTCAGATCTTCCTAGATCCAGGCCTAGTATTCTATCTGTTGTGCCATCTTGCTGTTGTTAAATATTTCCTTTAAGCATTCATCTTAGGACTAAAGACCAAAATGTGGGAAAATATGATTTATTTAAATAGATTTGGTATATGATTTTAAGCTCAAGTTGAATTGGACCATAACCCAAAACCAAGGGGATACAGGAAGGAAGACAATATGTGAAGAAACCTAAGGGTTTCCCTAAACTAATCCATGATTTCAAAATTGTCCACAATTTTATTGAGTTCACAGAAGGGGATTTGCCCATCTGCTTTTCCAGCTAGCTGAACTGCATTAATTTACAGGTCTACTCATATTTAGAACAAACACTATAGTTAGTAAATCACTGTAGCTACTCAGAATCTGAGATGATTTTCACAGTATATACTAAATGTGGAAAAATAGTTCAGCCTTGTTCTAATCCAATTATTTGTACAGGCATTTTAATTTTAGGGCTTCTGCTCCATTTAACATTAATGTACCCTGTAATACCATCTATTTAATCACAAATATCACAGAATGGGCAGTATGTTCTTTGTGGTGAGAAGAATCATGAACTTAGTAAATGTGAGGATCTTAGAGATAATCTAGTCTAACAACTTCATTTACAGATAAGGAAACTGAGGGTCAGAGAGTGGAAGTGATTTTTCTAAGGTTATACAAATAGTTAATGGTCACTATTACATGTAACATGGTGAATTGATTGTATCTACAGGTTGCCTTTTCTTGTACAAATAAAATACAATGGCATCATGAGAAGTAGTCGTTTTGATTAGATAAATAGTATATGGCCACTTTTATCTTTCAAGCCTTCTTTGACATGGTTATCATAGGTTATTGGCCTATATTCTAACATTTCTGTGGCACCATGGTGCAACAGAGAATGACTAATCATTTCTTCAATAAAAATTTATTTAATTTAAAAAATTAAATAATTTATTAAAGTAGTTACTTCAGTACCTACAATACCCAGGAATCATGTAAAGTGTTAGGAATCCAAAGAATAAATATACCAGAAGGGCAATTTATAATATAATATCAATATTATAAAAATGAATTATTTTGGGAACTTCTATAGAGTGATGATGATTGAAATGAGCATACATAGCAGAACAATTTATACAGTAACACCAATGTAAAAACAAACAATTTTGAAAGCTATAAGAACTATGGACAGTCCAATGACTATTTTTAATTACAGAGGGCTAATGATGAAACATATTACCCATTACAGAGAGTTGGCACAGAGTGCAGAAAGGAATAAAAATACATGCACACATATACAAATGCGCACACACACATATATACACGCACACATGTATGTGCATGTGCACACACATATACTCATATATTTTATATATGTGTGTGTGTGTGTGTGTGTGTGTGTGTGTGTGTGTACACAACTACCAAGGAAAGTTGTTTTCTTGACTATGCATATTTGTTGTCTCGAGGCAATTGGGGTTAAATGATTTGCCCAGAGTCACATAGTTAGGAAGTGTTAAGTGTCTGAGGCCAGATATGAACTTAGGTCCTCCTGATTTCAGGTCAGGTGCTCTATTCACTATACCAACTAGCTGCCCTGATTATGCATATTTGTTATGAGGGATTTCTTTTCTTTTCTTTTCTTTTTTTCTCAGTGGGGTGATAGTAGGAATGAGAGAAAATAGATTTCAGTAAATTAAAAAAATTAAAAGGAATGTTGCATGTATTTTTAGATGTGGTTACTACATCATAAGTTTTACTTAATTATTTTACTTTGTTGCTAGAGATCTTCACCTTGTATATAAAACCACAAATGTAAAGACAAAAAGAAATCAACAAAATTTTTTATATTGTTAAAGAGAAAAACAAAACAGTTCTTACTCCTAAAAATGTTTACACTTTGTGAGGGATGTGCAATGTATCCATAGAAAATTGAATTGTTGTCTTTTGTCTTTGAAGAGACACAAAATTCTATGTTGAGTTCAAGGCACAGTATATTTGACTGTGACTTATCAGATCAGTATCAGCATGGGAGTCTCCACCACAGATTGAACATGAATAGTGCATATGAATATTTGTAGTGGAGATATCTCTAAATTAGTGCAGCTCTTATTTCTTTTGAGCTACTGTAATTCTACAGAAAATTGAATATAAAATATGCAAAATAATTTTTGATCTATACCTATTAGTAATGGAAGGTATCCAAACAATTTTAGGGAGCATTTGAGCTAATGATTAAGAATTTGGGGTTCAGTTATCATTATTATGGCAAAAAGAGCATATTAGAGAGAGGTCACAGATAAGAGTTGAATATGAAAGGATAATATCTTTTAAAAAATGATAAAATTAAGGCATGAAAGAGGAATGTACTGGGAGAAAGGGAAAGGGAGAAGTGGAATGGTACAAATTATCTGCCATAAAAAAGAGGCAAGAAAAAACTTTTATAGTGAAGGGGAAGAGGAGGAGGAAAGGAAGAGTGAGTTTACCTTACTTTCATCAGAATTGGTTCAAATAGGAAATAACATACATACTCAGTAGGGGTATAGAAATCTAACCCTGCAGGAAATAGGAGGGAGGTGGGATATGGGAAGGAGGAGGATGGTAAAAAAGGGGGTATATTGGAGGAGGGAATAGTCAGTAGCAAAACACTTTTGAGGAGGGACAGGGTGAAAGGAAAGAGAACAAATGGGGGGATACAATTAGCAATAGTATTTGTTAAAAAAAAAACTCAAAGCAAGTTTCTCTGATGTAGTATCATTGTTCTCTATAAAATGATAGGATGCTCTCAGAAAAAAAAATAAGCCTGGAAAATTCTCCATGAACAAAGTGAAATATGCTATATACAATGTAATAGCAATATTTTGGGATGATCAGCTGTAAATAATTTTGCTGTTTTTAGTAGTGTAATCATCCACACCTACTCTGAAGGACTTATAATGAAAAATCCTATTCATACCCAGAGAAGGCACTGATCGAGTATGAATATAGATCAAGGCATTCTCTATTACTGTCTGTCTCTATCTTTCTCTTTATTTTTTAACAATTGTTCTTGAAGGTTTTTATTTTCATTAGGATGGGAGATCTATGATGTCTTTCACAACTTGACTTTTATGGAACTGTTTTGCATAACTTTATATGTAGTTTCTTAATTGTAGGTGGGGATAAAGGAGATAATCTGGAACTCAAAAAATCTTAAAAACTAATGTAAAAAATTGTTCTGAATGTACTGGAAAACTGTTAAATAAAGAAATTTTAAAAATAAAAGATGAATTTGGGACTCAAAGAGGAAAGAAGAAAGAGAGAGAGGATGAAGAAGTTGATGAAGGAGATGATGATGATTCCAAGTGACTTAAAGATTGCTGTAGGAAAGAGAAGTTAGGAAGAGTATATGGTTTAGGGAAAAGGTAATGAGTTCTGTTTTGGACATGTCAAACTTGATATTCCCTAGGGACTTCCAGTTGAAAATGTCCTATAGATTCATTGGTGACATGAAACAAAAGTTCAGGAGGATAAATTGAGCTAGGTCTTGTATATATCTGCATAAAGAAGATAGGTGAACCCTGGGAACTAAGGAAATAAATCAGAAGATATGATTAGTAGAAGTCTCAGGATCTTAGAGCCAGGTAAAGAATATGCAAAAAGAGTAATTATAGTAAAATGGAAAATATACTTGGAGTCAGAAGAGCTAGAATGAAGTACTGGTTCTGCTAATTTCTGCTCATATGCCTTGCACAAGCTCCCTGTCCTTCCCAGCCTTATTCGAGTTCATTTCCATAAAATAGGTATAATAATACTTGTGCTATCCACCTGATAGGATTGTTAGTACCATCAGTCAGCAAGCACTTATTAAGTGTCTACCATGTGCCAGGCATTGTGCTAAGACCTTGGATACAAACAAATGACAAAACATTCCTTTCTTGAGGATCTTACAATTTAATGATGTAACAACACGCAAACAACTATGTACAGACTATATATGAGATAAATTATAGATAGAAAAGCAAGGCACTAACATTAAGTGGGATAAGAAAAGGTTTCCTGTAAAAAGTAAGTTTTAGCTGGGAATTAAAGGAAGTCAGGGAAACAAGGAGGTAGAGATGAAAAGGGAGCAAATGAGCTAATTAATATAATCTGCTAAGTAAATGTCAGTTATTATTATCTAGCCAAATAATGTCAGGTTGCTGACATTAAATTCTCAAACAAGAGAGTAATTTTAAAACTAAAAATGTTGAAAAAGTCTAATGAATTCAAAGAAATATGAAATGTGAATAAACAAAAACTAACTAGTGAGTGGTCAAATAGGAATTTTCTGGAATTCTAGAAGAAAATGGATATTTTAAAGGAACTTAACTTACTAAAATAGATAAAAGAAGAGATAAAATTGAGAAGTGGTAGAAAAAATTCTAACCTGGTAAAGGGAATTGATATCTAAAATGAATTTGAATATAACTTCAGAATATTTTATTTGAGAAACATAAACTAAATATTATAAATTTTAAACTGAAGAAATAGTACTTCTTATTCAGATATAACTTGGCATAGCATATATTATCAAGTGTCTTATAAAGAAATTATGCATATGAAAATGAAAATATGCTTCAGTTCCTGTGCTAACTCTCTCTATAAAAAATACTTATGTAAATACTAGAAGCTTAAAAAAGAATGAATATTTGTAATGGTTGAAAGATATTAAAAATGAAAGACAAATGAAAAGTAGTAAAATAGTTTGTTTAGTATAGGACCTGTAATTTCAATGGAATAAGCAATAACTTCTGCTACTATCATAGATCAGCATCTGTGCAGTAACTAAGTGCTCTGCAATTTATAGTCTTAGAGAATTGTTTAGGACACTGAGAAATTAAGTGATTTGTTCAGTTAGTCAATCAACAAGCATTGATTAAGCACTTACTAGGTTTCAGGCACTAATATTGGGCATTTGGGAATACAAAGAAAAACAAAAACACATTTCTCGGACTTAGGGACCTCAGATTCTAATAGATATGTGTGAGATAACATGGTAGAAGTAGAATAAACAAGATAGATGTAAATGGAATCTCAGAGGGAAGGCATTAGTAGATGGACAGATCAGGAAAGGCTTCCTGTAGAAAATTGGATTATATCTGAGTCCTGAAGGAAGCCAGAAGATTGAGTTTAACGGGCATAAGAATTAGCCATTGTAAATGCAGGGAGATAGAATGTATCAGTTTAGTAACAGCAAGAAGGTAAGAGATTGAATTATTGAATTAACAGAGTGTATAAAAAAAAAAGACTACAAAGGTAGGAGGGAATTAGATTGTGAATGACTTTTAATACCAAACAAAAGATTTTATATTTTTTTCTTCAGGTAATAGGAAGTCAGAGGGACTAGAGGAGTGAAATGGTCAAGCTATATTTTATTATTTTAATTTTTTTTTGTTACACATGTAACATCTTTTACATATTTCCATATAAGTCAGTTTGGGAGACAGAAATTATAACAAAAGGCAAAAACCATGAGAAAGAAAAAAAAGAAGGAAAAAAAGGTAAAAATAATATGTTTTGATTCACATTCAGCCTCTAGAGGCCTCTATTTGGATGCAAATGGTATTTCCCATCCAAAGTTTATTGAGATTGCCTTGGATCACTAAACTGCTGAGAAGAACCAATGTGATGATCAGTTATGATTTGTTATAATTGATCATCACACAATCTTGTTGTTGATGTATACAATATTTTCCTGATCAGATATATTTTAAGATTATTTTGGTAGCTTACTGGAGAGTGGAATGAATGAAGTGAGACAAGGTCAGAAGATGAATTAGAAGGCTTTCACAATAGTTCAGGAGTGAGGTGATGACAGTCTTCACCAAGAGATTGACTATGTGAATGAAAGAGAAGAGGAATTACATGTGAGATGTTATGATGTAGAAGTGACTAGATCCAACATCAGATTGAGTAGAGAAGATGAGAGAGAGTGAAGAGTTGAGGGTGATATCAATATTATGAGTTTTTTATGACTGGGAGAATGATAGTAATCTCAACAGTAACTGGGAAATTTAGAAATGGGAAAAGATTTGGGGGAAACAATGAGTTCTATTTTAGACATTTTGGATTTGAAGATGTCTATGGCATGTCCTGTTTGATGACTTGTCTAAAAGCTAGATAATGATGTGAGGATGGAGCTCAGAAGAAAACCTAGATGTAGACATAGAGCTAGGAATCCACATAGACATATTTTAAACCATGGAGTTTAAGAGAACACCAAGAAAAAAAATAATACAGAGGAAAGGAAGTGGGTCCAGGGAAAAGTCTTGAAGGGCTTAATGGTTAATGGTCACAATCCATGTGACAATCCAGCAAAAGTGACAAAGTTAAAAGCAGTCAGATAGGAGAATCAGGGAAGAATAGTGTCATGAAAAAACAGGGAGGAGAAGCTATCCAAGGGAAAAGGGTGATTGATAAAATACTTTAGAGAGGTCAGGAAGGATGAAAATAGAAAATACCATTTGATTTGTCAATTAAGATGTCATTAAAGATTTTGGAGAGAACATTTTCAATTGAAAGATTAAGTCAGAAGTCAGGTTGCTGAGGATTCAAAATCAAATAAAAACATTGGAAGTGAAGGAACTACTTATTTAAGGCCTTTTCATGGAGTTTTGTTTAGAAGAGATCATATTTAGGATCATAGCTATCATGGATAGTTAGGAAGATTTTTAAAGGATAAGAATAGAAGGACATATTAAGCAATAGAGAAGTAGTTGTAGTTAGGGAAAAATAAAAAAAAACAATAATAGGAATAATAATGAGAGCAATTTACTGGAGAAGAGTGAATGGAAAGGGATAAAGGGCACATATAAAGAAATTTGTCTTAGTAAAGGGACGAGTACCTCTTCTCATGAGACATAAATGAAATAGGGCATAGATGGAAAAACATGAGTGATTTAAAATGGAGGTGGTTAGAAGAGTGAAATCTTAAAATGAATTAACTTTTTTTTCCTTTGATCAAGTATTTTACTCAAGGCCCTCAGCTAAGATGGTGGGAGTAGGAAATGCTGTGGGAAGCTTGAGGAAGAATAGAAAGGTTTGGAATAGCCACTGTGTTGAGTGGGCTAGTAAATTGCTTAGGGAGATATAAAAAGATTTCTTGGTAGCAGTGAAGGTACAGTTGCAATCATGCAACATAAATCTGTATTGGAATCAATCAGTAGTTTCATGATTTTCTCTGGCATGATTCAGAAGTGGATGAAATGGAGCAAAGGTAGAGGATGATGGGAGTAATCTGATGTTGAGGTGTGAGAAGACACCCTTGGAGCTAGTATAAAGGACAAGAAATTCAAATGTAGAGGTAATGCATATTTCCTCCCCAAAATTGGGAAGGGAGAAGAGTGTAGTTAGTACGGGGATGATGGCACAGAACTGATGGAGAGAGCAACTGGAGATCATGAGGAAAATACAGAACAGAATTAAGATCAGAAGGAAGAGGGAAAGGTGGAATGATCAAATAAAGAACTTTTACAGGTTTTGAACAAGAAAGTGGATTATGTGTAGATGAAAGGAAGATCAAGTATAGCTATAGGGCATTGGATAGAATGCTGGAGTCTGGAGTCAGGAAGAATCATTTTCCTGAGTTAAATTCTGTCCTCAGATACTTAATAGCTGTGTGATCCAGGGCAAGTTACTTAATCCTGTTTGCCTCAGTTTCCTTATTTGCAAAATGAAATGGAGAAGAAAATAGTGAACCATTCTAGTATTGTTGCCAAGAAAATCCCACATGGGGTCATGAAGAATGCTTCATGGCTGAAATGATTGAAAAACAAACAAAATCAAGAATCTGGCCATCTCTTGTCTATACCTAACCTCATTTCAGAAGATTGTGGGAATTAGGATTTAAGGAAATAGAAAGTTATGGTATTGGGGGGGGGGAGTTTTAATACATATTTAAATCCACTATTATGGGGATAGGAATCAAGTCACTGAAATCAGCCAGGAAGGAAGAGGAATGTTCTGATGGTGGGTAAATAAAAGCTATTAGAATCTTGATTAGGTGAGGATGATAAATTAGATTGAAAGAAACTTAAAGAAGGTGTGGTTGCTGAGTAATGGTGTTAAAGTTTGGAAGTGACAACAGAGAACAAGAAGTATTCTGATTTTTCCTTCCCATTATCTCTTGTGAATTGAGGGAAAAAAACAATGAAAGTGAAACCAGTGTTGAAAAATGTGGTTGGGGATGCAATGCCAATTGGAAGGAACTTATGGCTCAGTGAGGGCCAGGGTATGAAGGAATTGAGAAAACTAAACATTTATAATAAAAGCAAAATTTTAAATTATAGAATATGCATTCCAGAGAGCATAGTTGAATGAATGGGAGGATAGATGTGAGGTAGGACATTGTATGGGAGATTTGAGGATGCCAGTCAAGATAGGGAATGGGGTTTAGATAATTATAGTGGGACATTCAGAATTACTAGAACAGGTAGTATATGACAAAGTGGGAGTAAGCTTACTATTGAAGAATAAATCTAGGCAGAATTTGAGTGGCTACTAAGATTTCTCTTGAGGGAGGTAGGTGATTAGATTGTTAAAAGTCCTTCCTTATGGTCCAATCTAGTGATATGTGGTGTGATGTCCTATGGGACTAAGAAAGCCCATCTTATAGCTTATAGGTAGGAGCAGGTATAGGTACTACATTTGTAGTCTTATAAGACTACAAACGGTCAGGGAGTAGGAATTAATAGTTGGAAATGGGTTTGCCTTAGTTAATTTCTGGAGCACTGGAGATACCTTGAAGTTTTTTTTTTTTTTCAGATCTACATTTATGAATCATAAATTTATGCAGATCACTCATTTAAAATCTTTAAGGTTAGGTCATTTCTAATCTCTATTTTCTAATCCAGTATTGCTTAGGTTAAAATTTTGGGTTTAAAAAATAAATTCAAAAAGAAAGAAATGATCCTAAGACATGACAATAATGTTTCTAGACTAACCCCATTTGTTTTTTTTCAATTTAATTTTAATATTTTTATTTACCAGATATATGCATGGGTAATTTTACAACATTGATAATTGCCAAACCTTTTGTTCTAATTTTTCCCCTCCTTCCCCGCCCCCAGACGGCAGGTTGACCAATACATGTTAAATATGTTAAAGTATAAATTAAATAAAATATATGTATACATGTCCAAACAACTCCATTTGTTTTTAAGAAGCAGGAAAAGTTCCTGCTTAGAGTTTTTAGAAAACATGAAAATTGATACTAACAAGAAAAACAGTAATAGAATTAATGGCATTGGTAGTTTGTAGCTTCTTAATCATATCCAGTAATTACTTTACCAAATCATGTAACACTTGTTAATTAGTATGGTTTAGGAATAGAATGTTCCAATGAATGATTTATTATTGAAGAGATGATTAATCTAGTCAGAGTTGTGATTACATGAGATATAGGAACTTGTATTTCTTCAAATTCTTCTTTATAGAATCATGATTGTATGGGTTGATCTATTCATTATATATTTTTAGACATACAAACCAAACTGCAAGAAATCAGGCCATCAGATGTAGTGTTGGCACATTTGAAAGAGGCTCCAGAAAAGTACAGAACTACAGTTGTTTTTCATGACATGAGCTACTAGAATAAACCTAGAGGAAAAAAAAAACTGTTACAAATTTCAAGTGGGGGAAGTAGACAGCTTCAAAAATTTGTGGAAAGTGGTAGGAATTTCAAAAGTAAAGCTTGATTAGAAGTATAGAAGCTAGAAGCTGTTCTAAAAAATCCTGCTATTATAATCCTCATCATAATAATCAAGATTAAAAAAGAGTATAATAAAAACCTCAAGGTGCCTCTATAGTCTCTTAACTAGTGGACTTTGCTTCAATTAGTCTGACTCAATATTTTTTTCTTTTAGAGCAAAATAGGTTTTTTTAATAGTTGAGAAAAAAATACTAACTCTTCTGTTCCTCCCCCCCAAAAAACAATTTAAAGAGGTCCTTGAGAAATAAGAAGTAAATGGATTAAATGCAACTTTTTTTCTATTTATAGAAATGCTTATTTTAAAGATTAGGAATATTCTTTAACATGACATCTCTTTCAATACAGTTAAAAAAACAGTACCAATTCTGTCAATAAAAGATATCCTATTTACATTTATGATCACTATTATGATATTAAATATTTATGATTTTTTACTTCCTATTCACTCAGGGGCTCCCACATAAGCCATCCATTCTATATTCTGATTAATAAAAATCATCTGTTCATGATGATTTTTTTTCATGTTGGGAACTTGTGGGGAATAATACTCCATCTTGTTAAATTTTTTATAGATATTTTATTTTTTCCTATTACATAAAAAGATAGTTGTCAATACTCATTTTATAAGTTTCTGAATCCCAAATTTTTTTTCTCTCCCTTCTGTTCCTCTCTCCTTCCCACCATAGCAAGCAATTTCATATATATTTTATATGTGTAATCATGGAAACTTATTTTCACATTAGTCATGTTGTAAAAGAAATAACAGAAGAAAAAGGAAAAATCACCAAAACAAACAAAAAACCCAGTGAAAAGAATATGTTTTGATCTACATTCTGACTTTATAACTCTATCTCTGTGTAGATAGCATATTTCATCATAAAACTTTTAGAATTGTCTTGGATGATTGTATTGATGAAAAGAGTTAATAGTATCACAGTTGATTTTTGTAGTGTTACTGTTACTGTGTTGAATGTTTTTCTGGGTCTGTTCATGCCACTCAATATCAATTATGTAACTCCAGATTTTTCTGAAATCCAGCTGCTCATAATTTCTTATAGCAGAGTAGTATTCCATTACATTAATGTACCAACTTGTTCAGTCATTTCCCAACTGATGGGCATTCTCTAAGTTTCAAATTCTTTGCCACCACAAAAGAGCTGTTACAAATCTTATTTTTTCTTACATATAGGTCTTTTTCCTACAGACTTGGTAGTGGCATTCCTGGATCAAAGGGTGAGCAGTTTAATTGCCCATTGTTCATAATTCCAAATTGCTTTCTAGAATGGTTCTATCAGTTTGCAACTCCACCAACAATGCATTGGTGTCCAAATTTTCACATATCTTCTCCAATAGTTATCACTTTCCTTTTCTGTCATATTAGCTAATTTGATAAGTGTGAAGTGGTACCTCAGAATTATTTTGATGTCCATTTGTCTAATCAATAGTGATTTAGAGAAATTTTTGTGACCATAAATAACTTTAATTCCTTCATCTGAAAATTGTCTATTCTTATCCTTTGACCATTTATCAATTGTGGAATGACTAATAAATTTGACTCAGTACTCTATATATTTGAGAAATGAGACCTTTATCAGTAACACTCACTGTGAAATTTCCCCCCATATTTCTGCTTTCTTTCTTATCTTGTTGATTTAATTTGTTTGTGCAAAACCTTTTTAATTTAATGTAATCGAAATCACATGGTTTGGTCTATCTCTTGTTTGGTCATAAATTCTTCCCTTCTCCATAGATCTGACAGGTAAACTATTCCTTGCTCTTTTAATTTGTTTATGGAACTCTTTATATCTAAATCATCTTCCCATTTCAGCTTTATTTAGGTAGAAAGCATGAGATACTGATCTATGCCTAGTTTCTTCCATACTATATTTAGTTTATTATTATTTATTATTATTATATTTTATATATTTATTTATATATCTCTAAATATTGCATATAAGTATATATATTACATTTTATTCAATATATATTTATTACTATTTTTATATATTTTGTATTACCATTTATTATTATTATTATTATTATTATCATATTTAGTTTTCCCAGCAGTTTTGGTCAATTATTGAGTTCTTATTACAGAAGCTTTGGGATTATCAAATAGTAAATTACTGCTTTATGGACCTAATCTATTCTAGTGATTCACCACTTTATTTTTTAGTCAATACCAAACAATTTTGATAATTGCTACTTTATAATATAGTTTTAGGTCTGGTACAGCTAGGCTGCCTTCTTTTGCAATTTTCCCCAATCAATTTTCTTGATATTATTGACCTTTTGTTCTTCTAGGTGTATTTAGTTATTAGTTTTTCTAGCTCTATTTTTTTTTTTTTTTGCCATTTTGATTGGTATGGCATTGAATGAGTAAATTAATTTAGAGAATTGTCATTTATATCATATTAGCTTGGCCTATCTATCCATGAGCAATTGATATTTTTTCCAATTGTTTAGATATGACTTTATTTGTGTGAAAAATGTTTTGTAATTATATTCATACAGTTCCTGAGTTTGTTTTAGCAAGTAGACTTCCAAATATTTTAGATTATCTACAGTTGTTTTAAATGGAGTCTATCTCTTGCTTCTAATGCTGATGATTTATGTGGATTTATTTTATGCCCTGTGAATTTGCTGAAGTTGTTAATTATTTCAAGAAGTTTTTTCATTGATTCTCTAGGATTCTCTATGTATCATCTGTAAAATATGATAATTGTGTCTCCTCATTGTGTATTTTAATTCCTTCAATGACTTTTTCTTCTTTCATTGCTAAAGCTAAAATTTTTAGTACAAAATTGAATAATAGTTGTTACAATGGGCACCCTTGTTTCACCCCAATCTTACTGAAAAGGCTTCTAACAAATCCTCATTACAGCTAATAGTTGCTGATGACTTTTAGATGGATACTACTTATAATTTTAAAGAAAGTACTATTTATTTATTTTTAGGTTCTCTAGTGTTTTCAACAAGAATGGAGTGCTGTGTTTTGTCAAAAGTTTTTTTTTTTATCTATTGAGATAATCATATAATTTCTCTTAGTTTTGTTATAGATGTGGCCAATTGTGCAAATAATCACATTATTTGTATAAATCCCACCTGGTCATAGTGATATCTTTGTGATAAACTGCTGTGATGTCTTAGATAATATTTTATTTAAAAAATTTTCAATAATATTCATTAAGGAAATTGGCCCACTATTTTCTTTCTCTCTTTTGGTTCTTCCTATTTTAGATATCAGAACCATATTGTGTTATAAAAGGAATTTGATAGGACTGCCTTTTCATCTATTTTTCCAAATAGTTTATATAGTACTGGGATTAATTGCTCTTTAAATGTTTAGTAGAATCCATGTATAAATCCATATGGCCCTAGAGATGTTTTTTCCTTAGGGAGTTTATTAGTTGTTTGTCCAATTTCTTTTTCTGAAATGGGATTAAGTATTTTATTTCTTTCCTATTAATTTTTACAATTGATATTTTTGTAAATATTCATCCATTTCCCCTGGAGTGTAAATTTTATTGGCATAGAATTGGGCAAAATAGCTCCTAAATATTGCTTAAATTTTTTTCTTCTTTAGTGAATAATTCATCCTTTTATAATTTCACTTTCTTCTTTCTTTTTTTAAAAATCAAATTAACCAAGTTTTTTGTCTCCTCCCACCCCCATAAAATCAGCTTGTAGTTTTATTTATTAGTTCAGTAGTTTTTTTTCTTTCAATTTTATTAATATCTACTTTTGCTTTTAGAATTTCTAATTTGGTGTTTAATTGAAGATTTTTTAACTTGTTCTTTTTACATTTGGCAAATTGTTTTCCTTCAGTGGATTTTTTTTTTTAACATTTGACTGTCTGTTTTTTAAGGAGATGTTTTCTTCATTCAATTTTTGTTCTTTTCCAAGCTGTTGACTCTTTTTTTTTTCATAATTCTCTTATATGAGTTTTATTTCTTTTCCCCATTTTTCCTCTAACTCTTTTACTTGATTTTAAAAATTCTTTTTAAGTTCTTTCAAGAGGACTTTAAAAGCTTGAAACCAATTCACATTCCCCTTTTAGGCTTTACATGTTGGCATTTTGTTGTTATTGTCTTCTTCTGAGGTTGTGTTTTGGCTTTCCCTGTCACCATAATAGCTTTCTATGCTCAGGGTTCTTTTGTTTTTTGCTCATTTTAGAAAATTGACCTCTACTCCTGGAGTATAGGGCACTGTTCCAAGCTTCTTGCACTGGGCTCCAGAGGTCTGATCAATGGCTTTCTATTCTGGAGTCCCTGTGGCTGGTGGCTTGTTCTTTCTGTTTGGGTGGCTTGGTCTAATCATGACTGTTGTGCCTTGAGTTCTAGGGCTGGTGGTTTGCCTACTTCATTAGAGCTTGAGACCTTAAGGCTGGCTTGTTGTACCACTGGTTTACTGAGCCCTGACTGTAGAGCCTTGCTTTCTAATCTGTGTACTGAATAAGAGCCTCCCATTGGCTTGCCTGGACACAACTTGCACTGGAATGTGTTCCCCCTTTACTCATGTGAGACTGATTTTCTTGAAGTTCTTCTAAGTTTTCTTGAGTTAAAAATACTTTCACTCTGTCTTTTTGTTGATTCTTTCACTTCAGAATTCTTTTAGAGGCTTGATTTTAACATTGTTTTCAAGGAAAACTGAAGAGATCTCAAGCAACTTTCTGGCTTTCTGCCATCTTGGTTCTGTGTCCCTTAATGCAACTTTTAGTTGACCTGTACTAGATATTGAAGATCATACTAAGTGTGAATAAACTAAACTATGTGCTTTCTGACTTTTGATGATTATAAGATATGTGTAAGCCTTTTCTTATTTTCCTTTTAGTCTGAATGCCTTGACAGCTGTTTATGAATATAGCTCTTCAGGCAGTCTGGGCTTCATCCCTTCTAGGCTTACACCTGTGTCTCTAAGTTGTAGGTAAACTGCATATTGCCCACCTCCTCACACCATGTATCATTGTTAGGCAAATAGCAATGAAGCCTGTTGAGATGTGTTTCTTGTACGAACATATGCAAGTACAAAAAGGTCAGGATTTCCAATGATAAAGCTCAATTGTTTGTCATCCTCCCTTAGAATTTGTATAGTATTTTCTATGTGTTCTTTGCATTATCTTCATTATTTTAGTATTATATTTTTTTAGTCAGAACATTCAATTTATTCTTTAAATATGTTACAATGATCCTTAACTATGCTAAATTATAATACATTTCATTCAAGAGGGAAAAAATACACATATGCAGACAAAATAGAATTGAAGAAACAGTAGAAAAAAAGAGAAAGGTGAAGTAGGGATAAGGAATGCTAGTATTTGCAAAACACAAATTTTGTTTGTGGTATAAACATCAATTCATAGGTTAGAAAAGAAAAACAAAAGATAGAATGATAGAAATTAATTTTCCTAAGTTCTGTGCAGGATATATGTATTTATAATATTTAGGTTACTTCCCAAATCTATCCATTTTGGCTTTTGAAATGAGTACAACTTTCTTATGTGCTTTGTTGGCCTTCTGAAGATTTTCAGTAATGGGAAGTGGCAGGCTATATCCTACTTCTTTTATGTTAAAATTACCCCTTGTAAAGGGGTCAGGAGTAGCTAAGACAAGTAAGGGATATACCCAGTGTAAGAAATGATTTTTTCATGTATTCTCAATTCCAAGCATGACATTAGGTACAGAGTAAGTTCATAATAAATGTTTATTGATTTCTTGATTGTGGTGACTTTTGTCATGATTACTAGTTTACGTGGTATTGCTCTTTACCTGTGGAAGCATAATTCATTGTAAACCGAAGAATTATTCTTCTTCAGAGGAGAGAAAACCTTTCCATATATGACATATGACCTGTCACAATTTGAGAATCTTAGAAGATAGTCGACAAGCAGTTAGCAAGTGCTTGTTATGTCCCTCACCCTGTTCTAGGCAGGAAAGAATTGCTGATCTCAAGGAATATACATTCTAACAGAGGAGAGGAGATATAAATAAGTATCTACAAGTTAAATACAGAGAAGGTAAAGGTCTGAAAATAGATGGAGACTTACACAGAGCAGATAATAAAGCAAGAAAAACTCTTAGAAATTGTCTGATCCAAATCTCATTTTTCAAATGAAAAAACCGATGTGAAATGACATTGAATGAAGTATCAGTAAAAGATGATGGAATACTCATGTGCATAGCACTTATGTTTGTTGATTTATGAAGTTTAATGGTTTCTATTCTTCTTGAGTCAGTGAACCTGGCTCACACATAGATATACATACAGTCATTCTATCTCAGACAGTACTGTGCACCCTCATTTTTCTTAAAATAATCTATGCAAATAATTTTCTTATGTTTAAACTGGGTAAAATAAAATTAATAGTCAAAATTTTAATAATACAGAAAGGAACATGTTATCAAACATGTTAAGATAGCATAATATACACAATATATCTATTAATTGATGAAAACCATAGTTTTCATATAACTAATAAAATAATAAAATTTTAATGTGATTTTTAAGTACAGAGTTTCTGGAAATATTGCATTGATAATATTGTTGTTCACAATTCTGTTTTAATCAGTAATATAAATTGACACTTGGTTTTTCTGATAATAGAGACAAAAACACATTTCACATAACTAGATTTTTTAAATAGTAAAAAAATTGCATTTGTTTGATAAACCAGTGAACTTTTTATGTAACTATTGATAAATCATAATAAGATTTTCATGTTCAAAAACTTAATCCAAACTTCAGACAAAGTATTACAAGGCAAACCTGTGCTCAGATGGAACAAAATCAAATATATCACATTTTCTATGGTAAAAAGGTTCTTCAACTACTTAAATTGACAGGCATACAAAATAATAAGATAATTGCTTCTATAGACTGGTCTAGGATTAACAAGTGGATCTTTACTTTCTTTTATTTCATTTGCAGGATAGGAATTTTTTATACTGGGATACATATAAAATATTATTTTGCTAATGTATTATCCTTGATTTTTACTTTTTAAAAATATAGTTACTTTATTTTCTTGAGTAAAACAAATTTGATTTATTTAAGATACTGTTTTTCAAAAATATTTTAAAAATTCACCAGTTTAAGTAGAAAACTTCTTTTATATAATAAATTGTCTTCAAATTTATTATCACTAAGAAAAGTTATTTCTCCTTTTTATTAAAACATCACCCCCAAATCATAAGGATACCAGCACATTTTTAAAGGATGTAGAAGTGTCCTGTATGCTGCACCAGTTTTGTCACATAATTTTTCATTGTTTCTCTTTTAATGATTTTTTTTAAAGTTAATTACTTTTATAAAAAACTTGAAAAACTATGTAGTTGTCCATATTTCTCAACTTTGGAGTAATTATGAAGCATTTAATATATACATAAATTTAAGAGATGTCTTTTTTGACTTGTGTTTTGTATTAATGTTGATAAAGCTTTGTGATCACTAGATCCAAAGAATTCTTCCAGAATATGTTATTAAAAATGCATCAATTTTATGAAAAATATCTCTTGATGTGTTGATCTCTACAAGATATCAAATATTCGATTACATCTTTTTCAACAACATATAATACATGCATGATCAAATGTAAATTTTCAACTGCATTTGTGACTCCATTCATTGTAGTGTAAAAGAAGAAGACCTTTGCTTTTTAATGAATTGATCATATGGAAAGCCTTCAGAAATATGGCCAATTCTTCAAACTATTCAAGGCTATCTTGCATATAATTCACTAAGGACCACTTAATCATATGAATAACTGTAGTTAACATGTTTTCTACTGAATAAAAAAGTTTATACTTAGCAATTCTTTCATTTATCTTATAAGACACAAAAAATCATTTTGATGTGATAATTTTTTGGGAGTGAGAAGTTTGTTTTTACTTAGTAAAAAGGTTTTTATTTCTGGTAAAATTCCTTTGTCATTTCACAAGTTATATTTCAATTTCTTTCTTTTTTCTTTTCTTTTTATTTTTTTGGATTAAACATAATCTACAGTTAAAATGATTACATCAAGAAAGCATGTGGTCTTTTCTTTTCATCAGTAATAATACTGTTGAATTTCCATTATAAATAAAGTGGGTAAGACGTTTTATATGGGCTTTTTACTCTGTTTCTATATTTCTGTTATATAAGCTACCCCTTTTTTTGTCTTTTTCTTATATTAATTTCAGCTGCTTCAGAAGATTTTTCTCCCCAAATCAGTTTTGTATTTATTTCATGGAGAGATAGTACTTCACATTTTAAAAATTAGAAGCAGCAAAATTTAATAACTACATTTAATTATTGAAAATTTCAAATGTTTATATAAATTTTCACATTTAAAATGTGTTTTCATAGGTTTCAGTTAATCTAATTTACCAAAATGAATATTATTGAGAAGTGTAACATTTTATCAAGCTTTTAACTTCCTCAAAATATTTTTTAACTTCAAGTTTACACATTTTATGTTCAAATGTATCTGAGTGAAAGAACAAAACTTATGTGTGTCATGCACAGATGATAACTGAGATTGTGATGGATTGATCATACTTTGTGTCAACATATGCCAACTCAAATTTGCCTTTATTTGACCTATTCTATTAAATAATCTCTGAGATGAATGCACTCTCTGGTAGAGTGAATTAATCATATTAGTCTCTTTCTTTAATACTTTGATGGGGACTTTGTTTTTATTGAAAGAAATCATTAATTTAGAAGTTCTATTAAAATATTGAACAATTTTATTCTTTGCTTCATTTCCCAATGAAGTCTTAGTTCTATATGGAAAACGTCTATAGGACATATAAAGAAATATAAGATCAAATTCTTGCCTTCAAGAACATTACTATCCATCTATCTATCTATGAAAATCCCAGAAAAGTTGTTATAATAAAGATAACAAATAAAGACTGAGAAATAGAATGTTATTAATAAAAACTTTGTGCAGTTTAGAAAGTGATTTCATGCATTTTGACAGAAATGATTATATCTATTTTACAGTTGAGAAAATTGAAGCTAGAAATAGCTAAGTGACTTGCCCAAAATCATATACCTAGTAAACAGTAAAGCCAGAATTTGAACCACTTTGCACTTTCTGCTTCCAGGTCCTTTTTCTGTTTATTGTACTGTACTAGGATTAATTAATTGTACTAGGATTAATACTAAGATTAATTATACTATACTTGGATTAATGGTAAAATTGCAAGAAAACATCTGCTATAAGAATTCAGAAGGGGAGAGGTTCAGTGACTTGTCCAAAGTAAAAGTGGTAGTTGTAAGGATTATCAGAGATTCAGAGAGTGCTGATCTGCTTCCTGCTTTGAAAGATACAAACTACTGATGAAAACAAAAAACAAACAAAAAATCAAGACAGTTGAAAACAAAAGAGGGCAACCAAAATTGAGATATAATTTGAGATCTTAAAAAATTAACAAATATTTTTCTAGTAACATTTTTTGGGACTGTGAGTCAATAATAAATATTTAGCTTTCTTATATTATTGTGAACTGAATATTAAACATGGTAAAATGGATAGGCATTTACCTTATGAATTTAGAAAGCCATTTAAAACTTGATGCCCCAGTTTAAGTGGACCTCCTTGCTATTGTGTTTATCCATATATTCACATTCTTTCAGTAAACATATTTCCTAAGTGCTTATTGTATGACATTGTACTAGGCACAGTGAAGTATGCATATTCCCAAATTAGTATCTTAAAGGAGTTTATAATATGATTGATGACACAAAAACCAAACTATGCCCAAAGGACCATGCATATCATTTGACTTAGTAATACCACTAGTGGTATGTATCACCAAAGATATCAAAAAACAAAAAGAAAAAGAAATTATATTTACAAAAATATGCATAGCAGCTTTTCTCAGAGCAAAGAACTGGAAATTGAGGCAATGCTCATAAATTGGAAAATTACTGAATAAATGGCATTATGTAATTATAATGGAATACTATTGTACTATAAGAAATGGTGAGCAGGATGCTCCAAAAAACCCAAACTTTCAGAAAAAAAGACTTTTATGAGCTAATGCAAAGTGAAATGTAATGTATACAAAGTTAACAATAATATTGTAAGATGATCAGCTGTGACTGACATAACTGTTCTCAGCAGTACAATGATCAAAGATAACTGAAGGACTTGTGGTGAAAAATACTATCCCTACTTAAAGAGCTTATTGTGTCTGAATGCAGATTGAAACATACTTTTAAAATTTTTCTTTATTTTTCTTGAGGTTTTTTTTTTTGTGCTTTCTTTCACAACATGACTACTATGATATTTTGGTATTCTGCATGACTGTGCATTAATAACCTATATTGAGTTGCTCTCATTCCTGGTAAGGGGAGGATGGGGAAGAAGAAAGGGAAAAATCTGTAACTCAAAGTTTTAAAAATGAATGTTGAAAATTGTTTTTTAAATGTAACTGGGGAAAAATAAAATACTAAATGAATTGCAAAAAAAGGACACAAAATCCAGATGGACAAGAATGTGAGTGAATGTAAGTTAACATTGTGCCAATTAGGCCCAGAGCTAAGAAACATATAAGAAGGGGATAATTTATACATATTTGATCGAGTCATTCTCATTCAAATATCCAGTTATTTTTGTGGCAAAGGCTCATTTATTTGCTTTTGGTTTAATTTAATTGGTTTTTATAGAATCATAGATTTGGAGCTTGAAGAGAACTTTGTTGTTTAGTTATTTTAGTTGTGTTTGACTTTTTGTAACTATATTTGGGATTTTCTTCTCCAGCTTATTTTACAGATGAAGAAACTGAGGCAATTTGGGTTAAGTGTCTTGCCCAATGTCTCATAACTAGTAAGTATCTGAGTTTTGAATATAGGGAGAGGAGTATTCCTGATTCTAGGACCAGAATTCTGAACTATGGTGCCACCTTGCTTATCTTTAAAGGGACTTTGAAGGGACCTTTGTGATTACCCAAATCAATGCCCTCATATTACAGAGAAGGAAATTAATTCCATATTGAAATTGAAAAAATTTGGGCAAGATCACATGTTTAGTAAGTAGAAGAGCTATTATTAGAACTCATACTCTGATTTCAGATTCACTCTTCTTTTCACTGTATCACATAAAAAAAAAAAAACCAACAAAAACAAAACTTTTTAAGTTCCAATGATGTGTATCTTGGATAGTTGAGGAGACATTAGGCACTAGATAACAAAAATGGCCTCAGTGGGTTTCCTGAGCTGTTTTGTAGGGAAAAAATTGTGATTTTGGAAAGTGTATTAAGGCTGATTTGTAACACAGAATGAGAACACGAGTATACAAATTGAAACTGCTAGAAATTCAGACAGTGCACACCACCTGCAAATCACAAGATCTGTTTATAATGGTCTCAAGCTCAGCTACTCATCACAGGCCCTTCATTGAAGTTTCCATGGCAATGGAGAATTTCTTTTTTGCCTTCCTAATCAGAGCATTTGTAAATTAAAGTGTTGACTCACTTTCTGTATGTGAGGCTTCATTGTATTGATAGGGAAATGTTAAAGAAAGAGCAGCCATTCTAGTTTTGTGTCTTCTTTGCATGTGCAGAAATTTAATTATCCTGTTCTTTCAGCTTTCTTCTTCAGGACAAATTCTAGTGTTTGCCCTTAATTTGTATGTAAATGTCTGTATGCTCAAAGGAGCAAACAAACTGATGGCATTTGAGCTTTCCCCCACTTTCTTAAAACATATCTTTCAGTATTCTGATTTGAATTTTTATTTTTTAAATCATCAATTTTGAATAGAATTTATTTTAAATTACATTGGGAAGTGAGCAAACTTATGATATTTGAGCTTCCCCCCTTTTTTCTAATATCCTGATTTAAAATGTTATTTTTAATCAGAAGTTTTTAATACAATTTATTTTAAATTACATTAGGAAATGAGATAAAATGTTATTTTGTAACTCATAGTAGTGATAGAAAACATAGTAGAGAAATAGTAAGGATTCAAAACTAGATAAAGCAAGAAAATTAATCCAGCTTCAAGCACACAAAGCTCAGTATATCATCCTATGGCTGCATTAATTTACAACAAATGCTAAAATCAATTTTGGGACTAGCATGGGAAAGAAAGGGACAGAAGGTGGTGCATTGGATAGAGTTCTGGGACTGGTCAGGAAAACCTGAGTTCAAATCTACCCTTATATAATTTATTAGCTGTATAACACTGGGCAATTAATTCACTTAACCTTGTGTACCTCAGTTTTCTTATTTGTAAAACAAGATAGGGAAGGGAATGGCAAACCACTCCAGAATCTTTGCCAAGAAAAATCTTAATGGATCATAAAGAGTCAAACATGACTGAAAAATGACTAAACAAAACAATTAAATAAAAAGGAAAGTATGAAAGTATAAAGTAAACATTTTGTACCCAGATATCTAATTATATTCAGATGTAAATTTGACTACAGATTATCTTCACTACTAGGTCTCACTGCCTTTCTATTCATTGTAAATGAATTAAAATTAAAATTAGCTTACTATTTTCCAAATAACTTTCATAACCAAAAGTGGTTAACTGGTGTTTTGCTAGCTATTCCTGCTGCTTTTATCACCCCATCTTCCTTCTTAGGCCACAGGGACTGCTAACCTTACAAACAAATTGCACTTTCTCAGCTACTTTTATCTAAAAAACTTAATAAAATCTACATTTCCTGCCTGACAGGTGAGAAAAGTGTAGTATAATTTAAAAAAATTAGACCAGTTTCAGTACACGTTTTGCCAAGTTTGAATGATTGTCACTGAGTCACCGAATCTATCAATTTCATCTTCTCAAATATGAAACCCTCAATGTCTTCATCTATAAAATGATTTGATAGATAATCCTAATTTTGGTGATAATGTTAACAAGAATTGAAATGACCAGAATATGGGCAGCAGAAAGGAAAGGGAATGGTAGTATGAAGTCTGGGTAATTCACATATAATGGATAATCAGCAATATATGGCATCAGCTTTCCCCTTTTGCTCAATGCAAGCTTTTTCACAGAGACAGTTTCACAATTGGAGAACGTTGTTTAGAGAGATACTACTGTTTTCTCTTTTGTACTACCGTGGTTTGAATATTGAGGAGAATTTCTTTACTATAATTTGGGAAATTGGATCATAGATGAAAGTGATTTGATTTTCTCAGAATTCCACAAGGTGATGAAAGAAAATTCATATTTTTAAAGTTTATTGTAAAGTGTTTTTTTCCCTGGCTTGGTTTCTAGCTCATTTTTATTTCTGAAATTATAGTGCTTACCCCATTTTTCCTTAAGGAAAAATCTTTTAGTTGGACAAATCCTATAGTCAGGTGTTTAATAATTTTGTCTAATAATTTTAACATCTATTTTTTGCTTAATTTTATTCCATTTTCTTTTACAAATTTCTTCTAACATCTCCACTCTGAAACTCTGCAAATCCTAGTTTAATATAAGAAAAACAAAAACAAAAACTTCCTAATACTTAGATCAGTCCAAAAGAAGAATGAGAGTGTGTATTCAATCAAGTATTATTAAACACCTATTATGTGGCACTGTGGATGCAGATCGAAAGGAGGAAGGAAGGAAACAAGCATTCATCTTGGGCCAAGCACTTCAGAAATATTATCTCATTTAATCCTCATAACTCTGAAAGGTAGTTACTATTATTTCTCTCCATTTTATAGGTAAGGTCCCTGGGACAAACAGAGGTTAAGTTACTTGCCTAGATTGCCAGAGTTAGTAACTACCTAAGATTAGATTTGAACTCAAATCTTTCTGCAGGACTCGTGCTCTAACCATTCTAATCATTCATCATTGGTGCTTTAACCTTGGACTATGGAAATAATTCTCACTTTCTAAAAGCTAGATGAACTCTGTTGTATTGTGGAGGGGATTTTCTATACAGGAATTTAATGGTAAAATAACCTTTATGATCTTTTTCTGCTCTGAGATTCTGTTTTTCTTTGACTAGATAATTTTTCTTAATTGTCTCTTCTAGCCCTGAAATTCTATGTTTTAAGAACAATTGATTTGTAGCTTTAGTCTCATGGTTACATTTTCTTTCTGGAACCCAGCATAGACTTTTACTTTCTTTTTAATTCCCTGTTCCTTCCTCTACCAAGACTCTATGGACCAGGTACTGCTAATTTTCAGAAAAAACAAAACAAAACAAAACAAAACTGTTGTTTAGGGGATTCACTGCCATTCTTCATTGAAATTAAGACAACCTCTATCCTGTTTTTGCTTGTACCTCTTACCAGCTGCACTGCTTGAGCACCCACCCTTTTGTGTCTCTACTTCCCATTTATAAGATATGAGCAATACCTGATTTCACCTAATTGCTCCTGTGTGGGTGGAGTGGGAACTAAAATTTAAGTCACATTGATAATTTTGTTAAAAGCTCTTCCTCCTCCCTTCTTTCTCTTCCTATTTCTATCTCTCTCCTTCTTCATGTGCTCTTTGTCTGTCTAGCTTTCTGTGTCTGTCTGATTCTCTCTCTTTCTCTCTCTCTCTCCCCTCCCCTCCCCTCCCCTCCCCTCCCCTCCCCTCCCCTCTCCTCTCCTCTCCTCTCCTCTCCTCTCCTCTCTTCTCCTCTCCTCTCCTCTCCTCTCCTCTCCTCTCCTCTCCTCTCCTCTCCTCTCCTCTCCTCTCCTCTCCTCTCCCCTCCTCTCCTCTCCTCTTCTCTCCCCTCCCCTCCCCTCCCCTCCCCTCCCCTCCCCTCCCCTCCCCTCCCCTCCCCTCTCCTCTCCTCTCCTCTCCTCTCCTCTCCTCTCCTCTCCTCTCCTCTCCTCTCCTCTCCTCTCCTCTCCTCTCCTCTCCTCTCCTCTCCTCTCCTCTCCTCTCCTCTCCTCTCCTCTCCTCTCCTCTCCTCTCCTCTCCTCTCCTCTCCTCCCCTCTCCTCTCCTCCCCTCCCCTCTCCTCCCCTCCCCTCCCCTCTCCTCTCCTCTCCTCTCCTCCCCTCCCCTCCCCTCCCCTCCCCTCCCCTCCCCTCCCCTCTCCTCTCATCTATATACAAAATGCTGTAGCACACCGTGCGAGAGAAATTAATAAGGTTATCAGTGTGGGCTAGGCTCTTTGTTGATGTATCAAGGAAAAAAATCTCCTTTTCTAAAGAGGCTATTCATAAATTGATGGGATGTGAGGAGGAAGGAGGGAGGAAAGAAATGAAGGAAGGAATAAAGGAAAAAAAGGAAAGAAATAGTAACATTGTCCAATTGGATCTATCCCCAGTAGGACAGCTACTGCTACACACAGATTGTTCACCCAGTGACATTAGGAGGGTGATGTTTTGACTAGCAAGTGAATTGGATATAAGTAAGGCAGGGCTGTGCAAAGTCATAAGCCTCACTCTGTCCTCCAGAATCATCTGAGCCCAGTGATAAAACATAGAAATGACCCCAAATGCAAAATGAGGATAATAATAGCACCTAATTCCCAGCATTGGGATCCTTGATTATCTAGGCTTTCTTCATAGTTGTTTAAAATGTAATGAGCTCGTTTTAACCTACTATATGCTTCTCCATTACTCTCTGAGGAACAGTCTTTTTTTTTTTTTTTTTTTTTTGCTGGGGCAATTTGGATTAATTAAGCTAGAAAATGTTAAGTGTCTGAGGCCAGATTTGAACTCTGGTCCTCCTGACTTTAGAGTTGGTGCTCTATCCACTGTGTCACCTAGTTGCCCCAGGAACATTCACTTTTAACTCTACAAATGTTGCAATGTTTCATGACTGGCAAGAATACAACCTCAATGGTAGAGTATTACCATAAAAAACCAGACATGCCTTTATACTTTTAAATGATATTTGACAGTTGGATGTCCTATTGGTGGGATTATAACTAAAATTCTCTCTATGCTTTTTAAAAATTACTTTAATTTGAAAGTAGTTACCAACAGTGAAGATTGCTTCTATTTTTGGATTCTTTAAAGAATCAGCTTAAATCCAACTTTCTGTGAAAGGCTTTTCCTTCTCTCCCCTTCTACTAGTGTATTCCTCTCTAAGGTTACTTTCCACTAATTTTCTACTTAATAAACATGCAATCTTCCCCTTTAGAACATGGTCTTCTTGAACTATGTTTTTTGATCCTTCCCTCCCCCACAATGCTTAGCATCATGTCTGGTACATAAATTAAGTGATTAAGTAAATGATAATTAAATGCTTATTTGACTGAATGACCAACTAGCTACTAAGAAATATTTTTTTTAACATGCCAAGACTAAAAGGCTTTTTCAACATGCCAAGGACCATAGTTTTAAATTGTCCATTTCATTTACTTTGAAGATAGATATCATTTTCATGCTTTTATAGTTCACTTGAAGAATCTTAGCAGAGATTTTAATATTTTGATCCTCACATATCAAAGTAACTTTGTTGTAGCTTTGGTTGCTTTTTTTAATGTTGTTTGCTGCCAGATAGCTTTTTAGGGGAGCTTTCAATCTGTCTTTTATTTTGGTTATTTACTTACCAAAAGTTCCTTGTGGTATTAGTGAACTTAAGACTATACCAACAGATAGAGAGTATTTTTTAATCTCACACTGGAGCAATTGAATAGTAAAAGCCGACAGTATATACAGGCACATGAATGTGCACGCACACACACACACACACACACACACACACACACACACATTGAAGTACAGTCTAAGCATTTGTGCTTAGGATAGAGGGAGAGATTTTTTTAAAAAAGAAGATAATATACCTATATAAAAATAAATTAAGGCCCGTAAGCAGGTAAAAAACCCCCTAGGTATTTTTTTTTTGGTTGATGTCAGAGATATTTAAATGGGTCAGTATATAATGTTTGAAATTAACATTAAGGAATTTAACATGTTCTTCCATAAATATAAAAATATTCTTAAATGATTTGTGCCTATGACTCATTAGATCAACTTTTATTAAAATACATATAAGGAGATTAAAGGACTGGTATCTCATAAGTGACAATTGAATGGGAATCCTATCAATATGAGCACAGCTCCAGTTCTCTGGTATATGAACATTCCATGGAAGACTGATCTTGTAGGGGTTTTGCTTACATGTGCCTTAAGGATCTTCTTTATTTGATCTAGCAATATGTATTTAAAATGAAACATTTTGTTTAACATTTCTGGCTTATTGAAAACTTGCGCTTTCCTAGAAAAGAATATGATCACAGTATGTTTTGCTTGCATTCTGAAAAATCCAAAGTGATTTTTCCAATGCTAAAGGATTTTTTCCTATGCCAAAGGATTTAGCCTATGCTAAAGTGGAAATGTGTGTTTTATTTTTGGAAGAAGTTCTTAACCTGGGATTCAGTAACTGTTTAAAATATTTTAATATGGCTTTCTATATATTGATTTCCTTTATAATCTTATGTATTTTATTTTGTACATTCAAAAACATTATACTGGTATAGTTTCTATGATTTTTATGAGACTGAAAAAAGGTCAATGACACAAAAACAAAGGTTAAGAGCCCCTGCTGAAAAGCATCCCAAGCCATTCTCCAAATATTTACTTGGACAAGTATTAATCATAGTAGAAAAGGACTTGTTAATTATCCAATATTCTTTGTTATAATTACACATGATAACATAAAGAGTGGAAGGAAAACTGATTGGAAAATTAACAATATAAATGAACACTGAAAGTATGGACTATAATTGGAGGGGGGTTAGACTTCTCTTTCTATTCACTCTTCCTTTAACTGAGCAAGTAGGTAGGGGCTGGTACCATCTTATGATTTTCAAGGGCCATTATCCTGCTGTCCCATTATTTCAGAGAGCTAATGGAAAGGAAAAGGATCTTGGCATGTAAATATCAGACAAAACTTGCTCCTGTGAATTGTAGTACTGGCATATCATAAAAGATAGATTTTTGTTTTCTAACTTTCTTTTCCCAGAAGTCTACAAAACCAAATTCAAAAACACATTGCCAAATAGTGAATTATGGGGTAGTATCTGTTCAAGTCTCCTTTTTTTATAGCAATGCTCCCAATTTGCCTGGCTTTTAAAAAAATTCTCTTATTTTGAACTTAAGAAATAAAATAAGCATTTCCATAACATTTTAGAATAGAAAAAAATGATGACTGTATATGTAACAGCAAGTTTATTGTGTATAATTTGCTATTTTAAATATATAACATTTCAAAAATGTATAATGAAGATATCACATATCTTTTTGTTTTTCCTTTTTATCTTCTCTCACTCTCACTCTAAAGATTCCTATCATACAAAGCAAATATGTGTGTATATATATGTATATATATAGATATATATATATATATTAGTCAAAATGACTTAGTCAATCAAAGTTGTTCTTAAAACAATGATGTTACTGTATATATTTTTTCTTGTTTCTTGTTTTGCTCTTCATTATTTCATGCAAGTCTAACCATGTTTTTATTTTATTTTTTAAAATAAAAAAATAATATTTTTTATTTTCACCAGTTACATGTAAACCTTTTTTTTTGCATTTGTTTTTAAAAATTTGAGTTACAAAGATAATGATAAATGTTGGAAGGATGTGGGAAAACTGAGGCACTAATACATTGTTGGTGGAGTTGTGAATTTACCCAACCAAAGAGCTATCAAACTGTATATAAATGCTCTCATCCAGTAGTGCCTGTTTTGGGTCTGTATTCCAAAGAGATCATAAAAAGGGAAAAGGATCCACCTGTGTAAAATTTTTTGTAGCAGCCCTTTTATAGTGTCAAGGAATTGGAAACTGAATGGATGCCCATCAGTTGGAGAATAGCTGAGTAAGTTATAGTATAAGAATATTATGTAATATTATTGTTCTATAAGAAATGATCAACAGAATGATTTTAGAAAGGCCTGGAGAGACTTGTATAAATTGATGCTAAATGATTTGAGTAGAACCAAGACAATGTTGTTTACAGCAACAAGAAGAATATTCAATCATTAGTTCTGATGGAGGTGAGATGAGTCAGGCCAATTCCAATGGACTTGTAATGGAGCGAGCCACCCACATTCAGAAAGAAGACAATGGAGGCTGAATGTAGATCACAACATAGTATTTTCAACTGTTTTGCTTGCTTGCTTTTTGTTTTATTTCTTATTTCTTCCCCTTTTGATCTGATTTTTCATATGCAATATGATAATTGTGGAAATGTGTCTAGAAGCATTGCACATGTTTAACATATATTTGATTACTTGCTTTCTAGGGGAGGGGTTGGAGGAAAAGAGGGAGAAAAATTTATAACAAAAGGTTTTGCAAGGGTGAATGTTGAAAACTCTCTTTGCATGTACTTTGAAAACAAAAATCTATTACTAAAATAATAACAACAAAAAACTTTTAAGTTTCAGATTCTCTCTCTTCCTGAAGGCCAAAGAGGGTAATTAATTTACCGGAAATCATATAGATAACAAAAAACCAATCTAAGATTCATGCTTGGTTCTACTGGCTCCAAATAGAGAAAGGTGTAATAGATTGGAAACCAAGAGACTTAAGTCTTAATCCATAAGTTCTAAATTGAGGATTTATTTTAGCAAGTGCATTTCAATAAAATTTGTTTCCAATGTAATCTTATATTTTTGATTAAAAAATGTTATTGTGAGCAGTAGTCTATAAGTTTCAATAAGTTGCCAAAGGGTCCATTACCAAAAAAAGAAAGCTAAGAACTCTAAGTCTGCCACTAATTTTCAGGATGACTTACGTCACTTAATTTACCTTAGACTTTTCTTCCCTGTTTATTTATAAAGTAAGGGTATCAGATTTGAGGTTCTTTCTAGCCTAATATTAAATAATTCTATAATTAAGTAAGCATTTTTCTACAGTGGAGATTTGACTCAAACTTCGGCACCATGGACAGCGCTGGAGCTGGAGCAATTGCAGCTTCTAGGGCATATTCACTTAGAGAGTACACAAGTTTGAGATGATGCTTTTATTAGACTTTTTGGAAGAGCCCAAGAACTGCAGAAAATGGTAGATGTGCTGGACCTTCATGAGGCTAGAGGAGAAGATTTTGTCACGGATAGAGATGGGAATGAGAGTGTTTACAATTTGAAAGAGAAGGCCAACTAATGCAAGGGATAGTGGCTTTGGCTCAGAGGAGGGGTCCCAGCCTGAATGTAGGAGTGCTCTAACAGTGTGGAGCAGGATGGAGATGAGCCTGAGCCCCAGCACTCTGTTGAAGATTGCATTCTCTTTGTGAATGGCATCTATGAGGAGATCACCAAAGAAGACAGAAGACATATATGACAAGTTTGTGTAATATGGGGAAATCAAGAATATTCACCTCAACCTGGATCAATGCACAGGGTAGCTCAAAGGGTATACACTAGTTGAATATAAAACATATGAGGAGATTCAGGTTGCCATAGAGGAATTCAAAGGTCAGGATATAATGGGGCAATCAATAAGTATGGACTAGTATTTTGTTTGAGCACCATCTAAAGACAAAAGAAGAGGTGACCAAAGATGGAGCAGGAGTCCAGACCAGAGATCTCACTGAGTGCACTGCTCACATATCATTCTCTTCAGAACATCAGTTTACCTATATTCAGCCTCCTAGAAAAGAGGCTGGGATGGGAATATGATTTATTCTCTCACCTCCTTAAGTATTGCTTTTCCATTGTGAAAAAAAAAAAGTTTAGTTTTTCCTTTCTTTTCTTTTTTTTTAAGAGGACTTTAAAATTGCTACATTGGTAATCCTTAGTTTATCACTTAATAATAAGAATAATTTACAGAATTAGGCATTACTAGGTCCTTCCCCTGCCTCAGGGATTGAGTTCCGGTGAGTGGTTTCCAGTCTATTCCTGTTGTAGTTCCTCTCAAGATGGTCTCTCTAGCAGTAGAGAGAAAAAACCTTATAGTTTTTTAGTGTCTCTGTCTCATTCCAATAAAGTTAGTGCTGGATTCTTTTCCAAGTGGAGAGTAGACTCTGGTGCTTTCCTGATTGTTTAATTGAATTTATTTCAATTGACCCTTATATTATCTTCACATCAGAATTAACATTTGTATAGTACTTTTTAGAGTGAAAGATGATTTACAAATATTCTCTCTTTTTAACTTCTTTGCAACCAGGGAATATAAGTGCAATTATTATTCCCATTTTGCAAATGGGAAAACAGAAGCAATTGCCCAGGGTCACATGAGCCAAAATTTGAAGTCCTGATTCCATGTCCAGTGTGTTACTGACTACTTCATAAATTATAAAGGTGATACGAGAGTATGTTTCATTCTGCTTTTTTTCAATACATTTTGTGTTGTTTGTCCTGGGCATTAAATTTCTAGTTATGGTTCTGACTATGGGGACTTCATATATTGCTATTACTAAAGAAAATATATGTATTTGGTTAGGGAAGCACTTAACAATGCCTAAGGTTATTCTTGTGACTCATTTACCAGGAAGCCCCATTTGAATCTTGTTGCTATTCACACTTTCCAAGTTTGATGAGTAATATTCTCTTAATATCTTTAAGTTAAGGACATTAAGTGTTCATGATACCTGAACTGGAAAATATCTTATGTAACTTAAAAACTTTAAAGACTAAGCATTGTGAATAGTTTAGTGTTGTAATTAGTGAAATGTAACATAGTTTTTCTCAGCATTATTTAATAACAGGTATAATAATAAGGCTAATTTTGACATTTGAAAAATTTTAAAGAAAATCTTCAAGGTTGGAAACAGACAAATATTGTCATGATTTTGAGAAAAAAGAGGGAGAAGATAAATTAAGAGAATAGGTTGGTGAACTTGACTTTGATTCTTAGAAAAAATCTAGAATTATTAGAAGTATGCTTTGTGAGGATCTAGAAAAAGAAGACAGTCTGATATTAAGGTCCAGGTATGCTAGTTCCATTCATATCATCATCATTATCATTGTCATCATCATTTTTATTTTAAATTTGGCAACAGGATTACTTATTGGAAGATAAGATGTATTCTGCAGAAAGAATGTACTGGAATTTCAGTAAGAGCTTTGACTTATTCTGTCATATGAAGGCTCATTCCTTTGACACATAGTTGACTAGTCTACCCTATAGTTGTAGAAAGCTATCTTTGACTCCAAGAGTTTAAATGACTTGTCTAAGATCAGATGCTCATATGTGTCAGAGCCAGAGATTTAACTAGGTCTTTGGGATTCTAATGATAACTTTCAATTCTGTATAGGAGTGGTATAAAATTCAAGTAGAGATCCCTGTGGGCTGTATGTTGACATGGAAAGCCATAAATTGACAATACATAACATCTCTTATATTTATTTAATAAAACATTTTCTAAATACATTTTAACCTGATTTGGGCCCAGCTACTCTGCTATGTACCACATAGTGTTTTTCTTTATGGTGATCTGAAATTCCATTACTTAGAGATTTATTTGGATTAACAAGTAAATCTGAAAAGATAAAGGGAAGGGACAGCAATTGTTTATATGTTACTGTAGATTACACAATACTCTTTCTTAAAGACATAATTCCAGATATTTTTAGGAAATGGAGTAGTCCTTATGTTAAACTGAAGACTTCTGAAGGAAAAATGGGTGACCTTTGATGTGAGGCTTTTTTTTTATTTATAAAATTTTTTGACAGTATATATGCATGAGTAATAATTTTTTTTATAACATTATCCCTTGTATTCATTTTTCCAAATTATCCCCTCCCTCCCTCCACTCCCTCCCCTAGATGACAGGCAATCCCATACATTTTATATGTGTTGCAATATAACCTAGATACAATATATATGTGTAAATCCCATTTTCTTGTTGCACATTAAGTATTAGATTCCGAAGGTGTAAGTAACCTGGGTAGATAGACAGTAGTGCTAACAATTTACATTCACTTCTCAGTGCTCCTTCTCTGGGTGTAGTTGTTTCTGTCCATCATTGATCAACTGGAAGTGAGTTGGATCTTCTTTATGTTGAAGATATCCACTTCCATCAGAATATATCTTCATACAGTATTGTTGTTGAAGTGTATAATGATCTTCTGGTTCTGCTCATTTCACTCAGCATCAGTTGATGTAAGTCTCTCCAAGCCTCTCTGTATTCATCCTGTTGGTCATTTCTTACAGAACAATAATATTCCATAACATTCATATACCATAATTTACCCAACCATTCTGCAATTGATGGGCAACCATTCATCTTCCAGTTTCTAGCCACTACAAAAAGAGCTGCCACAAACATTTTGGCACATATAGGTCCCTTTCTCCTCCTCAGTAATTCTTTGGGATATGAGCCCAATAGCAGCAATGCTGGGTCAAAGGGTATGATAACTTTTTGAGCATAGTTCCAAATTGTTCTCCAGAATGGTTGGATTCTTTCAATGTGAGGCTTTTTGAAAGCTCAAAAGCTTCTAATTAGTAGTTAATCTTTTTATGCATTTTCCAAAGTGTTTGGTAAAATTGCCAATATTGTATGTATATACAATAGTCACTCTTTTTTTTTATTAACCACATTCCATCATTTATTTCATTCAAGTGTAAGAAGTGGCATATGTATTTATTGTAAGAGAGAATGTGATTATTTGATTAAAGTAAGAAGACCCTGACTTCTTCAGTCCTCCAAGAATAAAGAAACTAGTGAAATTATTCCAGGAAAGCAGATTTATGGTGTGCAAAGGGGAGAGGTGTTGTCTTCCTTTAGAAAGATGAGTAGTTAGAGAAAAATCAGTGGTGCACATGGGCTTTTATAATCATTTAAATGCTTCAGGTTGAGGAAGGGGTAGAATAGCCAGACTGAGGGTGACTGTATAAAAAGGTTATGATTATTTTATATTATACTTGGGACAGCTAGGTGAGTACAGTGGATAGAACCCCCAGCCTAGAGGCAGGAATTCAAATCTAGCTTCAGACACTTACCAGTTATGGGGCATTATTTTCCTCTTTTCCCTCAATGCTTTAATTAGATTATTAATAGCATCTAATTCTTAAAGTTATTGTGAAGATCAATGAAATAATAATTACAGAGTGTTTTGCACAGTGCCTGGCACTTAATAAATACTATATAAATATTAGCTTTTACTACTACTATGACTATGACTATGACAATGATAGCTGCTGCTACTACTACTACTACTACTACTACTACTACTACTACTACTACTACTACTACTACTACTACTACTGCTGCTGCTACTAAAAATAAAATACAGTCTAAATTCCTGTGCTGGATATAAGAGTTTGCTATTGTTATCTCATACACTATGTAATCATGGGGATGACATTTAGTCTCCATGAAACTTCATTGTTTCCATCTATAAAATAAATATATGACTTGATGATTCCAGAGGTCTTTTCCAGCTCTGTCTTTTATTTACTTTTTTTGTAAGTGTAATAATTTATTTGTCTTTTAAAATTTTTATTACTGCTGTAATATACCAATGTAACTCCAGGGATGCCATTTAATCTCTTTGGAACTCAATCTCTTCATCTTTAAATAAGATATGACTTGATAACTTCAGAAGTACCCTCTATCTCTGTCTTTCATATATTTTGCAAGTAGACAAAGTTTATTTTTCTTTTACAAAATTAAATTTGTTTTTTAAATGAATAATTTAATTTTCTTTTTATCTTACCCTTCTCCAGGAGAAAAAAGAAAAACAAATCATTGTACCAAATGTTCATAACCAAGAAAAAATACTTTTGAATTAACTATTTATAAAAAGATATGTTTCATTCTCCAAGCTAAGCTTATTGCCTCTCTATTGAGAGGTAGTTATATATTATCAGTACTCTGGAATCATATTTGGTCATTTTATTGATCAGAGTTCTTAAATCTTTCAAAATGATTAGTTTTTAAAGTTTTATTATTATTTAATAAATTGTTCTCCTATGAAGTGGCTGCTATCATTATTCTCATTTTTAAGGTGAGGAAAATGAAGTAAACTGAATTTGAGTGACTTTTCTAGGATTGCATAAGTACTAAGTATTTGAGAAGAATTTGAACTTGGGTCTTTCTTTTTCAAACTATCTACTAATCCATATATATATATATATGATATAATTCAAGAATTCAAAGTTTTTTAAACTTAAATTCATGTTTTTGCAAATACATGAAAAAAAAAAAAAGAAATTCAGCCAAGTTCATTGAACAACCACTGACTTTTATTTTTTACTAAAGTTAAAACAGTGGGCTTGGCAATGAGGAAATAAAAAAAATAGTGAATTCAGTAAGTATTTATTAAACATCTATTATGTTCAAGAAAGGCATTATATCTACTGGGTTTAAAATTAGGAAGACTATAGTTCAAATCTTCTTAAATTTGTAGCCTAAGTAACAAGTTTCTTCTTGCCTCTTTCTAAGACTTACCTATTAAATGAAAGACAAGATAAAATCTGCTCCAGTGGAAGGATTTCTTTATAAATTAGATCACAGGTACTTGATACATTGATACATATGAAAAAGTGTAAAATATTTCTGTGTTGTTGAAAAAATGCATTGTCTAGGAGGTGTAATTATATATACATGCATATATATATACATATATATAATATACACTAAATACACAACTCATTTATGTAATAGAGGTGTATGCAGTGTACTGTGGGAGTGGCAGAGAGAACTTTCAAATGTGAACATTTAAGAAGCCTTCATAGAGAAAGTTGTAGTTAAATTGGATTGCAAAGAATGGTAGGATTTTAACAGGCAAAAATGGGGAAGTAGGGAATTCAGCATGTAAAGAAAGGAGTAAACAAATTTCAGGGATATGAGAAAGGACTGAATGGTAAGGAAAGAGCACTGGATTTGTGACAGAAGATCTTGTTTTAAATAATAGCTTTGCTTATTACTGCCATATAGCCTTGGGAAAATAACTTTACCTCTCTGGGCAACAGTGTCCTAATCTGTAAAATGAAGAGATGACCTCCAAGTACTCTTGTAGTTCTAAATCTATACCCCACTGATCCCAACCTTGATTTTTCTGGAGTTCATGAAAAGGAATAGTGTGAGATAAAGCTTCCAAAGTTGAAACTAATTCCATTCAAATATAGCATCTGTATATTCAAAACTTCTACTAATTTCCCAAATCAAATTAATGATCCATCCATACATATATAAGGATTGTCTGTAATACTTAGCTATTAGTTCTCACATTTTTCTTCCTTTGTTCTTTTCTTCCAGTTAACAGTTATGGAGAAGATGAAGAGCTATCCACATCTTCTGACAGTGATGAAGAGATGATCAAGCAGTTTGAGATCTCTGTATCCCGCTCACAAAGCTTCCGCTCAGGAGTACCTGAAAAAGGAATACAAGCAAGTTCAGAGAGAAAGCCAAAATTCAATCACTTACTGTCTGGTCATGAAGAGAATAGTACAGAAGTATCTGAATGTGAAGGTATTTTTGCATTAACTTTTTATATTTGTTTATAGCAAAGGATGGCCTAACATTAATTTCTGAGAAAGTAATAGTCATAAAATTGCTTTAAAATAGGTTGCATTAAAATAACTAAAGAAACAGAGTTACAGAGGAAGAGAGAGAAAAAAGAAGAGATATACTGTTGTAGAATAAAAGAGAAAATCCAAATTTGGAGAAAAAACTAATATTATAAATAAATTTAGAAAAATATAGACCTAATAACTTTAAAAGTAAATGAATTTAACAGTCCAATAAAATTAAAAAGAATGACATATTGGATATAAAAACAGACTCCTGCATACTATTGCTTACAAGAAACAATATTAAAACCTCAAAAATAAATACAGCATTACAATGTAGGAGCTGGAAAAAATTTTAACTATGTATCTGGTAATCCCCAAAAGCAAAGGTAGGAATTCTAGTCATGATATTAGACACAATGAAAACAAACATACATAAAATTAAAGGGTATGGACAAAGAGACTACACTATGATGAATTATAGACAATAGTCCAATTTAGATATAAGGGGAAAATAACTGTATTATAAGAAGATATAGAGAGTAACACAAAAATGGCAGGAAACTTTAATGTGGATAAGTCTAACGAAACAATAAAGAAGGGAAAACATAAAACTGAACCAACTGTTGAATAAACTAAAGCTAAAATACTTATGTCTTATTTTCAGATGATGAAATTGAAACTATTTCCACTCATATGAAAGAGTGTTACAAATCACTATTGATCAGAGAAATGCAAATTAAGACAACTCTGAGATACCACTACACACCTGTCAGATTGGCTAAGATGACAGAAAAAATGATGATGAATGTTGGAGGGGATATGAGAAAACTGGGACATTGATGCATTATTGGTGGAGTTGTGAATGAATCCAACCATTCTGGAGAGCAATTTGGAATTATGCCCCAAAAGTTATCAAACTGTTCATACCCTTTGATCCAGCAGTGCTGCTACTGGGCTTATATCCCAAAGAAATACTAAAAAAAGGAAAGGGACCTGTATGTGTCAAAATGTTTTTGGTAGCCCTTTTTGTAGTGGCTAGAAACTGGAAAATGAATGGATGCCCAACAATTGGAGAATGGTTGGGTAAATTGTGGTATAAGAATGCTATGGAATATTATTGCTCTGTAAGAAATGAAGGCTTGTAGAGACTTACATGAACTGATGCTGAGTAAAATAAGCAGAACTAGGGGATCATTATATACTTCAACAACGATACTGTATGAGGGTGTATTCTGATGTTAGTGGATATCTTCAACAAAGAGAAGATATAATTCAGTTCCAATTGATCAATGATGGACAGAATCAGCTACACCCAAAGAAGGAACACTGAGAAATGAGTGTAAATTGAATTTTTGTTTTTCTTCTCAGGTTATTTTAACCTTCTGAATCCAATTCTTCTTGTGCAACAAGAAATTTGGTATTGCACACATATATCATATCTAGGATACACTATAACATATTTTACATGTATGGGACTACCTGCCATCTAAGAGAAGTGGTGGAGGGAAGGAAGGGAAAAATTGGAACAGAATTGAGTGCAAGGGCTAATGTTGTAAAAAATTAGCCATGCATATGTACTGTCAAAAAAGTTACAATTATAAAATTAAAAAAATACTTATGTCTTCTTCTAAATAGGACTGATACAGAATGTATAAATTTCTCAGCACCACATAGAACATTTTTGCAAAACTTGTCTGTATTGTAGGGCACAGAGATATTGCAAACAAATGTAAAAAATGCATCCCTTGTGTACTATAATATAATAAAAATCATAACCAGTACAGGGAGCACAAACAAAAGGCAGAGATCCATGATTAAATCCTAAATCATGAATAGGTCAAAGAATAAATAATAGTTGCAATTGATAAGTATCTAAAAACATAATAATGAGAAAATAACATAAAAACATTTCAGCAATACAGTTAAGGCAGTCCTTAGAAGAAAATATATCCCTTTAAACATTCATTTGCAATATAAAAGAGAAAGGATTAATGAGACAATACTAACTTACTATATATTTGTGAATTTTGAGAGAGTAACAACAAGGAGAAGGCTGGAGAGTCCTCACTAAGTTCCTTTCAGGAGTCCTATTCTAGAAGCTGCCACGTGGCTGTAAAGGACTTTGAAATCTATAACCACCAAAACACTCTTCAAAGGATCTGAGACCTAATAAATGTGAACCCTGCCTCTAATGGTGCAAATGATTTACATTTTTACCCTGGAACCTCATTCATATTCTCCCCTCAATAGGGAGAACATAGGTAGCAAATATACCTTCTTTTAAGTGTATTAACAATTAACAGAACAACATACTAGTTCACTATCTATTATTTCTCCCTCTCCTACTACTTATTTTCCTGAAATGCACCTCTTATGTAACTTGTTTTATTCTATGTATTCCTTGTGTGTAAGACATTGCTGATAATATGTTTCGGTCTATTCATGTTAACTCCATGTTTTTCCTTTGCCCCTTGGGTGATCTGCAATTTTGATTCATTAGGAACTGTGGTGGTCCAGGATTCATAGTAAAATAGAATCAGTATAATATTGGTATTAAAATGAGTTTTTTGTTTATTAACATGTCTTAGGCAAAAAAGTTACAAATTTTCTTAAAAGTCTCCTTTTTTTCTTATTGAATTAAAACTCTCTTAATGTTTTTTTTTTTTTTTTTAACTGGGTCTCCCCATTTCACCCAAGCTGAAAATGCAAGGGCTACTCATGACTGATTGGAAATTAGTTACCAAAACAATACAATTGTGTATTCTTCTGCATGTCATATAGCAGGCTGAATTGGACTGTATGACCTCTAATTTCACTTTAAATACTGACATTCTTTGATTTTAAGAAAATGATATGAGCAAGGATCAGAAATAGAATTCACTAGAAAAAAATAGGATTAGCAATCATTAATCTCAGACAAAGTTAAATTTAATGATTAATTCAAGAGAGAAATCTACATTAAATGTCAGTTATATCAGTATTTTTTAGATGCACTTAGTTTACCTATGTGCAAATTTGGTATATATATATGTGAGTCTGTGTTTGTGTATGAATGTAGGTGTATATAACTGTATATACATATATATGTATATGTATAGGTATGAATATATATGCAAACATACATACATACATACATACACATATATTAATAACCTATAAAGAAGCAAAGAAAAAATGGGAAAATGGGACAGTCATAAATACATAATCTCTACTATTATTATATATGTTTTTTTGAAATGGAAATTTATTGTTATATATTTTGAAACATTCCTGATGTTTCACTGTGCACATGACAGTGTTTTGTTTCTCTTTCCTTTTCTATTTTGTTTTTTCCTCAGTTTGTACTTAGTTTTATATTGAAAAAATTAAGAGAAGAAAATGATATATTTTTACGATGCACATACATACGCATACATGCATACACACAGTCCCCTAAAAGTCTCAGTTCTTAAAACTTTGGGATACCACATACATACATAAATATACACATCCACAGATATGTGCAATTTATCTACATAAATAACTGAAGATTTTCTGTGCACAATTGCATAAAAATGTACACATATATATGACACACAGAGAAAGAGAAATAGAATAGGGAAGCAGTGCTTTTTTTTTTCTTTTTCAGAACTACTAATTTAATTTATCTATTGATCATGAACTAAATGTTGTCTGTAACATTTTAAAGACCATTGTCTTATGTATAATCTTCAACAGTTAAAAATTAAAATATGAAGATCAGAATGAAAAAATGTCATAGAAGGAAACTCAGGGTCATCTAGTTCCAGCCAACGTGCTACATAAATCTGTGCAGTTAATCATTTAGAGTAATATTATTGTCAAGCATTTTGATTTTTTAAAGACTTCTTCATTTTTCTGCTTTATTTTCTGACTACTCTTCCTAAGTCCATCTTGGCAGTATGGAACATTAAACTCAGCTGTCCATTCCAGAATGAAATGAAGCCTCTTAAAATGAATCATAATTCTTTCAAGGCCAGCATTCTTTTTGATTGATTTTTCACCCTGGTCCTCTAATCTCTGAGAGGAGTCTGATAGATAATATAAATTAGAGCCTATGATACAATTTATTTAAGGGCCCAATGTGTCAAGACACCATCTTAAGTTGGAGATACAAAGATGAAAAAAAAAAAGACGTAATTCTTAATTTCAGGGAGTTTCTTTTTTATGATAGCTTTTTATTGACAGAACATATGCCTGGGTAGTTTTTCAACATTGTCCCTTGCAATCAATCACTTCTGTTCCAAATTTTCCCTTCCTTCCCTCCACCCCTCCCCTAGATGGCAGGCAGTCTCATACATGTTAAAGAATATCTTAAATACAATATATGTGCACATATTTATACAGTTTGCTTGTTGCACAAGAAAAATCAGATTTAGAAAGGTAATAATCACCTGGGAAGAAAAACAAAAATACAAGCAGCCCACATTCATGTCCAAGTGTTCTTTCTCTGGGTATAGCTGGTTCTGTTCATCACTGATCAATTGGAAATGAATTGGATCTCATTGCTGAAGATATCCACTTCCATCAGAATTGATCCTCAAAAAGTATTGTTGTTGAAGAGTATAATGATCTCCTTGTTCTTCTCATTTCACTCAGCATCAGTTCATGTAAGTCTCTCCAAGCCTCTCTGTATTCATCCTGCTGGTCATTTCTTACAGAACAATAATATTCCATAACATTCATATACCATAATTTACCCAGCCATTCTCCAATTGATGGGCATCCATTCAATTTCCAGTTTCTAGCCACTACAAAAAGGGCTGCTTACAAACATTTTGGCACACACAGATCCCTTTCCTTTCTTTAATATCTCTTTTGGGATATAAGCCCGGTAGTAACATTGCTGGATCAAAGAATGTGCACAATTTGATAACTTTTTGAGCATAGTTCCAAATTGCTCTCCAGAATGACTGGATCCGTTCACAACTCCACAAACAATGCATCAGTGTCCTAGTTTTCCCACAGCCCCATCAACATTCGACATTATCTTTTCTTGTCATCTTAGCCAATCTGACAGGTGTGTAGTGGTATCTTAGAGTTGTCTTAATTTGCATTTCTCTGATCAATAGTGATTTGCAACACCCTTTCATATGAGTAGAAATAGTTTCAATTTCATCATCAAATTGTCTGTTCATATCCTTTCACCATTTATCAATTGGAGAATGGCTTGATTTCTTATAAATTAGAGTCAATTCTCTATATATTTTGGAAATGAGGCCTTTATCAGAATCTTTAGCTGAAAACATATTTTCCCATTTTATTGCTTTCCTTATAATCTTGTCTACATTAGTTTTGTTTGTACAAAAGCTTTTAAACTTGATATAACCAAAATTTTCTATTTTGTGATAAATAATGATCTCTAGTTTGTTTTTAGTCACAAATTCCTTCCTGCTCCACAATTGTGGAGCACTAATGTTATTATAATCTTGTTCTTTATGCCTAAATCATGAATCAATTTTGATCTTATCTTGGTGTACAGTGTTAAGTGTAGGTCCATACCTAGTTTCTGCCATTCAAATTTCCAATTTTCCAAGAAGTTTTTGCCAAACAGTGAATTTTTATCCCAAAAGTTGGGATCTTTGGGTTTGTCAAACACTTGATTGCTATAGTTATTGACTATTTTGTCTTGTGAGCCTAATCTATTCCACATAACTATATAAACTAGCCAGTCTATTCCACTGATAACTATATAAACTAGCCAATTTCTTAGCCAATACCTAATGGTTTTGGTGACTGCTGCTTTATAATATAGATCAGGTACAGCTAGGCCACCTTCATTTGATTTTTTTTTCATTAATTCCCTTGAAATTTTCGACCTTTTGTTCTTCCTTATGAATTTTATGGTTATTTTTTCTAGGTCATTAAAATAGTTTCTTGGGAGTCTGATTGGTATAGAACTAAATAAATAGATTAGTTTAGGGAGTATTGTCATCTTTATTATGTTCACTCGGCCTATCTAAGAGCACCTAATATTTTTCCAGTTGTTTATATCTGACTGTGTGGAAAGTGTTTTGTAGTTTTACTCATATAATTCCTGATTTTCCTTTGGTAGATAGATTCCCAAATATTTTATGCTATCAACTCTTATTTTGAATGGAATTTCTCTTTGTATCTCTTGCTGTTGGATTTTGTTGGTGATGTATAAAAATTCTGAGGATTTATGTGAATTTATTTTGTATCTTGAAACTTTGCTAAAGTTGTGGATTATTTCTTATAGCTTTTTAGTAGAATCTCTGGAGTTCTCTAAGTATACCATTATATCATCTGCAAAGAGTGATAATTTGGTTTCCTCATTACCTACTCAAATTCCTTTAATCTCTTTCTCAACTCTTATTGCTGAAGCTAGCATTTCTAATACAATATTGATAGTAATGGTGATAGTGGACAACCTTGTGTCATTCCTGATCTTATTGGGAATGGTTCCAGTTTATCCCCTTTACATATAATGCTTACTGATGGTTTTAAATAGATGCTACTGACTATTTTAAGGAAGAGTCCATTTATTCCTATACTCTTAAGTGTTTTTAATAGAAATGGGTGTTGGATTTTATCAAATGCTTTTTATGCACCTATTGAAATGATCATATGTTTTTGTTAATTTGGTTATTGACATAATGAATTATGCTAATAGTTTTCCTAATATTGAACCACCCCTGAATTCCTGGTATAAATCCTCCTTGGTCATGGTGTATTATTCTGGGGATGATTTTCTGTAGTCTTTTTCATAATATTTTATTTAAGATTTTTGCATCAACATTTATTAGGGAGATTGGTCTATACTTTTCTTATTTTTGTTTTCTGCCTACCTGGTTTAGGTATCAGCACCATGTCTGTGTAATAAAAGGAATTTGGTAGGAGTTCTTCATTCTTTATTTTTTCAAATAGTTTATATAACATTGGAGTTAATTGTTCTTTAAATGTTTGGTAGAATTCACATGTAAATCCATCTGGTCCTGGGGATTTTTTCTTAGGAAGTTGATTAATAGCTTGTTCTATTTCTTTTTCTAAAATAGTACTGTTTAACCAATTTACTTCTTCCTCTGTTAATCTGTTCAAGCTATATTTTTGAAAGTATTCATCCATTTCATTTAAGTGATCAAATTTATTGGCATAAAGTTGGGCAAAATAATTCCTAATTATTTTTCTAATTTCTTCTTTATTAGTTTGAAGTTCTCCCTTTTCATTTTTAAGACTATTTGATTTTCTTCTTTTCTTTTTCTAATCAAATTTACCAAGAGTTTATCTATTTTGTTGGTTTTTTCATAGACTCAACTCTTAGTTTTATTTGTTAATTCAATAGTTTTTTTTACTTTCAATTTTATTAATTTCTCCTTTTAATTTTAGAATTTCAAGTTTAGCTTTTGACTTGGGATTTTTAATTTGCTCTTTTTCTAGCTTTTTTAGTTGCAAGTCTAATTCATTGATTTTCTCTTTCTCTACTTTATGCAAGTAGGGCTCTAGAGATATAAAATTTCTCCTTATTGCTTTGGCTGAATCTCATACATTTTGGTTTGATGTCTTATTATTATTATCTTCTTGGGTAAAATTATTAATTGTGTTTCTGATTTGCTGTTTCACCCAATCATTCTTTAGGATGAGATTCATTTATTTGCAATTTTTTTGGTCTACTTTCCCCTGGCTTTTTATTGAATTTAATTTTTATTGCATTGTGATGCAATACTATGTCTACCTTTCTGAATTTGAATTTGAGGTCTTTATGTCCTAATATGTGATCAATTTTTGTATGGGTTCAATGAACTGCCAAAAAATGTACTTCTTTCTGTCTCCATTTAGTATTCTCCAAAGATTTATTATACCTAACTTTTCTAGTATTCTATTTACCTCTTTAACTTCTTTCTTATTTATTTTGTGGTTTGATTTATCTAGTTCTGAGAGTTTCACCAACTGAATGAGATCCCAAAATCAAAACTCAAAGAAATATTGTAATAAATTCCAGAAGTGTCAGACCAAGGAAAAACTACTACAAGCATCTAGAAAAAAATTTATAGAAGAGCCACAATATGAATTATTCAGGATCTAGCAGCATATTAAAGAATCAAAGGGCCTGAAATCTGATATTCCAGAAGGCTAAGGAACTTGGTATGCAGCCAAGAATAATTTATCCAGCCAAAATAAGCATTTCTTCCAGGGAAGAAGATGGACATTCAATGAATTAGGTGGATTCCATTTGTTTCTGATGAAAAAAGGAACTAAACAAAAAGTTTAGTTCTCCTAACTTCTCCTTTAATAATTTAGATTCTACATCACTTGGTGCATATGTGTTCAATATTGATATTGCTTCATTATCTATGTTACCCTTTAGCAAGATATAGTGCCCTTCCTTATCTCTTTTAATTAGATCATTTTTTTGCTTTTGCTTTATCTGAGATGAGGGTCTCCTCAGGATTTGAAGTCTGCTCTCTATCAGTATAGAAGGTATCTATAGTTAGAGTCCTTTTTAAGTTTTTACTCATTTTGACAGAAAAGAAACAAAAAAACCCAACTGTGGTCTGCTTTTGGGGCAGCACAGTATTACCAAACTTCCTCTACAGACAACAGGAAATAGCAGTAAAGCAGCAGTGGGAGAGCAATGGCTGCATTGGGATCAGTGATTGCACTCTGAAAGTGTGCTGAGTCACTCTGGGTGTTGTGTGGGTGTGGCCAGTTCCCAAGACACTAGTGTTTTGGGGTTATAGTATTTACTCTTTGCATTTATAGCTTCTTTGCTGATCTACTGGCTTGCTGTCAGAGCAAAGTAGCTCACACTGTGGTAAAATTCTCCCCACAAATTTTTCGCTGGGTGAGACCACCCCTCACCCCTCTCCAATCTGCTCAGCATGAAATGCCTTCTGTACTCTCTCAGGGAGTTTGTTTGAGGAGTTATATGAATAAGTGAATGTGGTTTCTTTCCATTTGTTTATTGAGTTTAGATCACACTTTGGTCAAGATTTTATTCAGAATAAATAATAAATGTTACTTTCTATAGTGATCTGTGATTTCATTGGAGTGGGTACTTACTTCATCAGTGTTGACTACAATTTATCTATTATCTAATAACAGATCTTTGTTATTGATGAAAAATTCACTGATTTCCAGCTAATTTTCAAACCCAGCTTGACTGATTCTTGGACAACATACATTCTGCCAATCAGCAAGGCTATACCAAAGTCTTTCCAGCTTGACAAAGCTTGATGGGAATTAGATTTCTTTGATATAACATTGAAAATGTCTAGGCCACCTCCACGTTTTAATGAGATGGTAGAGTAGAACTTTAATGGAGGAAATGTTTCCAACCATGTGCTTAGGGCATCCTCTGAGACACATATACCAAATTTGTGGCAAATGGGGTTATGCCTTTCAAAAAAGACAACTTTAAAGAAAATGGGTGGAGACAACTTGCTATTATGATTAACACCCTATCCCATGTTGCCAACAAATAATATTCAGAAAAAGAATACAGTCAGGAGAAGACTCAAAACATAATATAGCATCTCTTAAATGCTTTCTGGTCTCATCTTCTGTTCTATGTGGTATAGTTTATCTAATCATTTCCCCTACATTTTTAATTGTCATCATGTTCTCCAAATTCTTCATCATTAGAGAGTGAAAATGAAGATGTAAAGAAAACTCTTCAATGACATAAAAAGAAGCAAATTTATTTAATTTTTAAAGACAATGTAGGAAAATGGAACAGCAAAAGCAGAACAGAAAAAAATTATATTTTTCCACCAGAAACACATTAACTTATCACACAGTTCTATGTGGCATATAGACATTTAAAATAGCATTAACAATTATTCAAAACAAAATAGATTTTTAAGGAAAAGCTATTCCTTCTTAGATTTCAGAAATTCAAATGACCAACAATAGTAGTGTAATTAATATCTATGTGTCACTTTCTGATTTTTGCTCAGTTTTTCTCTTTCTTTTCCTTTTCTCTCTCTCCTACTGTTGCATCATATCCTTCTTTACTTTTCATTGAGGAGGCAAATGTTAGCTAATGAAAGTTAATAGCAGTTGACTTCTTATGAGTGTCTGGTTTAATTCTAAAGCTAATGGCTTCCTTTCCCAGAAGCCTAAGCATTTAGTTTCCAATTTACACACATGCCTGATATTCTGAGCTTCATGACAATTGTCCTAACTTTCACTTTTCCAAGAATTTGTAGAAATTTATCTCTTGTCATAATACAGAGTTAGAGGTTTCTGACAGATCAGGACTATAACAATGATTGAGAAGGTAAAATTTTCTCTATTGGGTGAGAGACAGTACACTCTGCTGAATGGCCTCTTTGTAGATTTTGAAGAAAATCAGCCTTTTCTTTTTAGAGCTATATTTCTACAATTTAGAATACCAGACAGTAAATTATGAGATCACCCAAATCCTTTCTTTTTAAAAATGTTGTTTCCTTTTGCCTTTTTGCCTCAGAGTTTGGTATCAATCATTGGAAGTAGACACACCTACAGATTAAACAGCAGTACCACTGTCTTTTCCAAAACTAACGCTTCTATTGTTCTTCCCTTTACTCATATATCTTATCTTTCAAAATGTAAGTATAGACTGTTACTTAACAATAGAGCTAACCAATGAATTCTCAATTGGCAGCAAAGGGGCTCTCCATTCAGTAATCGTGAAGTTTCTTGAATTTGTTCCTTTAAGGAGGAATTAGTTTTTATATTTATAAGATCATGGATCTAGAACTGGAAGGGACCTTTTGTTGAATTGGAGTTGACTGCATTCCATTTACTTCTATATTCCAGGGTTCAGGTAAAATTCAAAGTATTTTACATGTGTCAAATTTTATTCCTACAATATCTCTATGAGGTAGAGCCCATGGCTGTTATTACTACAATTTTTTACATTAGTAAATTCAAGCTTAAGGTAACTTTTTGAGAATAGTGCTGATAGGAATGAGATGAATTAAAGGTATAAACAAAAGAATGAGACTTAGTGAGTAGTAGTGATTTCTTTTGTGACCCATGGAAAAATGATTAGTCACAAGATAGCCAATAGAAGAGAAGACATGGTGGGGGGTTAGCTGAAAGTTGTCACAGGAATATTTCAAGACCTTATGCTTATGACAATTAGCTTTGCTGTGCTTTATTCCAAAAGATCAGTGGGTGGAAAATACAAAGTAACATAATTAGATTGGATTTAATGACACATTTTCTAGTAAGTATATTCTTTAGAAGTGGTAGGAACCTTTTTCAAGCAAAATATAGATAATCCATTGCTGACTATGTTTTTGAAAGATATACATACATACATACATACACATATTCATAAATACATATATGGATGGGACCTGAGAAGTTCATTGTATGATTTCAATCTTCCCATTGATAAAGTAGAAGACTAAGTCATTCACTGTAAGTATAGTCAGAGATATGGGGAATGTTGAGAGAAGAGAGGAATGAGTTTGAAGCAGGAGCCAATAGACATTAAAGAAGTGGGACCATGAGGATAGACTAGAAAGACTCAATGGAAATTATGTGCTATAAATTTATGCTGGAGGAAATAAGTTTGATTTTGTAACTTTCATGAGCAATGATCAGCAGGTCAGGAGTAGAAATGAAATCACATATTTAAGGTGACCTAGAAATCAGGATTGACAAATTAGGAGAGCAAGGACTTCTAGAGTTGGTACTATGAAATGGTTAAATTTGCAGAACTTGTGGTTAAATTGGGGTATAAAGGCGATGCTGTAGTTAATTGCATTAAATTTTGGAACACTGTACCCTTGCCTATAAACATTCAAAATAATTTGATCTAGCTAAATAGGAAAAATAAAATTGATAATAAATGTTTCTTCTTGAGAGTATGATGTGTATTTCAATCATGGAATTTCATATCTAGAACTTGAAGAAGGCTTAAATGCCATCTAATCCAATTCTTCAATTTACAGCTGAGGAAACTGAGTTCTGGGAATATTAAGCATTTAGTATAAGATGACATCATAAAACCAAGGAAAATAACTGATTCCATTTATTCTTACACAAAGAAGTAAAATAAGAGAGAAAAAACCGAACTATATAACTAGTCCTAGAGCCAGTGCTCTGTTCACTCTCTTGCATTGTTTCTTCATATAGAGTTGGTTTATTAGTATGTATAACTAAGACAAATTCTGTGCGTGAACAATGAACATGTCCTATAACTGAACAAGAGGAGAAGAGATTTCTTAATGACTCCCTGAAACAAAGGAATACACACACACACACACACACACACACACACACACACACACACACACCCTATATATGTGTCAATTCCCAATGATTGATACCAACCTCTGAGGCAAAAAGGCCAGAGTACATATTTTAGTTTAAATAAATATTCAGATTGCTATGTTTGTCCAGCGTGGGAGTCTTCCTCCTCCTTATTATTTGACATGGCACACTGCACATGCTCTTTCTCAGCAGGTTTCTCTTTTTTTTTCCCTCTCACACATACTCATTAGTATTTTCTGGCTGATTCTGTATCTTCCTGAGTTTCTAAAGATTGAAATTTGGTGGTTATCCACAGACAATGGAAGGATTCATGGTGTATGAATAGGCTTTCACATATTACCAGTGAAGAATTACACTGGACAAGTGATATAAATTATATAATCAGAGAGATAGGATGGATCAGGCCCTCGCTCCCAAGTCAGAAGATCTGTTTAAATTATCCTTTTGAGGATTCCTGTCTGTATGATTTTAGACAAGTTATTTCACCTCCCTAGACCTGTGACTATTTCTGTAAACTGAGATGTTTAAACTAAATGGCTTCTGTGGTGTCTTTTAGCTTTAGATCTATGATCCTATGATATTATATATGACTAGAAAGAAAAGTATTAGCATGGAATAACAAATGGACAGTTTTCATCTTTTACTGGCATTCAAATATTATGAAAGTATTTGGAAGAAGGAACCACTATATGCCACCATATTGGGTGGAAACACTGTGAAGAATTTATGGAAGGAAATGGACTAAATTTATATAGAATGGGAACTGGGTGGAATGCAATCTTATAGAATAAGGAGTATCAGTACCTCAATCGATGATATTATTTTTCCTTCTGTCAAAGTATTGAAATATTTATACATAAGAAAAAATCATTGACTGAATGTCGTTAAAACATGACACCCAAATAAGTATCATGTTTCATTTTATGTGAGGTAACGGTTATTTGCAAAGCAAATATAACTGTGGTGGGATGAAATATATTCTTGTGGACTTAGCACTGGCTCTTTTTCATGCCTCACCTCTCATTTTTTACCTCTGTCTTTTAGGATAGTTGCTCAAATATCCATTCTGCATGCTTTCTCTCCTGATTCCCTCAGCTGTTATATTACCTGCTTAAGTTTGTTTGTATTTATTTTTTATACATATATAATTCATGCACACACATACATATACAAGATACATTGTGCATACATACACATTATATATATGCTCATATATGTATTATATATATTAATACACACACATATATATGTATATATAAAATTTATCACACAAACACACTTACCCTGATAGAACTTAATCTTTTTGAGAGCAAGGACTGTTTTTTTTTTTTTTTTCTTTTTCTTTTTTTGTTGCCTAGAAGCTAGCATCATGCTTGGTGTATAGTAGGCACTTAATAAATTCTTGGTAATTGAGTGACAATTTTGGCTCAGTTCAGTGAAATTCAGTAAGCATATATTAAAATAACTCAAGTGTTTTGAAACTTATGATGTTATTAGATTTTATGACAAAAATAATTTTAAATTTCATACTATGATTCTATAGAACAAATATCTTTACTAACAGGTAGTTACTTTTTCATATATTTAAGGACAGAGGGCATATTTTAATTTAAACTAATGGCAAGATTCCTTTCTATAATTGTCTTCCTTCCTTCCTACCACCTTACATACTACACTAGACATACTATTTCCTAGCAGGCTTTTCTGTTATATGTCAAGGAAAGGGATTTGTAATATTAATAAATTTTTGCTATTCTCAGTTATGATTTACTTTTCAATGCTTAATGTAGCTTTAAAAATTGCTCTCTTATTGATCTAGGTATTATCACTGTAGGAATTAAAGTCAGGAGACAGTTATTGGGAATAATTTTTGGGGTTGGTTAGATTTTTCTCTGAAAGCCTGCTGTGTAGCTCATGCATTGATGGATAACCTACTGTTTTAAAAGAATATTTCAGAGTTAATGTGAAAAAGGAATGAATCTAATAATTAGAAACTTAGAAAAGAATTCAATTATATAGGGTGTCCCAAAAATCTTAGCTCAGTGTTAACATTAACTAACTGTACTTAACTAAGGCTTTAAGTTTACTTAAGTTTACTAAACTAAGATTTTTGGGACATTCTGAATATTTTGGATTTTTGCATATGTGTTCCTTGTTTTTATTTTCCTTGTTTTTATAAGAATAAAAATCATCTATCATGGCTGTTATGATCTTATTATGTGGAATAAAATGTATTTGTAAAAAGTCTGCTGATAATCTATGGATGTGAATCTAAAAGGTTTGACCTAAGGCAACAGAAGTAACAAACTAATCACCTAATGTGAAAAAATATAAAAATCCATGAAAATTATTGTTATTGAGAGATAGTGTTGGATAGTGGATAGAGTTCCATTATTGTAGTGAGGGATATCAAAGGCCAAATCTTGCCTCTGATATGTACTAGTTGTGTGGCTTTGGAAAAGCCATTTTTACTGTTCTTATTATACAAACAACTCTCTATGACTATAAGTTACAAGCAAATCACTAACATTCATTCAGTTACTAATAAGTTTGAGTAGAGGGAGTAAATTTCCACACCAGGAAGTTACCTACAATATGAATGAAAAGTCACATCTGTCTGTACAAACAAATTTCCTGCTTGACAGTTTCTTGGTGCTGTTCAAAATACAGAAGTGTTAAACATTCTCTGATGTCAGGAATCCAAGGCAGAGATACAAAATACATGGATCAAATTAAAAATATATAGTTAATATAGAAAAAATTTTAATTAAGTGAAAAATTAAATAACATAGATTATAAAGATATTTTGATGGGGACAGGATAGAAGCTTAATGACAGAATAGAAACTGAAAGCTTATAGGATTTCAAAGAATGAATTAGTCAGCCAAATAGCATTTATTAAGTATCTACTATGTGCCAGGCACTGTAGTAAGTGCTGAAAATACAAAGGAAGGCAAAAACAAAAACAAAAAATCCCCGGAAAATAAGGTAATCCTTGTTTTCAAAAAATTTAGTCTAATGGAAAAGAGAATACACATACAACCATGTAAAATACAAAACATTTACAGGATAAATTGGGGGTAGTCTCAGAGAAAATGCTCTAAGATTAAGGAGGGCTGGTTAAGACTTTTTGCAGAAGATGGGCTTTTAGCTGAAGCTTGAAGTAAATAAGGGAAACGAGGAGACTGAGATGAACATGAAGAAATGCAAGCTTGAGAAATGTGTGAAGAATAACAAAGAGACCAGTGTATAGATCACAGAGTATAGGAAGAGTATAAAATATATAAAAGTGTAAAATGTTTGAAAAAGTTGGAAAAAATCTGATTATTAAAGGTTTTTCCCCTAATTTTATTTGTTCTCAGTTACAGGTACATTTTAAAAACATTTGTTTTCTTAAAATTTTGAATTCCAAATGCTCTTTAAATCTCTTTCCCCTCTCCTCTTCTTGAGATGACAAATGATTTATACATTTGTTACATGTATGATCACACAGAACATTTCCATATTAGCCATATTGCAAAAGAAAACACAAGCACTTTCCTCTCCCAATTAAAATAAAGAGAACATTTAAAAGTATGCTTCATTTCAAGCTGCATTCAGATGCCATAAATTCTTTCACTGGAAATGGATAACATTTCTTATCATAAGTCTTATAATTGCTTTGAATCAATGTATTGCTGTGAATAGCTATGCCATTCACAGTTGATCATAATACAATATTGTTGTTATTGTGTACATTGCTCTCCTGGTGCTGCTCATCTCATTTTGCATCAGTTCATGTAATTATTCCAAGATTTTTCTAATACCATTTTTCTCATCATTTGTCATAGAACAATAGTATTTTATCTTTATCATATACCACAACTTCTTCAGCAATTTCTTTTTTGATGGACATCCCCTCAATTTCCAATTCTTTGCTATTACAAAAGAGTTTCTATAAATAATTTTATACATAGAGATCCTTTTACATTTTTATCTCTTTGGGATATAGACATAGTAATAATATTGCTGGGTAAAAGGGTATGAACAGTTTTATTTATTGCTTTGGGCATGGTTCTAGAAGGCTCTCCAGAATGGTTAGACCAGTTCAAAACTCCACCAACAGTGCATTAGTATGCCTTTTGTAAGAAAAAAACACATCCCCTCTGATAATTTCTTTTTCTGCCATGTTAGCAAATTTGGTAGATATGAGATGATACTTAAGAATTGTTTTAATTTATATTTCTTTAATCAATAGGGATTTAGAACATTTTTCATATGACTATAGATAGCTTTGGTTTCTTCTTCTGAAAACTGTCTCTTCATGTCTTTTAACCATTTACCATTAGGAGAATGATTATATGTATAAATTTAACTCAGTTGTGTATATATATTTCAGAAATGAGAACTTTGAGGTGAGCCAAGATGGCAAAATAAAAGCAGAAACTCACCCAACTTCTCCCCCAAACTCCCCAAAATTCCCTTAAAATGATTTTAGAGCATCAAAACAGCCCAAGAGATGGACTAAAGCATTTTCCCAGCCAAAGACAACTTAGAAAGTCAGTAGAAAAGGTCTGTGGATCCAGGGTGGAGGCCCAGCCATAGTCCCAGTGCAGAAAATGCCAGCAAAGCCCACTAGAGCCTCAGCCCCAGTTCCACATTAGTTAAGTTGGAATGGGTCTAGGTACCTCTCAATCAATGTCAGTACTGGTCTTTCTAGACCTTTCAGCCCAGAGACACCAAAGAGTACTTGGAAGGCTAGCAGAAAGGGTGGTGGAAACAAGGTTGAGTCCAGCACACAATCCCAGTGCAGGTCACACCAGGGCAAACTCAGCCCTATCCTCAGTGCTGGCCTCAGAGCCAGCTAAGCAGAACTCTGTTGCTTTTGCATACTAGATCTTAGTGATACAGTGGGTATTATAAAAGAGAAGTGGACGTATACTAGAGAAATTATGGAGGTAGAAATTACAGGACTTAGTCCAATTAATTGGATTTAGGAATTGAAAAAATAAGGAATCAAGGATAATATCTAGGTTTCAAATATGGTAACTGAGAGACTCATGATACCATTTCTGGTAATAAGGAATTTTGGAAAATGATAAGGTTTAGAAGAACAATTTGAGCAAAGATTGGGGATGACCATGGCTAGTTTGTTGGCTCATTGTGGAAGTAGAGAAAAATAATATAAGATAGATAAGATGTAGTAAAAGTTGACAACCCATGAAAACCCTAATAGTGGGATCTGGATTTGCTATTACTAGAAAATAAGAGATAGGAAAGGCCTTAATTAGAAATGAATAGAAATGAAAAAAAGCAGTTAATTATTTACTTTCTTCCTAAATGATTTTACTAATTTTCTATGTGTCTTCTTATGAGTAATTTTGAATCTATTAAAAGAGGGATGGTTTAATAGACTCTAGATTCACCCAAAAATAGTTTCTATGGATTTCTAGTAGTTTGGAAAAACATGTATTCTTCATAAGTTATAATGTTTGATAAAATAATGCTTCTGTGGGACATATGTAGTGATAGGGACTTGGTGATGGAATCAGACATTTTCCATAATATTGAGGAAATCTGAATTTTAATTTTTTGATTAAGAATTCCCATTGCATAGTTAAATTTTCTCCTTGAGCCTAGATTATTTGTAATATTTTCAAATAACATTTTCTAATTATTAAATTTAGGTCAGATATTTGATATTGGTAGGATCTGGGCTAAAGAGATCTCAGGTATTTGTTAACAGCATTGTTAATTTTTACTGAATATCAAAAGAAATAAAATTTAATGATTTTGAAATTATCTTATTTCAGATTTAGACTTGGATGGATTGAGCCAACCAAGCTACCAAGAAAATGTTTCTTATGGTGACTATGATCACATTTCTGTGGATTCAAGGACTGCATCTGAGAATAGGGATGTTGGAGAACAAAGAACTGGAGGAAATGAAACCATCTTGACTCAAAGCTTTGGTGTGCAAGCCACAGAAAAGAACCAGGAGATAGAGACATCCTTTAGCAACCCAGGCTTTGAAGAATCTTATTCCACTGATACTTCCTCAGCCTGGAGCCCAGAGGCAAGTTATTAACTTTTAATAAGATTTTATTAATATTTTTTGTTTCTTATATCACCATAGTATCCCATATATTTCTTTCCCTTCTCCTTCCTGAGAATTATCCCATATGATAACTAGAATATTTTTAGAGGGAAAAAGTCAGCATATCTTATTGATTCCTAGAAAAAGTTCAAGAACACATGCAATGTGTAACATCTGTAAACTTCCCAAATCCATGACGCACAGTCTTTTCATTTAGTCCCACTTTACAGTTTTATTTCATTTACTTTTGAATTTTTGATGTATGATTATTCTTTTCATTTACATTGTTGTCATTGTTGTAGTTACAGTGTATCTTTTTATCTTGGCTCTATTTAACTTTTTTTTGTTCATATATATCTCATGTTTCTCTGTATACATCACACATAACATATATATTTTTTACAACATAGTAGTTTTCCATTACATCCATATATCACAACTAGTTTAACCATTCACTTATTGAATTACTTTATTTTAAATTATTAGTTAATAACAAAAAAGTTCCTTTAGGTATTTTGATATGGAAGGGGACTTTTTGTCTTATGAATGATTTCCTTGGCATATAAACCCATAAATGGAGTCTATTTCAAGGGTATGGACATTTTAGTCTCTTTATTTGCATAATTCCAAATAGCTTTCCAAAATGGATATACCATTTCAAAGCTCCACTAACAATGTATTAGAATATCTTTCTTTCCACAACTCCTCCAGAATTAACTGTTGCCATTTTTGCTAATTTGAAGGGTATCCTTGTGATTGTTTTGATTTATATTTCTCTTATTATTAGTGATTTGGAACATTTTTTCATGTGATTGTGAAAGCTTTGAATCTTTTTTTTTGAAAGTTGTTAATATCCTTTGTACATTTATCTATTGGGGGAATGAGTATTAGTTATAAATATATTTCATATATGTTTATATGTATAATACCAATAATATGTATAATAATAATATGAATTATGAAAATATTTGACACAATGATTTTTCCCCATTTGACTATTTCCATTCTTTTTCTTGATACATTAAAGTTGTCTTTGAAGAAGATTTTCACTTTTAAATAATCAGTAATCTATTTCATATTTTGAAATTACCTCTTTCTTATTTAGTTAAAAATATATATACATTATCCATAATTATTAGATGATCTATTTGTGTTCTAATTTTTATTAGTATACTCTTTATTAATAAGGTCATATATCTACTTAGCATATGTGGTGGAATGTGGTGGAAAGTATTAATTTAAATTCCCCTAGGAAATTTATATTTTCCACTTTATCAAATACTGGATTATTGAATTCTATTGTTTCTGAATAGTTTGTTCCATTGATTGGCTCTTTATTCTTTAATCTATGATAGATGGTTTTGAAGACTTACTTTTCATGTAATTTGAAATGTATAAGTGGTATTGCCTCTTTGTTCTTACTCCTTTTCATAATTTTCCTCAATATTTTAGATTTTTGTTTTTCCAATTCAAATGTGTTATTATTTTATCCAGCTCTGTAGTGTCCCTTTAATAATTTGACACAAGCATTAAAAGTATGTTAATTTTCTTAATATTATTATTTTTTATTATATTAGCACAGTCTAGTCATGAATATTCAATACTCTTCCAGCTATTTAGATTGTTCCAAATTCTTAGATTTTTTTCTAAAGTGAGGATTTTATGATATAAACAAGTCTCGTTTTTGTATGTTGGGAGGTTTATCTCCAGATATTATGTAATTATTAGGAATGATATTTCCCTTTCTACTATTATTTCTTGGGTTACTTTAGTATTGTATAGAAATGTTGTTCATTTTGAATATTATTTTTGTAGCCTGCAACTTTGCTGAAGCTATTGTTTCAATTAGTATCTTTGCTGATTCCTTGAGAATTCCCAAATTAAACTGTAACGCAATTTTATCTCTTTCTATTTTTCCCCATTAATTTTTTTCCCCTTGTCTTGTTATTGTTTGCATTCCTAAATTAAGTTAAATAATAGTGGGAAAACTGAACATATTTGTTTCAATCTTGTATTTATTGGAAAATGTTTTAGTATATCTATATTGCATATAAAATTTGCTTTTTATTTTAGATATATATTTTATGATTAAAATAAGGTTACTTTATGCCTATACTTGGAAGGGTTTTTTTTTTTTTTTAGCATAAAAGAGTGCTGTACTTTGTTAAAGACTTTTTATAATATTACCTATTCAGGTACTAATGTACTTGTAGATGTTTTGGATTTTAATATGATCCTTTATTTTGATTTTTTCCTTTAATGTTGAAACACATCCTTGCATTACATGCATAAATTCCATTAGATCATAAATAATGATTTATTGAAAGATTAGTAGACTTGAGAAGATTTTGTTTAAAATGTTTGAGTTAATGTTCATTAGTGAACTAATTCATAGTTTTATCTTTTCTTGGTTTAAGTAGCAGGACTATCTATATTTATCTCAGAAAATGATTTTAAGATGTTTTCTTTCTCAATTTTGAGAATTCTATACTCTAGTTACTGTTTTTAAAAATTTTAATAAAATTTCCAGTGAATCCATAGGGTTCAGAAGTTTTGTCTTTTTTCCCCCTCTGGTAGCTTCTCTACTGCTAAATATTTTTTCTTTTCTGAGACGTTACTTAAGCATTCTATCTTGTTTCCTGATAGTTTGGATATTTTATATTTTTGAAAAATTGTCTTTGTTTCTTTTTGTTATCAGTTTTGATAGACCTGTGCATATATTCTAATTATTCTTTTTATTTTTGTTGGTTGTGGTATAGTTTTATCTTGCTTGTTTGCTAATTTATTGATTTGATTTTTTTTGCTTTCTTCTTTTTAGTCAGATTAGCAAAGGCTATATCAATTTTATTAGTCTTTTCCAAAAGGAAAAATAGACCCATTAAAAAAAGATAATTAGGGAAACCACCTTTTGATAAAAAGTATTGCAGAGAATAAAGTAATGTAAACTTTTAAAGAACAAGTTTCTCTAACAAAGGCTTAATTTCTCAAATATGTAGGGATTTATAAAAATAGGAACCATTCTCCATTGATAAATGATCAAGAAATATGAACAAATAATTTTCATAAGAAGAAATTGAAGCTATTTATATTCATATAGAATGCTCTAAATCACAATTGATTAGAAAAATTCAAATTAAGATGTCTAGAACCACCTGACACTGACCAGAAATGACAAATTCCAGAGGGGATATGGGGAAAATAGGTATGCTGATGAATTGTTAGTGGAATAGTGAACTGGCTCAACCTTTCTGGAGAACAGTTTGTAACTATGCCCAAAGCACTTTATAAAACTGGGTATACTCTTTGACCCCAAAATACCACTAACTATGTCTGTATGCCAAAGAGATCAAAGAAAAAAGGAAAAGAACCCTATGTACAAAAATATGATGGTAAAATATGATGGTAAAGAATTGGAATCAATTAGAGAATGTCTGATAAGTATATCATTTTGATGGAATACTATTATACTATAAGAAATGATGAGGTGGATGCTTTCAGAAAAACTGGGAAGATATATGAATCTATGCAAATTGGTCAGGCAGAACCAGAAGATCATGGCACAGAGTAATAATAATATTGTGATGATGATTGATTGCAAAAGAATTAGCTATTCTGACCTACACAACAGTCTGGGGCAATTTGGAAGAGCTAACAATGAAAATTGTTGCTCACCTCCAAAGAGAACTAATGGAATTAACTGAAAACAGAATTTTAAAAAATTTTCTTTGTGTAGATTTTTTTTTGGTGATGTGGCTAATATGGAGATATTTTTGAATAATATCAAATGTATAATGGCTATCACATTTCTTGTACTTAGTAGGGGAGGGACTGGAGAGATGGATAGAATTTAAAGTTTAAAAACAATAAATTTAGAAAAGATTTTTAAAAATTTCATTAGTGTTTTCAAAGAACCAGCTGTTAATTTTAAAAATCACCTCTATATTTTTGTTTCCAATTATCTATATTACCCCAATTTTTAATACTTCATTTTTTGTGATTTTAATTTTTATTTGTTGATTAGAATTTTTAAAATGCATATTCATTTCATTAATCTTCTCTTTTTCTATTTTGTTAATGTATAAGTAAAGGATATGATTTTTTTCTGAAGACAGTTTTAGCTACATTCCAGAAATTTTTTATGTTGCTTCATCATTAAATTTTTAACATTCATTGTTTCTATACTTTCTTATTTGATTCATTCATTATTTGAGATATACATATTACGTTTTCACTTGAGTCTGTATCTTCTATCTCCGATTCTTGAACCATTTTCTAATTTTATTATAAAGTGGTAAATAAAGTATATGTTAATTTTTTCTGCCTTTTTTTTACATTTGTCACACTATCTTTGCACTCTTATAAATGTTCCTTATTTTTGATAAATTTTCCATAAAATATGGAGAAATATTTTAAATTATTTTCCTGTCCCATTGAGAATATGCCATAGATCTTTTATCTGTGTTTTGTCCAGAAATGTGTTCACTTCCATAATTTCTTTTTATTTATATTTCTCTTTGACTTATCTAAAACTGATACTTAAATCTTTTGCTCCTATTTTGTTATGATCTATGTCTCCATCAAGCTCAGATAATATTTCTTTATGAATTTAGAAGCTAAGATATTTGGAACCTCTAAGTTTATTACTGATATTAGTTTGTTGTCCATGGCTTCTTTTGGCATAACATGGTTTTCTTGTTCATTTATCTTATTTTTTTGAATTTTGTTTTTTCTTTGATATCAGTTATGATGGTAACTCCTGCTTTTTAATGATTCACTTGAAACAGCAATCTCTCCTTCCTTCCCATATCCTCAGTTTTATTTTGTGTATGGCTTTTTAAAAATATATTTCTTGTAAGAAACAGATTGTAGTGTTTTTTAAAAATCCAATCTTTCATGTTTTTCATTTTGTTGTATTACTTAATCTATTCAAATTTAAAGTTAAGTTTATGTTTTCCTCCATCTGTCTCTAAAATTTGATTTTTTAATTTTATGATCTTTTCTTCTTTTCTGATGTATTATGTTATGTTCCTTCAGTTAATATTATTTTAATCTTTTTGAAGTTATCCTGTCTTTACTGATTCTTCTCATTCCTGATCTTTTTATTTATTACCTCTTTTCCTTTATGATTTTTTTGTTGGTCCCTTTCTCTTGTGGTTATCTGGTTATTTATTTTTTCCTTATTTTTTATTCTCTGAGTCTAGTATATTCACCCTTCCTCTCTTTTCCTTCATTTAGTCTTGTTATTAGTTATTCAGTTTCATTTTTGTGACACATTCCATTCTCTTCATTATCCACCTTTTCTTTCTGTTTACTTTGTACCCTCATTCTCTGATTTACAACTCCTATAACCATTTATTGTTTCTCTTTTTTCTTTGTTCATCATAAAGGGATAGCTTTTAATTCATCTGTTATTCCTCTGCCCTCTAGGTGAATTTTGTCCTTGCCTTGTTGGACAGGTATTATGGATTCCTTTTCGATTGCCTCACTGATAGACCAATGTCAATTATTTCAGGTGTCAGAAAGGACACTGCCCCTTAATTAAGGTATCTCAATTTCCCTCTCGCTGATCTATATCTCTCTTGTTGATCTTGCCCTCTCCCCTACATAAGACTGGAAATAACTTTGTGTTCATCCTCTCCCACTCCTCCAGTGTTCAGTTATCTCTAGGGATTCCAATTCCCTTTCTCCCAGGACAAGTATCTCAGAATCCCCAGGCCACACCCAGGGTAAGGTTCTGTATCATTTTCCCCATAGGATAATTTATCAGTGGGAGCCCCTTCCCACCTCCAAAATATTTTTCTTCTTTCTTTTTTTTTTTTTAACTCATCTCTATCCTCCTTGTCAACTGTCCTATATGCTTTTCTCTTGCTGAGACTAGGTCATTTTTCTCTCATGCTAGTCCTTGATTTGATCCTGGGGCATTACTCACTCTTTTATCTTACTGTCCAAACCTTTCACGTACTTTTCCATGTTATGCTATAATAGTCCCATTAAAAAACAAAACAAAACAAAACAAAACAAAACAAAACAAAACATTAACCTGTAGACAGAGTATTGTCAGGTTCTGTCTATAATGCCCCTTGGCTGCCTCTTCACTATTGTTTGTACTAGATTTCTGCCTTCCTATCTCCTTCTATACATATAGAAAGAACTAGTGCTAATCTCTCTGTTTTCATTCTGTTTCTGTTAACATATTTTTTTTCTTACTCCTTTTGCATTTCTGTTGTTTGAGTTGTTTGAGAACAGATAATCTTTTCAGTTTCTGTTTTCTTTCTAAAAATGTCTCAAACTCTAATTGTTGAACATCCACCTTTTATTTGTAGGATAGGTCACCCTTGGCTATATTCTGCACTCCATTGACCTTTAGAACATCATGCTGCTGCTTCCTTTTTCTAGTGGGTGTAAAATAATCTTTCCTTTGCATTTGAAGATCTTTCTCCTAAAACATGATTGAAATAATTTTTTTTCTGGAGGTGAACCGTGAATTTTTTCATTTGGAATTTCATGTTCTGTGTTCAAGAGTTCTGGAAAGTTCTCTTGTATTATTTCTTTTTTATGAAATTGAAGTTTTTGTTCTGACATTTCGTTATTCTGGAAGATCTATGTTCTTGAGATTGTTTCTATGTATTCTGTCTTCAAAATTCATAAATTTTGTTTGTATAGTGAGCATATTTTCTTTTCTTATTTCTTTTTGCTTCTCTTCTGAGTTGTCTTTCACCTTTGTATTTTCACTCCCAATCTATTGTTCCTTTTTTATTCTTTGGTGAGGCTTGTTTTGCAATTCAAAATTTCATATGCTAGACATTCTGCTCTCATAATTCTCATTTCTCTTTTAAACATCCCAAGAACAGTACATTATGGTTGCTTATTTTCCTCAAATTCCACAGGTTCTCTGTCTCATCATGTGTTGAATCATTTCCCTTAATTTTGCAATAATTATTCCAAAACTTGAATTTGTTTACAAAACACAGAGACCATATTTTCTTTTGATATTGTTTTTTTTAAATTTTGATTTATCTGTTTATGTTCAAGTTCTTTGAGGTTTCTTCTTCCTGAAATCTTTGACATTTTTAGTTTCTTCCCCAACTGATTTTTCTGTGGTTAGAATTTTTACCAGTTTAATGCTATACTCTTTCTCTCAAGCTTGGTAAAGTGTTGCACAGTTCCCCAAACCTACTATGTCTGTCCTGTAAATATGTTACCCTCTTTCTGGTCCCAAGTTCTCTGGGCAACCTGCCTTTCTTTCTTTTTTTCTTTTTTTTAAATTAATTTTATAATTATAACTTTTTTTACATTATCCCTTGTACTCCCTTCTGTTCGAATTTTCCCCTACTTCCCTCCACTCTCTCCCCTAGATGGTAGGCATTCCCATTCATATTAAATATGTTATAGTATATCCTAGGTACAATATATATGTGCAGAACTGAATTTTGTTGTTGTTGTTGTTGCAAAGGAAGAATTGGATTTGGAAGGTAAAAATAACCTGGGGAGAAAAACAAACAAACAAAAAAAACGCTAACATTTACACTCATTTCTCAGTGTTCCTTTTCTGGGTATAGCTGATTCTGTCCATCATCGATCAATTAGAATTGGATTGGCTCTTCTCTATGGTGAAGATATCCACTTCCATCAGAATACATCCTCATATAGTATCATTGTTGAAGTGTATAATGATCTAGTTCTGCTCGTTTCACTCAACATCAGTTGATGTAAGTCTCTCCAAGCCTCTCTATATTCATCCTGTTGGTCATTTCTTACAGAACAATAATATTTCATAACATTCATATACCATAATTTACCCAACCATTCTCCAATTGATGGGCATCCGTTCATTTTCCAGTTTCTAGCCACTACAAAAAGGGCTTGGGCAACCTGCCTTTCCCTGACCAGTAATTCAGAGTTTTGAAGCATTTGTGTTTCCAGACTGCAGCCTCTAGCAGGCTTTTGCTCTTGAAGGGTTCTTGGGGCCTGAGTAAATTTCCCATAGCTGAGTCTTTATGATACTGGAAAGAGGGAGAGAGGAGTGCAGTGCCAAGGTGGGTTTTGATGTAAGCCTGAGTCTGTCTTATGTCCTTGTGTCTGCTAGTGTGGCCTTGCCAAATGGGGGCAGGGCAGCAAAAATGTATCAAGTGAACTCAGGCATAATGAGTGTCATTTACTGGGTTTTTGATTTTTTGGATTCTGGGTGTCCCAAACCAATGGAAACATCTAAAATTACTTTATTTTTGCCCATATTTCTGTTTTGTAGAGGTCTGAAAAGTAGTGCAGTCAAGAGAAAATGTCTACTTCACTATCTGATTGCTCACCCAATTTGTCAATTTTAAGTCATTTCCTTGTGCTGTAGGAATACACACATATAATATATATATATATATATATAGATATAGATATAGATATAGATAACAGATGCATACATAACACGTATACATATACACATGTACATATGTATATATTTTTCTAATGAATAAATTGCCATCCTTTCTATCATGAAGAAACATAGTAAAAAAGGAGGTAGTAAATCTCAGGGGTCTGCTGAACATTTCTTTTAGTTTTTGTTCTATACAGAAATGTCTTAATAATTATAATCTTAATGTATTGTTTTCCTTCCTGGTTTCAGCATATAGCAAATTCTAATTTATTCAGAATTTCTGAGTAATACATTACTCTGATTTATCAGATATTTTTGGATAATTAGAAGTTCTATGCATACTATATATGAACAGTTTTCAAAGAATAAGAGAAAAATAAAAGAGCAACTAAAGCTAAGCTGAAAGCAATTTAATTTTTTTTTTTTGATATTTATAAGACTTTTTAGTCATTTGCAGCATCCCAATGTCATCAATAGTAACATCAGTTATTATGCAGGGCCATACATATAAATCTCAGGAATGAACTGATCTACAGTCACTATGTGACATTTTATAAAAAAATGTTTCATTTTAATTTTCCAATTAACATTAAAAATGATCCCAATCACTAATAGAGAGTTCAAATTAAAGCAGCAATAAGATTTCACTCTATCTAATCCAATAAATATCATTAAGCACCTATGATGTATCAAATTCTGTGCTAAGTTCAGGGGGTACAATTACCAAAAATAAAATAGCCCCTGCCATTATTGATCTTATAATATAAAGGGGGAGACATTGCACAACTGGAGGCACAAAGGAGGGAGGGAGTATTAAGGGGGATACGGATGTCGGGGGTGGGAGGGTATTGAAACCAGGTGATTTGAGAGTCTAGTTTCCTCTGTAAAGGACTCCATGTAAAAGGGAGTGGAAAATACCTATTAGATTGGCAAAGTTGCCAAAAAAGGAATATGATGAAAATTGTTATTGTTAACCAAACTATTTGCTATTCTTCTCATTTACTACTTTGTCTTCCATCTTCATTTCTTGTCACTGACTTTCTTTCCTACCTGGAATGCTCTATCTCTATTTCTTGACATGAGTAGCTTCTTTTAAAACAGCTTCCATTCTATTTTCTGTAGGTGCTCCTATTTTCTTCTCAGTGCTCCTAATTTTTTCTCTAAGATTGTCTTCTTCTCTGAAACTATTTTGTGTTTATATATTTATCTACGTGTTCTTCTCACATTATTATGTAAACTCCTTGAGGGAAAAGGCTTTTTAATGGTTTTGCTTTTCTTTATATTCCCACTGACTAACACCCTTTTTGAAAAGAGTGGTGGTGGTGATGGGAAGGAATATAAATCCTTAATAGGTGCTTCTTGATTGATATATTTATTATAAATTATAAATCCTAAATAGGTGCTTCATGATTGATATATTAAATTCCTGTGTCACTATACTAATGATGATAAAATTTATGAATTGTAGCTAAATAAATGAAATGACAATATAGTATTGTTAAAAAAAAGTTTGAAAGGCATGCCCCTGTACATAGACTGGAGCACCTGGAAAGTGTCAAATGTTTGTATGTTCCCTTATGAAGAGGCTGAAAATTACTTCTTAACTCTCTAGCTTTAATTATTAAAAGGAATCACATACAGAAGCACAAAATATAAATGGGCATATAAATATAAAGCAAGCCATAATGTATCATGTGTCCCTGATAAGGCTCAATTCAAATCACACATAATGAAATACGTAGGTTTTTTTTTTTTTTTAACGGTGGTGATGGTGATGGGGAAGGTTAGTTTGCTATAAAAAAGATGTTTACTTATTGATTGATTCTACATTATATTCCTCTGAATATTATGGATTCTGAATTGATTACTGTTTGTAACCTTTTGTTTAAATTCATTGTGTACCTTAATGTTGAGTGGATTAATGTTCTCAGACTCTTAAAATATCCAGACATCTCTTTGTGCCATTCAATCAGGCATCTATTTTGAGATAAAAACTATAATTTGGTCCTTCTACAGTAGAACCTCAAGTGCAATTTTGAATCTGTTCCTGTAATTGCCTGTCTTGGAGATTTAGTTCTTCTTATAAGAATTGATTTGTCTCTTAACTATATTAAGTATTATGCAGTCTATTGGCCATCTATCTAGTATCTGAAATATATTTTAGATGTATATAATTTGGATAAATATAGATGGCATTATTATATCATATTAAAATAGTTTAAAAATCTTTAATATTAATGTTGATTCAAATGTTCATATCTCCAATGAAACAGTCAATAAACATATATTAAATGCCTATTATTAAGTGCTGGGCAGTATGACAGGTATTGGGAGAACATATGCATAGTATGAAATAATCTTGTCTTCTAAGGACCTTAGGTCTTCTCGGGGAACACAACAAACAAACATGTAAATATGGTAAGAGTACATACAAAAAAATACTAATGAACACAAAATAGTTAAATCCAAGGTAGTTTGGGTGGGAGAACCTGCAGTTGGAGAGGTCATCAATTACTTCATGTAGAAGGTGATATTTGAGCTGCATCTTGAAGGGAAAGAGAGATTCTGTGAGGTGGAGGGGAGGAAAGCAACCATTCAAGAGATGGGGAGGTAAGGAACAAGAAGCAGAGTGTTGTGTATGAGGAAGTATACAGGGTAAATTTGACTAGATTGCTGAGAGTGGGAACAATGAGTCTAGAAAGATAGTTGGAGAGCAGATTCATAAGTGCTTAGAGTTTATATGTCATTCTATAAGCAATAGGAAGCCACCAAGAGTTATTGAGCACAGTATTGACATGTTTAGATTTGTGCTTTTAGGAAAATCACTTTAAAAGTAATGTAGAAAGTGGACTAGAATATTGAGATACTTGGAACTAGCTTGGAGGTTGTTCCAAAAATCTAGATGAGAGGACCTAAATTAAGTGAGTCCACTCATTCTATGTGAGTAGATGCAAGGGGTCTGATGTTAAGAACTGGAAAGTTTAAGATTTGTTAACTTATTGGAGTTTTAGACTGAAAAAGGATGACCAGTTGAAGAGGATTCCAAGATTATAAATCTAGTAGACTAAAAGAATCATTCTTTTTTTTTGATAATGAGGGAAAGAAACCTCAAAATATCAGTATGTAAAGAAGGCAGGTATTGATTTTGGTTCTGTAAAAAAAAAAAAAAAAAAAAAAAAAAAAAAAAAAAAAAAACTTCTCTTGCTGTAAAATTATCTATTAGATAAGTAAGATTTTTTAAGGCATTATTTTCCTCAGTGAGCTTTTGTAACTTCTTTCCCAATAGGCCAATTGTGTTTTTTAAGGAATTCTTCTCCTCATTAGCTTTTTGTATTTCCTTTTGTTCCACTTTCAATTATTTTCCTAATTTTTCCTCTATCTCTCTTACATGATTTTCAAGATCCCTTTTGAGCTCTTCCATGATCTGAGCCCAATTCTTATTTTTCTTGGATATAAGTTTTTGGATATAGGAGTTTTGACTTTATCCTCATCTTCTGGATGTCTGTTTTGATCTTCCTTGTCACCATAACAACTTTCAATGGTTGGAAACTTTTTTTATTGTCTGCTAATTTTCCTAACCTATTAAACAGCTTACTTATTTGTTAAAGTAGGGCTCTATTTCCAGGGTAGAGGCTACACTGTCCCAAGCTTCAGAGATTTTGTGTAGCTGTTTTCAGAGATTCTTTTCTACGCTGGAGCTGTTAGGAGTATTTCTGCCCTACTGTAGCTGTAAGATCTAGTGTACTGGCCAGGACTGGGGCTGGGACTATGTTGAACTGGGGCTGGCTGACATGGTCTATGCTGTGATTGCATACTGGACTTTTTCTTGGGATTATGTACTAGGGTCCCACCTTCCATAGACCATTTCTGCTGACCTTCCAGGTCCTCTTTGGTGTCTCTGGGCTGAGAGTTCTGGAAAGTACCAATACTGACACTGATTTAGTACCAGTCTCTATTTTGCTATCTTGAGAAGGTCCCCCACCAAGATTTTTTAAAAATAGGGTTCTTCCTTTTTGGAAAGAGACAACAAACTTTTATTTTCTCAGACAGAATGTTTTGTGGTAAAGGAAATGAAAGGGTGCAACATAAATATCTGAGAACATAAATATGTGAGAAATTGGGCATCTTAGGTGTCATCTTGACTTTCTACTGTTTGACTTTGAGAAATTAATGAAAATTCACAAAACTGGGTTAAAATATAAAGATCTGATACATTCCAGGAAGGTTCATTGCATTAGTGAAATTAAAGGCACTTTCATGAGAGAAGAATATCAAAATGCCAGGTGAGAGGTAAAGTGCACTGAAAAAAATCAATCATTTTGGACATTCTTGGCACCGCATGATGATGTCTCTTCAATCAACCCAAGAAAGAACTCTGTACATCCTCCTAAAATGCACCTTGGGTTGAATCTAGACACAGCACAAATTTCTAAAGGAATCGAGGCTCATTCAAAATTCTTGGAACTGTTGTGGAGTCCTGTCCATTAATTTCCCCCTGAGATTTCCCAGACTAAGTGAAAACTTACACACAGTTAATTATTCTGAATGGATGACCTGACAGGTTTGTGTAGACAGACTCATTAACTATTGAATTTTTATCTTGGCATTGGAATAGATAAAAAGGTCTATAAATGTTAATTAATCCTTAAGAGCAGGAAAAATAAAAGGACATGAAATTAAAACTATAAGTAGGCATATTTTCCCTCAGGGTTATAGTAGATAAGTAGTTGATGGTGGTACAAGTGAGAGAGGGTAGGCAGCAGAGGGCAGTTGGAATGCGGTGGGTACAGTGGTGCGTGGAGTTCAAATAGTTTGGTTCTCAGACCAAGGGGAAAGATAGGATAGGAGAGGGGCATGATAGAGATGGGACAATGGAAGTCTTAAGGTACAGGTGAGATATGGGAACAGGTCATTATGGAGAAGAATTCCTAGATAGACATGAACTCTCTGGAAATCCAATCCTGATTATGACTGAAATTCCAATCAAATTTTTTTCTTGCTTTTGAGAAATTATGATGAAAACTTTGATGAAGGAGTGAGATATTATAAAATAATTGCCATTTATATGTTTTAAGCTTAGCAAAGCACTTTGTATCTCTAACAGAGTATATGAATTATGTCCCTTATGTGTAACATATTTTTAGCATTCATGACTCAATATGTAGTTTACATGAAGTCATCGCCCTTTTACTTGCTAGTGCCTCATTTTCTTTATTTATTCTTATAATGTGGAATAGTTACAGTAAATAGTGAAGTTTTGAATGTTGTGGATAAGTTCGCTTACTTACTAGTATACTTACTAGGGATATCCATATTGATAATGTAATTGATAGCATTGTCAGAGTTACCTCAGTGTTTGGGAGGCACTGAAGGAAAGTATGGGAAAGGAGAGGTATTAGACTAACTATACTAAAGGTCTACAGAGTCATTGTGCTGACCTCATTGTATGCTTGTGAAATCTGGACAGTATACCAGTGCCATGCCAGGAAACTGAATCACTTCCATTTGAATTGTCTTAGGAAAAATCTGAATATCACTTGGCAGGATAACAGACATTGAGGTCCTTTCTCAAACTAAACTGCCAAGCAGTCTAACTCTACTGCAGAAAGCCACGTTTTGAATGCCAAATGTATGCTTGTCAAAAAGACTATTTTATGAAGAACTCACATGGGACAAAGGTTCTCAATGTGGTCAGAAAAAGCAATATAAAGATATTCTTAAGGTCTCTCTTAAGAACTTTAGAATTGATTGTATGACATGGTTGGCCTAGGACCACCCAGCATGATGTGCCCTCCTCAGAGAAAGTGCTGTGCTCTATGAGCAAAGAATCAAAATAACTCAGAAGAAACATGAAATGCACAAAGTTAGAGAAGCTATTCCAAATATTCATAGGAACTATTTGTGTCTGACCTGTGGCAGAGTAGACTGAGGTCATAGAGGTCATACAGGTCTGATGAGACACAGTCAGATACACGGTAACTTGAATCTAACATAGTGATTTCATTTTAATCTTCAAAAGTGAAGGACAACAACCACAATTCATTCTTATTCTTAGCTTTGAAAGTAGTAAAATTATATACTGATATTTCCTTATAAGTAAATAAAATGACCATAACTTTCTATTAATTAATTAATTAGCTCTGAGATCTCAACCTCTTTATTAAATATTATTTATTAAATGATTTAGAGAAATAAAGTTTTTCTTTTTTCCTTTTTTTATTATAGCCTTTTATTTACAAGATTATATGCATGGGTAATTTTTCAGCATTGACAATTGCAAAACCTTTTGTTCCAATTTTTCTCCTCCTTCTCCCCACCCCTCCCCCAGATGGCAGGTAGACCAATATATGTTAAATATGTTAAAGTATATGTTAAATACAATATATGTATACATGTCCATACAGAGAAATAACTTTTTTCTATAATGTTATGTTTATCTATTACTCAACTTTAGTCCCTCTAATCTCCTTAAATAAACATGAGATTTGCTGATTATACAATTTATTAGTGTATCAAACAATAAAACAAAATAAATAATTGTTGGGCAACTATGATAGAGATGACAACCATCCTTAGTCACCTCTAGAGATCACTCTGGAGATAGTCCTACTATTCAGGTCCATTGTGATAGTAAATGAATTTTCTTTTAAAGAAAGCCATTCATTTTTTTTCTTTGTAAGATAAAAGTTGACCTCAGTTGTCTTAGGAAATGTTTCTTCTGACTTTTGCTCCTTAATGGATAGCTCACTCAGTTTCTTAATTCTCTGTCTCTGTCTGTTTCTCCATCTCTCTCCTTGTGTGTGTATCTCTCTGTTTTTCTTTCTCATGTCTCTTCCCAGCATTCCCAATTATACTGGTAGTCTGTCAAATTTCCATTTCCTCTTTTTAATTTAATATCTTATTTTCTTACAATTACATGTAAAAATAATTTTTTAACCTTCATGTTAAAATTTTTTTGAGTTTCAAATTCTCTCCTTCCCTCTTTTCCCTTTCTTCACATGGAAGGTTTACTGGCTAGATTTCTTTCTTAAGGAACTTGTCTTAAACCAAAATGAATCTGATTTTCATTGTCCAACCAATAGGTCCTAGACAAAGTCCCATTTGGTCATTGTTTGGGTCTTGATTTACTCACTTTGAATGTAAATAGCAGTAATTTCTGCTTTGTCTAGACACTCCAAAGGTCTTCCTCTCCCAAATTTATTTATTTAAATGTATTTTTTTGGGCTAGAAGAAAAAGAAAGATTCTTTGCCTCCATTTCTTCCTAATAATAATCACTAAATGGTTACAACTTCAGTTTTACCTGTTGAAGACCTTAGCTTAAAAAGACCAAGATCTCCCACTGCATCCAAGGCCATCTCCAGACGTCTTGATTTATATCTTGCCACTGGCCCCAGATGACTCTGGAGGGGAAAGTGAAGAAGGTGATCATACACAGCCCTCCCTCACTTAAATTCAATTCATTTGCATATCATGACATCACTTCCCTGATATCATGGTTCTCTGAGAATGAAGGACAAATAATAGTTTTAGTTTTTCTTCACAATCAAGTACAACAACTTCTTCAAACATTTCTTAATTTATGGTTAGCTCTTCAATTTCCAATTCTTTGGACCACAACATAGCTGCTATTTTTTTTGCATATATATGTTTTTCTTTTTCTTTGATTTCTTTGGGATACAGACCTAATAGTGGTATTGCTGGGTTAAAGAGTAAGTATGATATTTAGCCTTTTCGACTAAATTACTCTACAGAATGGTTGAATCAGTATAAACTGCTCCATCTGTCTTTTAGAATCCCATTTTTCTCACACCTCCTCCAACGTTTGTCATTTTTCTTTTCTGTCACATTAGGCAATTGGTAGATGTGGGATTGTAGCTCAGAATTGTTTTAGTTTGCATTTCTCTGATCAATAGTGCTTTAGAACATTTTTAAATATGAATATGGATAGCTTTTATTACTTTCTCTAAAAACTGCCTTTGATCACTTGTCAATTGAGGAATGGCTTTTTTCTATAAATTCTATTTGATTAATGCCATCTTTATCAGATAAACTTGTGATATATTTATTTTTACAGTTATGATTACTACACATTCCCTCCATCCTACTTCCTCTTCTTTTATCCTAGTCTTTCTCTTTTTTCACTCTGCCCATTCTAAAATATGGTTTGCTTCTGACTTTTATCTCCCTCAATATATCCTTCCTTTATCCCCTTCCCCTCCTACTTTCCTGTATGATAAGATAGATGTCTATACTCAACTGAAGGTGCATATTATTTTCTCTTTGGGCCAATTCTGATGAAAGTAAGGTGAATGTGCTCTCTCCTACATCCACCATCTTCCCATAGAGTGTAAAAGTTCTATTCCATTTTGCCTCTCTCTTTCTTTCCCCTTCTTCTAGTGCTTTCCTCTTTCTCATCCTTTGGTTGTTTTTAAAAAATATATACATCCTATCATATTCAACTCACATCCATGCTCTCTATGCATACTCCTTCTAATTTTCCTAATAATGAGAAGGTGTTTAAGAGTTACAAATATAATTTCCCCATATATGAATATAAACCATTTGATCTTATTGAATCCTTCCTGATTTTTCTTTTCTGTTTATCTTTTTATGCTTTTATTGAGTTTTATATTTGAAAGGCATATATATTTTCTATTCAGTTCTGATCTTTTTTATCAGGAGGGCTTGAAAGTTCTCTATTTCATTGGATATCCATTCCTGCCCCTGCCTCTCCCTTGAAGGATTGTACTCAATTGTTCTTAACTGTAATCTTAGCTATTTTGACTTCAGAATTTAATATTCCAAGCCCTCCTGTTCTTTAATATAGAAACTGCTAAATCTTGTGTTAATCCTAACTGTTACAGCTCTATGATATTTGAATTTTATTTTGGATGTTTGCAATATTTTCTCCTTGACATAGCAGTTTTGCTCTTTGGCTGTAACATTTCTGGGAGTTTTCTTTTTGGGATGTCTTTCAGATGGTGATTGGCAAATTCTTTAAATTTCTATTTTAATCCCCTACTTCTAGAATATCAGGACAATTTTCATTAATTGTTTGAAAGATGATGCCTAGGCCCTTTCTTTGATCAAGGCTTTTAGATCAACAATTCTTAAATTATCTCTCCTGGATCAATTTTCTAGGTCAATAGTTTTTCCAATCAGATGTTTTCTATTTTCTTCCATTTTTCATTCTCTTGACTTAGTTATTGTTTCTTGATGCCTCATAAAGTCATTAGTTAATAATATGTGTCTAATATGTGCACCATCATTGTTCTCCAATGAATTCCAGTGGCTCTCTGTTAACTCTAGGATCAAATATAAAATTCTCCTTTTAACTTTTAAAGTTTATCATAACTTGAACCTTTCCTATTCTTCCAGTCTTTTTACCTCCATCTTTATATTATATATAATATATATGGCATCCTTTCTATTCCCTGCAAAAGAATCCATCTCATCTTCCTATCTTTATACTGTCTCTGAAGCCTGATAATGTATTTCCTCTTTGTCTCTGATTTTTAGATTCCTTAATTTTATTCAAGAACCACTTTCTATAGGGAACCTGTTTTGATCAATCAAAATACTAATGCTTTCCCTCTTAAAAAATTTACTTGGTATCTGTTAATGAATGAGCAGATCATCTTTCCTAATAGAACATTACTTTTTTTTTTAAGGAAAAGGTTTACTTTATTTTTTCTTTCAATCCCAGGGATCTAGCAAAGTGTATGGCACATAAAAAGTCTTAATAAAGGTTTATTGATTCCTTGACTTACTTGTTTCTAAAGCAGTAGTTGAGCCCAGTTCTTCCTGAAACTCACATTAGAGCTCTGTTGGACAGAGCACAGAGCACATCTTTTGGACAAGATAAAATGTCTGTTTTATACATGGCTTTTAATTAGTCAAGCAATGTAATCAAGAATAGAAAAACTTGGTATTTGAACAGAGAATTGTGACAGTTTCCCAGTGGGAAGGCTCAACTTATCTTCTAAAGACTTTTCTCCAGTGTTTTTTTTATGCATATACATATGCATGTCATTTTTATTCAAACCAATCTCTATAGCAACCAGTTTTATCACTTGAAACTTACTCAGATAAATGTCCCTGAATAGAAACTCTTATGTGTTGATATGCTAAGAGAGAAAGGATATGGAAAGCTTTCCTCTCATTCTGCAAGAAACCTCAACTTTTATAGTAATATATTTTCAGACCTAAAATTAAAATAACTTATAAAATGTGGAGAAGAATTTGTGCTACATCAAGGAAGAAGGAAATGTCTGTAATTCATGGTGTGAAGGAGAATCTAAACAAACAAAATCTTTGTTAGTACATTAATATATATGTAGACTTTCATTTTTTGGGCTTAATTTGTAAATATGAAATTTGATACCTTTTTGATGGCTTTATTAGTGAGCAGAATCAATGCTAAGTTTTAGTGCCTGGGAGAAAGCTATTATCAGACACTAAGCTAACATTGGCTTACTTCATCAGTATAGAGAGAAAATGTACCTCATTCTGTAGTGTTAACACAGTTATTTTGTTGATCATGTTTATAATGGTGGGGTAGACATCAAGAAATGATTATGATATAAATAACAAAATGCATTGTTAATGTAGATATGTGGATGCCTACCTCTCTTTATATTTTTTTCTGCTATGAGTCTTCAGCAAGATTAAAGTCCTCAGAAGAAATGGAGACATTTGGCTTGATTAGATCAGTTCAAACTCAGGTTCAATTTCTCATACTTTGGATATGTCTTCAGAAAATCATGATGGAGTCTGTGACTTATGGAGAATCATATCTGATTTAATTCTATGTTAATACTTAAGCAAATAGGTCAGTCTCAATTGTATGGGATAGCTATGAACTTTGTAAGGACTTCATTGACTAATGAAAAATTATTTACTTGTTCCCATTCATATCTTGTAACAGGAGCCTGATGGACTCAATGCTCCTCATTACCCTCCCAGTGCCCGTGAACCTATCTCAAAGTGTGGGAACTTAGATGTCATCTTTGAATATAATCTTTTCAGCCAAAAGCTTTCAGTGACCATTATAAAAGCCCAGGACATTCCAGATAAAGATCGGAGTGGTGCTGATGCATGGCAAGTCCACATGGTCCTGCTTCCCAGAAAGAAGCAGAGGAGGAAAACAAGTGTTCAAAGAGGGCCCACCCCAATCTTCAAAGAGAAAGTATTCTTTAGTAGAGTGGAGCCTGAAGATTTGGGGGGCTATGCAGTCCGGTTCCGTCTATATGCTCTACTCAAGATGAATCGAGAAAAGATGATGGGAGAAAATTTGTTTCACCTTAGCCAGTTGTGCCAAAAAGAGAAAATGAAAGTGACTTTGGTTTTGGAGCCAAGAAGTAATATGAGTGTAAGTATCTATGGTGGTGTTAACCAATTCAAACTATTTTGCTAAAGAGATAAGGATTGCTAGCTATTGATTTAACATGATTAGGCAGACACATCATAATTCAAGGAACCCTTCTATCTAACTTTCTGTTGGGGCTTTGCATGGAATCATTTTATAAACTATTAATTATGCTTATGATATAGGGGATCTTTATTTTTACCTTCATATTAACTTGATAGATTTTTTAGTTTTTTCTTCATTTTAGGAAGTAAAAACAGTGACTGGAATAGAGTAGGATTGAAAAGGAAGACATCAGAATATAAGGAGAACAATATGGCCTTGAGATTCACTGATAATTTAATTTTTCAGTGGGGAAAAAATTCAAAGACAAGACTTTCAAAAACTTGAATGCAACATGTACACTTGAGGCAAGGTCATCAAGCTAGCAGTCTGGTACTCCAGGTGATGATGCACATCCTCTTGCTGTGGGCCTTATTCCTTTAAATAAAGTGTTTGTGTGTCCTCCTGATATTCTTTTCTTCCTATGACAGGTTTTCAAAACAGAGCCGCTTGGACTTTCAAATTGAAAAGTTAACTCCTGCAATGGATATTTGCATCTATGTATGAGATCCTCCATTTTTTTATGTTGGCTATTTGAAAATAGCTATTTAATCATTATCATTTTTCCTCTTTCCATGAGTTCTCAGAACAAAGAATAGAGCTAAGACCTTAAAGACCATATTCTTAGTTCTCTTAATGGGACAATAGAAATATATTGTTAATTGCTCATAATTATTGTAATTTCTGTTGCTGAAAAGGAGGGAGGAATGCATTTCATTAAATTTCTGTACCTTCAGGAATTGAGTAATTTGCATCTTAATATCCAACTTTTAAGTGTGAAAAATGGGTAGGCATTAAAGTAGAGAAATACTGGAAATGTTTTACATCATATTGTACAGTGCAGCCTATTACTATAATAATTCATTTTGTGATAGTAACAAAGTTATTATTACATCACCCAGGGAAAGGGCAGAAGTAGGGAGGAGAAGGTCTAAAATATAGAGAATGTTAGATTCATGAGTCAAGAAATATAAAGATAGAGTTTAAATCAGTTGAAATACAATAGAATCCCAAATCTAGTGTCTATTTGGGGACAGATATGGAAGAAAAATCTAGGAAATATGACCCTACTAATAGGAGTAGAAATATGATATGTATCTTTTTTCACCTTTCTTAAGTCTGGTATAAGCTATATGGAAAATAATGAAGAACAAAAACCACAGATAGAAGACTTGTACTTTCTCCTTTTGGAGAAATTGGTATTTTATTAATTATTAATCAGCACTGGAAGGAACATTATAGATCTGTTCCTACAAATTCCATCATTTTATATATGAGGAAAACAGATTTAGAGAGATCAGGGAGTATATAAGAAAGAGCAGGAGTATTTTTTTTCTTCTGAATTTACAGACTCTTTAATATACACAGTAGGTAGTAAATACTTATTGATTGAATAAATTAAAATTATACATTTGAATGAATTAATTTTAGCACTTAATAAATCATAACAGTATTTTACGCACTCCAATTCATCATCCGGATTCTCTATTTATTCAACCTCACTTTTCCTTCCCACAGTTTAGTATATCAGTATTTTTCCATTCTTTTAGTTCTAATGCTTTATTTTTCTATTTCATAAAGATCTTTTAAAATTTCTTTGCTTTATCCCTATATGGCATTTTAAACTGTATCTTGTATTCTATTAATATGATGGAGGAAGGGATCAGATTGGTGCTTTAATTAATATTGGGAACTTCCACCATAGACATTTTCTTTTACCAATGAATATTGACCCCTGCTTTATAACTTTTAGTCTTAAAGAGTTTATTGGGGCATTGAGAAGTTTAAAAACAAAAAAGAAAAGAAAAGAAAATTACCCACAGATACATGATATGTGTCAGACTTCAACTCATCACCATTTGATCACCATCTCTATTCACTGTATTACACTACTCCACAATTTGTTTTAGCCATTCCCTATTGTTGGATATTGAGGTTATTTTCTCCATTTTTTACAATGACATATAATAGCTTAAATTTTTATAGCATCATAGCATTTTAGAACTGGATTGGGCCTTGACTATAATCTAATTCAATTCTTTTGAGCAAACTGAGCCAAGTATAGGTGAATGATTTTTTCTAAGTTCACACAGGTAATAAGGCTTTGAGTCAAGGTCTTTTGACTCTAAATCTAGTGACTAGGAGAACTTAGACAAGTAAGTTTCCCTCTATGATTCTTAGTTTCCTCATCTGTAAAATAATAGATCTATGATAGCTACACTATACTTTGAAGCAGCTAGATGGCTCAGGGGATAGAACACTGGCCTTGAGTCAGGACTTGACTTAAATTTTGATCTCAATCACTTACTAACTAGGCATGTCCTATGCAAGAGGGAATAAACATTTATATAGAGTATGTGTTAGGCACTGCACTAGGTAAACACTTTACAAATATTATCTCATTTGATCTTCACAACAATCTGGGTCTCATAGCTAGTGTCTGGAGTGGGGTTTAAAGTCAGGTCTTCCTGATTCTGGGCCCAGCATATTATCCATTGTGTCATGTGGCTGCTTCCTAAGCCTGTATATACAAAGAGTTGCCTAACTGACTCAGTGAAGAAAGTTTCCACACTGGTAGTTCTCCATGTGAATTAAATAGAAGATCAGATTACCCCTCATTTTTCTATATCCAAAGATACAACAATGTATATAACCTCACATTGATTTATCTTTAAATGGGTGAGAATCTTTTTCAGATAATTGTAGAATTTCATTTTCATTTATTTTTGGGGGAAACAGGAAGAAGAGATATCCAGTAGAACTTACAACCTTCAAAAAAGTTAAAAAAAGAGAAATTCCATGTTTCATATGCTGTAATATATTCCAAAATCATGACTTCATGCATTGCTATATTCATTAAGAAACAATAGGGAACAGAAGCAGTGCTAGAGTAGATAAATCCTGTTGAAACATTCAAGTAGAAATTACTCTAAGGGGAATTTTGGTTTATATTAAATGTATTATTATCTGTGTGTATATATTCAAGATTTTGATTTACATGGGTAATAACATCCATGGCCTTTTGTTTTCAGAGAGAAAATATTGAACAGAGACAGATCTTTAAACAAATGTGTCTGGCTAATGATGCAGAGACATTAGCCTTGGTTCTGTCCTCCTGCCCCATTATTATTCACATAGGGTGCACAATTTGAAGTCTTTGGCAGCCATTGAAATCATGTCACAATTTCACCCAACATAATGTAAGCTGGATAGAAAAAGGAGTAGTGTGAAGTGTCCCAATGGTTTCTTTGTTGTTCTTTCCTGCCAGAGTGGAGAGTCTCAGCTCAGCCTGTCTGCAGTTTCTCACAGTGATAGTGCTTCATCCACACAGTCTTTGTCTCATGGAGGGGTGCCAGAGCTCTTGGTGGGATTGTCATATAATGCTACAACGGGACGATTATCTGTAGAAATTATCAAAGGCAGCCATTTCCGAAACCTTGCTATTAACAGACCTCCTGGTAAGTGAAATTCTGTTCTGCCAGCAAAAGTACTTACAGAGACTAGTTGAAACCACACCTGCCTCTGTCTTATTTCTATAATTTTTATACTAAAAATATTTTAATGAAATTTAGATTAGTTTTTCAATGTTTCCCTATTTAACTAAGTGGAAACTCTTTCAAAATCGAAAGATTCCCTAATACCCAATATGCTGAATCCTATTTTAATATTTATATATAAAAATATTTTTAAGAATAAAAAATGGCACCATATTCAGCAATATAGTTGAAATGTATGAATAAGGCCAAATAATTCAGGTACTATTTGGATCCTGGATTGGAAGCATTCTTGAAAATCTACCATTTAAAAATTCCCTCATTACTAGAAAAGGTACCACTAAATAATCAGTGTGATATAGTTGAACCTGTCCCCCTAAATAAAAAGCTGGGAATTAGGATAACTGAGTTTTAGTCTATTACTTACTCTTCTATGTCACCTGAAATAAATTTTTTATCCTTTCTCTAACTCAGTTTTCTCATTGTCAAGTTAGGAAGTTGAAATATGCCTTCCAAGTCCTATGATTCTATTCAATCCCTTATACATAGTGGTCTTTTCTACTCAGTTTTTTTGAAACCTTCTTGGTGGCTTATTCTAGCATTTAATACTATTTTAATTGTGTTAGTTTTACTTTATTAAAAGTAGCTTAATTCTTATTTGACTGCTAGTCCTTACTTGGACTGGCTCATGTTGGAAAACTCTTATTTAAAAAGATATAGCCAACCTTCAAGTAGGAAAATATCCAAACTCCCCTTCCAATTCAATAAAAAAAAACTCTCACCCATATTTGATAACTGCTAATATTTAAATGGTATTATAATAAGCATTTTACAATTATCATCTCATTTGAATCTTATAACAGTTTTGAGTGGTATGTCTCCATTTTACGTTTGAAGAAATTGAGGCAAATAGAGATTAAGTGTCTTGCCCAGCTGATAGATGAGTGATTGGGGCTGAATTTGAACTATGGTCTTCCTGATACTTCCTGATACTTTATCCATTGTATCATATCAGATTTCTTTCAGTTTCCATCACAGAACTCCATACTTCACAAAAGAAACTAGTGTTCAAACCTATCTTTACACATGCTTTTGTATTTGCTCCTTTCTTTAATTACCTTCCTGTGTTGAGTATTGATCAGAAGTCAACTATACCATACTTAAAATTTCTATTATCTCAACATATTTTTTGATCCATGGCCTGGAGATTGGCCAGCCAAGAAGTGGGAAGTCATTGCTTATGAAATGAGTAATGAAAGGAAATGGACATAAGTAACCCATTTTATCATCTGAATATGCAAGGAATAATACCACCTGACCAAAATCTACATTCAGATTTGGGCCTATGACTTGTTACTATTCAACTCTGCAGAAGACCACATTTTTATGTGATGGGGTTTATTTTAGTCTATCTTTATTAAGCCTATTGGTTTTTAGGTGGGAGTTTAAAATTATAGCCTTCAAAGTATATAGCAAGAGAAAACTTCTGAGAGCTGAATTACAATAATGCTCATGAAGCTCTCAGATAGCACTGAACATACATTTAACCATACTGGTATCCAAAGAAGGCAACATAGTTACTTTGGATATACATCATTGCTACATTTTTTGCTTCTTAATTGTGCAATAGTATTTATTTACTAGAGATAGTTTTGATTTTGAAGTGACATTTGGACATCTGATGACCAAACTTATATAATTCTGTGCAAAGCTGCTACCAGTCTTTTCCATAGACCTTCCCTCCTTCATTTTGCCTCATATATGAACCATTAAAAGACTTCTCCAAGTCATTCAGCTCATAAGTGATAAACAGGGTTTAAATCTAACTCCTTTGATTTCAGAAGTGGTTCTCTGTCTACTGCTGCTTTTTGCTGAGGGAAAGGGGAAAGAAGGTGGTTTTGTATTTTGCCTAATCTCTAAGCTTTATATTCATGACAATGAAGAGACCCAGTCTTCAAGGATAGTACTGAAGGAGCAAGAAAGAAATTACCTAACAGTTCTATAGACAAGAAAAAAACTTCATGACCAAACAAGGGATAGAGAGGTGTTCAGGAGATAAAATGGATAATTTAGATTATGTAAAAATTTAAAAAAAAGTTTTTGCAATGAACTCTTTAGTTTTAACATAACTGAAACATTGATTTTTAACAAAACCAATGCTGCTAAAATGAGAAAAAATTGGGGAAAAAAATCTTTATAGTAAATTTGTCTGATGGAGATCTCATTTGTAAAATATATAGGGAACTGAGTCAAATTTAAAAGAATAAGAACCATTTCCCAAATGATTATCAAAGGATATGTTGTTCAGTCATTTCTTAAGTGTCCAAATCTTTGTGACCTATTTGGGATTTTCTTACAAAGATTCTGGAATGGTTTGTCATTTTCTTCTCCAGGTTATTTTACAGATGAGTAAACTGAGGCAAATAGGGTTAAGTAACTTCCCCAGGGTCACATAGCTGGTACATATGATAGGCTAGATTTGAACTCAGCTCTTCTTAACCTTAGACTTGACACTTTAACAGGTGTACCACCTAACTGCCTCTTTAAAAGGATCTAAAGAGGCAGTTTTCAGAAAAATACATCAAACTTATTAATCATCATATGAAAATATGCTCTAAATCCCTAATAATTAGAGAAATGCAAATTAAAACAACTCTGAGGTACTATCTCATAAATGTGAAACTGGCTAGGATGACAAAAAAAGAAAAGTAACAAAAGATGGAGGAGATATGGGAAAACAGACACACTAATGCATTGTTGGTGGAGCTGTGATGTAGTCTAACCATTCTGGAAAGCAATTTGGAATTATGGTCAAAAGGCCATTGAACCTTGACACACAATATCACTAAAATAGGGCTTAACCCCATAGAAATCCAAGAAAGAGGAAAAGGACCCATATATACAAAATTTTCATAGCAACTCTTCTTCTTGTGTGACAAATGATTGGAAACTGAGTAGGTGTGCATCAATTGGGGAACAGCTGAGTAAACAGTGGCATATGAATGTAAATGAAATAGTATTTTGCTGTAGTAATGAAAAAGATAATTTCAGAAATATATGGGAAAACCCATATGACCTGATGCAAAGTGAGGTAAACAAAACAATAGTCTACATAGGAACAACAGTATTGTAAATATAATTGAAAGACTTTGTAGTTCTTATTGGCATAATTCCAGAGAAATTTTGATGGCACATGCTACCAATCTCCAGATAAGGGACTGATGGTTAATACCACCAATAGAAATCATCTATACATATTTTTATTAAATTTTGCTATTCTTTGTTTTCCACTGGTAGTACAAGTAGTTGGGACAGGGAAATAAATAAAAATAAAAAAATTAAAAGTCTTTGTGCTTTAAAATACATAAATTGAAAATACAAAAAAAGAAAGAAGAGAATTTTGTTGATTATTCAAAAATTTAAACATCCATTCTTCATTCTCTTAGGTTAATAAAATATGTTCTATTCAGAAAAAAGAGAAGTACCACTGATGAAGTTTCCATGGTTAGGCCATTGATATAAATTTAAACATTTTTATATACCCCTTTGATGGAAAAAAAAGAGTGACCAAAAAATGTGTCAGTTTAGTAGTTGCCTGAGCAGGGCTTCATGGGAGAATAGTAAGTTCCCTGACAAGTTAGGCAGCTATAAATTTCTAATCTAGACTCTCAATTGTGATGTGGTTCTAGTGATTCAGTATACCCCCTTGAATTTGAGTTGCTCCCTTGTTAAATGAACATAGCACTTCAGGGCTAAGGATGTTGGCATTCTCAGAAAACATTGATGGTTAATCTTCGACCAAGTTATCTTATGCCGGATCCAAGCTTGCTTCTACTCCATGCAATTATATTGTTCACATAAATATAACTTGTCAAAAACTATCATTAAGATGTTCCCTCCAGTTAAAAACAACAACTTACCCAGCTTCTCAGCATGTGCATGATTAACCATACATGGTAATTATATCCCAAATGATAATACTTAGAGCAACAGCATATTAACCTCGTTAGACACACACAATGGCAGTTTAGGAAAGACAAAGAGAAAAGCAAATTAGGTTGCCTAGTGTAAGCAGTGAAGATCAAGAGCTAATGCAGAAGGGCCTAGCCTAGAATCACATAATCTCTTTTAGATTTGGAAAAGGCCTTAGAGAGAATTGAATTTAACTCTTTCATTTTGTAAATGGGGAATGAGGCCCAGAGAAGTGAAAAACTTTGGTTTATGTCAACAATCAGTAACATCCAGTCTTTTTTCCCTTTCTTACTGTCTCTAAAATGAGATAGGGAGAAAAACTTTTGCAAAGGGCCCTAGATCAAATAAAGATTCAAGACATATAAAACAAAACAATAGGAAGCTTATTGAGTGTGCTGCTTTTCCCATAGGATCAATTTCCCCAAAAATTGGGTTTTTGTTGTCTAATTTGTGAAGTCTTGGGCTAGATGAAGAAGCTTCCTATTGTTTTGTTTTATATGTCTTGAATCTTTATTTGATCTAGGGCCCTTTGCAAAAAAAAAAGTTGCTGTTTCTTTTTTATATAGTATTTATTTTTCCAAATACATACAAAGATAGTTTTCCACATTCACCTTTGAAAAAGTTTTCCAAATTTTTCTCCTTCTTTTTCCCTTTGCCCCTCCCCAAGCAGCAAGCAATTTGATATAGGTTAAGCATGTGCATTTCTTCTAAACATATTTCCAAATTTGTCATACTGCACAAGAAAAATCAGATCAAAAGGGAAAAAAACAAGAGGAAAGAAAAAACTCAAGCAATTGAAGAACAAAACCAAAAAAGGTGAAAATACTATACACTTTGATCCAAATTCAATTTCTAAAGTTCTCTCTGAATGTGGATGACACTTTCCATCCCAAGTGTAGTGGAATTGCTTTGAATCAAGTTACTGTTAAAAAGAGCCATGTCTATCACAGTTGAACATCACATAATCTTGTTCCTGTGTACAATGTTCTCTTGGTTCCATTCACTTTACTCAGAATCAGTTAATTTAAATCTTTTCAGGCATTTCTGAAATCACTCTGCTCGTTATTTCTTATGAAACAATAATATTCCATGACATTCAGCCACCCCCAAATTGATGGGCCTCAGTAGTAGCTGATTCTTTAATCAACTAATTGTTTTGAATTCTCCACACCTTATTAATTAGTTGAATAGATTTTTATATTTGATTAGAGGCTAATAAGAGTTCATGTCTGTAATTTCCTCAGGTTGATAGAGGCACACTCAATTTGATAATGATTTCTCCCTTTATTTGTATGACAGACAGCTTTTTTTTTTTTAATGAAGAATGCCTTTAAAATTTTGTCTTTCTCTGTTCACTAGGGTAAATTCATTAGGAAATTGCTAAAGTATGCTTAACATGCATCTGAGAACAAAGAGCCAAGCTCTAGGTTGCTTCTAAAATGCAACAAGCTTCTAGCTTTTAAAAATATTTTTAAATTGATGAGCTTTTCTGCTGTTTAGATTCTAGCTAGTTTGAGGCTCAAACACAAATTAACAATGCTTACATTGTATTACATTTTATGTATTTTATTAGAGATTTCCCAATTATATTTTCAATTACTTCCAGCAGTTTTGCAGGACATTGCAGTTGCTGGTGTTAATTTGGGTCACTGTTATTGATATCAATTAATAACAATAGCAATCATTAATTATAATAGTAGTGGTGATTCTTTTTCAAGTGTGGTTTAAACTTAAACTACAATGCTTTTAAAAATTATTTTTTTGGTTTTCTAATTCAATACTGGCTCATTTTAATACCTCTACTCAAAGGCAATAGAAGATACTTTAGTATTTTATAAATTTAATATGATCTATTCTAATTCTTTGAAAATTGATAATTAATCCAGCCATTCTGGAGAGCAATTTGGAACTATGCTCAAAAACTTATCAAATCGTGCATACCCTTTGATCCAGCAGTGTTACTACTGGGCTTATATCCCAAAGAGATCTTAAAGAAGGGGAAGGGACCCGTATGTACAAAAATGTTTGTGGCAGCCCTCTTTGTAGTGGCCAGAAACTAGAAACTGAATGGATGCCCATCAATTGGAGAATGGCTGAATAAATTATGGTATATAAATGTTAAGGAATATTATTCTGTAAGAAATGACCAGCAGGAGGATTTCAGAAAGGCCTGGAGAGACTTACATGAACTGATGCTGAGTGAAATGGGCAGCACCAGGAGATCATTATATACTTCAACAACAATAATATATGATGATCAATTCTGATGGACGTGGCTCTCTTCAACAATGAGATGAACCAAATCAGTTCCATTTGTTCAATAATGAATGGAACCAGCTACACCCAGTGAAAGAACTCTGGAAAATGAGCGTGAACCACTACATAGCATTTCCAATGCTTCTGTTTTTGTCTGCTTGCATTTTTGATTTCCTTCACAGGTTAATTGTACATTATTTCAAAGTCCGATTCTTCTTGTGCAGCAAACTGTATGTAACTGTATGGATATATGTACATATATTATATTTAACATATACTTTAACATATTTAATATGTATTGGCTTACCTGTCATCTGGAGGAAGAGGTAGGTGAAGGAGGGGAAAAATTGGAACAAAAGGCTTTGCAATTGTCAATGCTGAAAAATTACCCATGCATATATCTTGTGAATAAAAAGCTATAATAAAAAAAATCACCCACAAAAAAGAAAATTGATAATTAATATATAGTAAAATTAAGTTAACTAGGATTTTGAGATATCCCATTTTCTAATGAGTTTGATTAATATTAAAATAATGTTATTCTTTATAAATTATATATAGAATATATCATCTTTCCATAGATATATAATCTCCATTTAATAATTAGTGCAATAATAATAGTTATAATTATGTTCATTAATTATTATAATTAACATTTATGTGGTACTAAGTTTTACAATGTTATCTCATTTGATTTTAAGATTTACAAGCTTTTTACACAAATTATCTCATTTGATCCTCACAGTAGCCCTGTAAAGGGATTACTACTATTATTCCCCATTTATAGGTAAGGAGACTGAAAACAAAAAAGGTTGGGTCCTTAGAGACTTTTTTGGGGGGTGGAGAATGGCTGATATTAGCACCTGTGTAATTAGAACATGTTAAGAGAAAGAAAATAAAATCCCCAGAATGTTGAGTGATTCCAATATGGGAGATTTATAGCGGGAGGTAGTAAGTTGCAATACATGGTCAAACATAGATGTTTTGCAATCTGAATGAGCTAAGGAAATGTTTATCAGAACTGTTAACTATACTAATCCCTTCCACGTTGTGGGGATTAGGAGTATAGCACACCTGTAAGATGAAAAATCTTTGTAAAATTTTTTGTCCCTTCCTTCATACTCAATAAGTCTGAATTATTATGGTATTAAAAGACAAAATATATGCTATTATACAATGATATACATTTATTTTATGCATTTCTGAGTTTCCGGAATTTTTCTTGAGGTATGGAAGGGATAACTGTAGAATTCTTGCAAATTCATTTGAGTGGGGATGGGAGTGGAAGAATAATAAAGCATGGGCTACTTCTATGTGTTGTTGAAGTAGAATAGAGACTGAGGTCATGGAAGTTGATGGACTGGGCCCCCAGGGTAATCAAGGGCTCAAGGGTTTTGTTGGAGAAGAGGACTGAGGTAAGTGATAGATGCTTACTGAGGAAGAAGGAGAATGATCTCAAGATCCACAGATATTAAAAAAAATTAGAAGAGAGAAAACTTTAAAGGGGAGAATAATGATCATAGGCTTGGCAGGGTAGGTACTGAAAGTAGCAGTGAAAATCAAGGAATATGGCATCTCCTGCTCTTTGCAGTGTATCCTATTTTATGAGAGAAGCAACCAATCTTAAAGAGGGTGCTAGGAAACTAGGTTTCTTCAGCATAAATCTAGGTTTTTGTGATCACCAGAAGATAGAATGAAAAGATTTAAGATAAAGAGGAATTTCAGAAGACAAAGACTGAGGAGGCAACATGCTAAGCAGAAAAGGGATAATAATATGGTGAGAGGTAATAGGGGAAATAGATTTTGAAAGCTGGGAAAGGCACATAGGCTCAAGAGAAATAGGTCTATAGTGGGTACTATAGTGTCAGAGAAGAAGGAGGCTATTCATTAATCCTCCTTCCCCAATCTCCTTTCCCAGATCCTATTCTAGTCTATTCATTGTCCTCCAAATCTCATATAGGGGTAGGACTTCAGGATAAAAGTGACACTTCCCTAGATGCCAATGCTTGGGACAAAGTCCTATGTTCTGCTTAGATATAGCTCTGGTACACATGTGGATGAGATCACAAATTCATTAGAATATTAGGATATTGCCAATGTCTAGCACAGTGTCTTAGTTGGTAGGTGCTTAATACATATTTATTGACTTGAATTGAATGGGAGTTTACTAAAACTCAGCAAATTTACTGTTCTAAAATCAATTACCAGCTGTCCAAAGCCAGGCCCACAAGCTGTCCAAATGTTCTACAGGCAGGCTTGTCTTCTGGTATTTTAGCATGAGGCATGTTGCTGCTGACAAAATGTTCATTTTAGCATCAGCCCTACTGGAAAAATTTTATCTATCTTTTCCTTTCTGTACTAATGTGTCTGCATTGTTTAGTAAATTATTATCTTTCCTCTTGTACTTTGTGACACCTTACTAATCACCTTGAACAAATGCTGTTATTGTATTGAACTGCCCTTTTCTATAATCAGAGAACAATCATGGGGATAGGATAAATCCTGAAAGTGCTCTCTTTGTCTAATGGGCAGAACTTTGTTTGAAGGGTCAATCTCAGACTGTAAGGTTATGCTGGCAAGAAAATTGCTCAAGTAGTTTTGGACCCTGGATCAAACTTTTCTTGTAAGAATTATGTGACTGGGCAGCTGTGGAACCTCACAGTTTGCCTCCCAATTGTCAGTTTCTTGACAGCTTTTTTTTTGTGGAACAGTGTGAAGAGTGGAGAGCCCTGCTTTTGAGACAGAGAAGTGTTTTCACACCTGATGTGTAATTTCACACCTTGTGTTTCTCAGCAGATAAGTGCATAAAATAACACATCAAATGGGAATAGGGAAAAAAAAAAGATCAACATAGAGAAAGCTGCAGGTTGTAATTTCCTTTCTTAGAGGCACTTTGAGGGAACAGAAAATTGCAGAAATCTGGGTTTACACTTTTAAAAGTTAGAATTGTGGTTCTGTAGGAGAGTGAGCAATAAACAGGAATCAACTTGCAACCTACATTGAATGGGATTTATAGAATGATCGAATTGGGAAAACACCCTGACACAGATTCTTTAAAGTACAGCTCACACATTAGGCTAGTGAGAAACATTGCAAAATACTCCAGTAGTTAGTAGAAATTTGATACATCACATTTAAGCAAGCTGAACAAAGATATGATAAATTGTCCAAGAGGACATATCCTTTATAATGTTCTCTTCTGGAAAAGGTGCAAAAATAGTATACTATTTTGGCATCATTTGGATCCTTTATTCCCCTTTTCTCTTTGGGGCCAACTTTATAAAGAATGCTTGTCATTGTTACATACATGCTAGAAAACAAGGTAAATCAAGTTAGTATTTTTATCTCCATTTTATAGATTTGAAAAATGAAATCAAAGTGGTTAATGCCTTGACCAATGCCATACTGATAATTGCTGCTGTGGGAAATGAATTAGAGTGCTATATTATAACTATACTTCTTCATGATGATAGAATCCAGTCTGGAGGCCTCAGCAAAGACTATATATCCTAGGGGATACAAGAAACAAATGCATAAAGATAATGAATTATCATAATTGTTACCCTTCTCCAGGTCCTCAAGTAAGACATGGCTACATATATTATGTTTTGATCATAGGGAGACAACTCCATGTCAAGCATTTGTAATATTGAATATGTCTACATTAGGTTATTGTCATTAGTAATTAAAAACTTTTTTATTATTTATTTTTATTTTTCTATATTTATATTTCAGAAAGGAAGCAAGTAAACAAGCAAGCAAACACTAAGTGCTTACCTATTATGTGCCAGATGCTATGCTAAATACTTTTCAAGTATTTTCTCATTTGATCCTCAAAATAACTCTGGGAGGCAGATGCTATTATTATGCCCATTTTACAGCTGCAGAAATGGAGGCAAAGTTTCACTGATTTTTTTTTTCCTGGGTCACATAGCTAATAAATATCTGAGTGTGTATTTGAATTCCAAGTCTGCTTGACTTCAGGTCCAGCATTCCATTATGATGAAGCCTAGCTACCTATTTTAGATATAAAAAAGAAAAATGCCTGTAAAGCAAAATATACATAATTATTGACCTTGGTGTCAATGTGTACAGAAGTTTTAAGACTATAGAAATCCTTTTCTATGCTTTCCCTTGAATGTATTCTTCAAAAAGTTATATATCTCTGTACAGAACACTCATCAAGAGCAAGAAAATTTTCTCTAATAATCCATTCATTTAACTTGAGAATTCATTTGTATCTATGAGATATGAAGCTATTTTTTAAAGGAAGGAGGGACTACTGAAAATTTGAATGAGCTGATAGATAGTGAGACAACAAATGAGCAACAGGTATTAATATTTTTTTCTTTTCTTTATCCCCCCTATTCTTTTTCTTTCACAGATACTTATGGGAAGCTCTTTCTTCTCAACTCTGTGGGCCAAGAGATGTCCCGTTGTAAGACATCCATTAGAAGAGGGCAGCCAAATCCCATTTATAAGGAAACATTTGTTTTCCAAGTAGCCCTCTTTCAGCTTTCAGATGTCATATTGATGATCTCAATTTATAATAGACGTACTATGAAGCGCAAAGAAATGATTGGATGGATTTCATTGGGTCAGAACAGCAGTGGGGAGGAAGAACAAAACCACTGGCAAGAAATGAAGGAAGCCAAGGGACAGCAGATCTGCAGGTGGCATACCTTACTAGAATCTTGATTACTTGAACCCAAGATCATCTGTCTAATCTTCTATATCACTGCTCGTTGGTAGATACCTATTTGACATATAATTTATCAGGCTTTTTCTAAGACAACTTGTCCCCCTTTAGATTTTATAAATGGAGGCATTGAACTTTTATCTTTTAAGGTTTTTATGTTGGGTTTCTTACCAGACCAATTAATTAATAGAAGTGAGAAAGTCAAGAAGATAGAAAAACCTGTTTAAACAATAATGGTATCACTGCTATTCTGAATTATCTTGATCTGATATACTTCAAGATTAAATCTGAACCAATTGACATTATTCTGTACACTTTGTCTATGTTGATTTTGCAACGTAAGCTCTCTTTTATGATATATTTCCAGCTCTAAAACAGCTTACACATAGTAGGAGCTTAACAAACACTTACTCTTTTGATTTAATTACTTTGTGAAAATATATATTTGCCAACCCTTGAATGAGTTATATTTTCAGGTAGCCTGTGCAGTTTCTGAAACATTTCTTCAAATATTCAAAGTGTCAATGATTATTATTATTATTCAGCTGATTTGCATTAAGAATCTTTACTGATCATAAAGACTTACATTATGTGATAGGCATGCATCATGGATTGTAGATTGTTTCATCAGGTTTTAGCATAAATGTTGGTTAAAGCCTATTTTAAATATTTTGTTTGTGCATGTTTATGTTCCTTTTATATCTAACATTTTGATTCCTATGACTGTAAATTGACAAAATGAAAAAAAAGAGGTTGAAAATACCTAAATTGTAATTATTCCAGCTTTTCATTTGAGTTTATATTTCATTGTTGACTTTTTTCCTGTGTCCAAGGTGATACCTGGTGAAGTCTTGAGATAATGAAAATGAAAAGAAAATCCTTTATAATTTCACATAGAATTATAGATTAAAAGAAATCTTTAGAAAACATGTGATCCAGTATTTTATCGACCACAGATGTGAAACTAAAGACAAGAGGCATTCAAGGTCACACAGATAGTAAATAGCAGAGCTGAGGGAAGGACCCAGGCTTGTTGACTTCATACCATTCATTCTTTTGCATAATATATCTTCCCTGAAACTGAAATGAAAGAAAGAAGAGAACACTAAATTATTACTGTGTCATGGCTCTTCTGATAATGCCCAGGTCAGGTACCAGGCAACTCTACTGTGAGTTCATACTGTTAATATCTGCCATATAGAACACTGTATAGTTGGTAAAGAAGTGGTTTGACATTTGACAGTTTGCCTTTTTAGGCACTGGGCAGCCAGGTGGTACTGTGTATACAATTCTGGGCCTGGAGTCAGGAAGAGTCTTCTTCGTGAGTTCAAATGTGGCCTCAGATACTCATTAGCTGTGTAAATATGGACAAGTCCCTTAATCCTACTTGTCTCAGTTTCCTTACCTGAAAAATTAAATGAAGAAAGAAATGGCAAGCCACTCTAGTAACTCTACTAAGAAAACCCAAAATGGGATCATGAGGGGTCAAATATGATTTAAAATGACTGAACTTGTTTTTAAATGAAAGCAAAAAGGACAAAAAATATCCATTTTCTCTGGTCATTTTATTTGATCTCCAGTTTCATTCTATTTGACTTATATTGTTGCCCAGTTATTGAAAGCATGTAAAGCAATAAAGCTGCTCTGTGTTTTTATATTAGCTTTCCTTAGAAGACTTCAAAGTGCTTTGCCAATATTATATCCATTAAGTGTTGAGTGGACTTATTATTTTGTTTGCGGTATTAGGATTTGATAACTGACTGAAAGTGGAATTGAGAAGTGAAAGTCAAATAAGTACTGAAAGTAGAAAGCAGTTGGTTAAGTGGTAACACAAAGACTTTATTTCATTTTTAATAATTCTTCAGTCTTCATGTCATGCTCTTTGGAGGGAAAAAGGCAGTGATGCTATGCTTCTCTTAATATCTTTACAAAACTGTGGCATTCAATTTAAAATTTATATCTGTAAAAATAGCTACCTTAATTGGATATATAGTTCTAGCTTTTGGCTATTTTGTATTTCATCACTAAATTATTCAATGCTGTTTGATAAATACTTCTTCCTTCACTATTTGCTTATTTAATGATTTCTGGGAATGTGCTGCCTAAGAGGCAGATGAACACAAGAGTTCATTTATGCATGATTAGCCAACCTTTTAATTGTTTCTCTTTTGCCATAATTTCTAGGAATACACTGTAAAAAAACAAAAAAACAAAACAGAAATTAGCACATTAATTGTCCTGCAATGTGTTGAGTATTTAGATGTCTACATAGCTAACAACACTCAACATGAAACTAACATAAATATAAAATATGAATTATAATACAGGCTAAAATTAAGAAGAATTGTTGTTTTGTTGATTTGGAAATTTAGATATTATCTTTGTATTCACTAAGCTTTTTTTCCTGGCAAAGCTTAGGCTTGATTGCATTTTTAAGACTTTTGGATAAATGCTTTTGTATATAAATTGGCTCTTGGGAGAGTGAAAGGTGGAATGGATTTCAAATGATAGGAAGACTAATTTAGCTTAGTTCACCTAGCTAATTGTTGATATTTCATTGAAATGCTTGCAATTTAAGAAGCACAATTTTTGGTTATTTAATGTAATTCTTATGATGATCATTTCTTTAAAGCCTTGTCTTATAATAAAGGGTAACTGGAGGTTTTTGTTTTTATTTAAAAATTAGCATGCCTCAATATAGAATAGAAATTATTCTGGATTGAAAAGTTCTTTCCTTACTAGTAGTGTTGTTCAATTTTGTTAATTTGAGAATTCCTTCTACCTCCCTACCGACTTTTGATAAAGTCAAATGAATTATTCTTCTAAGTATCTGCTTTCACTCATTCTGTCCTTTATCGCATGATCCATAGCTATCCTAGACCCTGTTATCAGTTACTGCAGAATTAAACAAATTGAGAAGGTTTCACCTCTTGTAACATGAAATGTGGCCAACTTATAATTCAGAACCTTAAAGAACTCAAAATAGGAAGTAAGGAATCAGTCTTTGGATGAGGCTACTTTTGGAACATTAAAACCTTGCATACTGCATCCTGTCCTTGAGACTCTAAAATAACATAACACTCAATAAAACAATAAAGAAGCCACAGGACCAGCCCTCCAGAGGGAAGAGGCCAGTCACATTATTAAGTATGAAGTCTAGAAGTAAATTGAAAGATACAAGCATATAAGAGAATGAATCCAAAACATCTTTACAAGCAAAGCCTTATAAGAAACCACAATATGCTTACAAACTCAACTATAATTCCTGGAAGAGATAAAGCAAGAGTTTAAAAAAATAAAAAAAAAAGTTTTTATAAATGAAATGAGAGAGCTTGAAGGAAAATATCTGGAAGACAAATGAAAGCCATAGAAGAAAGAATTAGAAAGGGAGTTATTTAATCTTAAGCCTAGAATACAGTATAACATTTGCAGTCCATGAAATTCAATAAAACATAATTTTTCTTATGATAGAATTAAAATAATATAATTTTCTTAAGGTAAAAACTATTCTTTTCTTACTCTAAATATACAAGGTTAGCAAAATATTTGCTAGGTTTAAGAAAAACTCTCTCCATAGTCAGAACTTTTTTATGCTCTGTGCTGTGAACAAGTTAGACATGGAAAATGAGATGTATATTTGCTGCATTGGGCAATGAGAAGGAGTGGTAAGAGAGATAGGAGTTGATTCAGGAGAGAATAGCTGCACAAAAACTTAGAGAGGTGAGAATATCCACTAGGATTGAATTGTTTATACATCAAACATTGAGGGGAGTTTATAAAGAATGAGAAATGAAGAAAAACTTTGGAATTTGGCAGTGAAAAGACCTTGGAGAGAAAAATTTTAGTACTATGTGGAGTTGAAAGACAAATTGAAGGAATTGAGTAGTGAATGGGAAGTAAGAAAGTCAAAGCAAAGAGTATAATTTTTCACCCCAAAAAGCTGAATTGTGAGAGGAGAAATATAGAGATGTAGTTTGAGAGGATAGTAGAGTAAAATGAAGAGTTTTAAAAATTATATCAGGGATGACCTGGGTATTTTTTGTGGATGGTAGAGGAATCAGTGATGGAGAAAACAAATTATTAGGAAAGAGAGGAACATAAGAGGTCAATGGCACAAGCAGAGGGGTTGTCAGGTGTCATCTTTTGAAACAGCAGCAAAGGGAAGAGTGAAGGATGAGGAAATTGGGAGAAGTGAAAGAGCCTCTGATCAAATTTGTAATCTCGAAGATATACTCAGAAGTAAATTTAATTAAGTTTAGCTTGAATTTAGTGATATATGAACCATAGTATATCCTTCAGAAGCCAGCTGTACATAGTATATAGAGAATCTCTTTTTCAAGATATCTGCTGTGACTACTAGATGGCTGTGTCCAGTACTCAGGATTATGTTTTAGGAGGAATGTGAAGAATGTATAAAGAATTAAGAGAAAGGACACTTGTTAGAGTCAGGGGCAGATCTGAAGGGCAGGGTATAAGAGGCACTCGGAGGCTTTTTCTGCCTGAGCCTAATAAACTGGGCATTAAAGGTATTGAGTAAGCCTCATTAACGAGGAAAAGCCTCCTCGCTCTTGCTGATCATGCTCAAACTTGTGCCCTCTCAGTCATGTGACCTGGGGACTATAAAAAGGGGGTTGCAGAAGGCGGGGGAGAGAACTCAAGGGAACTCCAGAGAGAACTCCAGGGGAACTCCAGAAGGGAAGGAAGAATCCTGGAGGGAAAGCTAGAGGGAATGTTAGGGAACACTTTGTAAAGAGAGAGAATAAAGATCTGTTGCCACATACTTGAGTGACTTGGGTGTTCTGTGGGGGAACCTCTAAAGAGGTAGCTCTCTGATTGAGAAAATCAGAGCTGGAGGTGTCTGAAGACATGGGGAAGGTAAGAAAACCAGTTGACCCCTTCTGAGGTAAGCAGCTGGGAGTTAACGGACACTAAGACTGTTAAAGGTTAGGAAAATTGAACCTGGAAGGAAACATTGAGAAGCTGTGTGTCATACGGAAAGGGAATATGTATTTATAAGATGCCTACTATGGGCCAGATACTTTGCTATTCACTTTACAAATATTTCATTTGTCCCTCACAATAATTCTAGGGGGAAGGTTTATAATTATTTCTATTTTAAAATTGAGAACACTGAGGTAAATAAGACTTGCCTAGATTTAGACAGTTTTCAAGATGACATATAGCTCATAGAGAAGATGGTAGCCAATTATTCTAATGACAAACCCTAAAGTTTTTCATGAGAGATTTTAATTATATATGACCAATTTAGTGAAATTTGTTTGATATTTCATTCAAACTATATTTGATGAGTCTGTATATGACTAGCACTGTTGTAGGTGGATTTGTAGAATTCAGAAGTAATCCCTTACCTACAGAAGTTCTCATTTGGAGAGATAAAACATATTATACAATGTTAAACAATTCAAAAAAGAACAACAGAAAGCAATGTAACAAATTAAAACTTATAAGGTGCCTAAATATATTGCTTAGATGTAGACAGGAAGAGAGAGACAGGAAGAGAGAGCAAAAAAGGCTTTATGGAAAAAGTCTTGAAATGGGCCTTCAAGGAGTGATAGAATTTGGCTAGATTTGCCAAAGGGTTTGCCAAGGAACTATTGGAGCATCTTTTTTATAAATTAAATTTAGCTTCAAGACAGAAATATATTAGATACATTCCCAAAGTTCTTTCTATCTATACTTTTTTTTTAAACTTAGCTTTACCTTTGACCCTTTTGGATATTTTCTCATCCTCCTTTCCCTCAGTGTCCTAAGATACTTCCCTGGAGAGTATATTGTTCTGGCTTTGTTTAAGTTACTTCTGGTATTCTTCAGGGCTATGGGTTAATCCCAATTGTGCTTTGAATGTTTGTGCTTCCATGGAGTCACATTATTCTTTCTTAAGGTTTGCAGTATCATGGGTATACAGATAATCCTCCTACATATTTATGGCTCCTAAAGATCTTATAAAGCAGCATAATTCCTGATATATGAAACTAATTCTCAATCATAAATGTCTTTGAACATTATTTTCTAAAATAAAATATTATTTATCTTTTTTTACATCACCATAATTTTCCCCAGTATCATTTTTTTACCTCCTAGAGAGCCATCCCCTACTACCAATGCATATTTTTTTTTTGGAAAAAAAGAGAAAAATAAGAAAAACTGATTAATAAATAGAAAAAGCCTGAAAATATGTGCAATTTTCCATACCGTAAATTTCCCACCTCTTCAAAGGATGTGTATGTGTGTGTATGTATATATGTTCTTTTTTGTTGTTGTTGTTGGTTTTTTGTGTATATGTCCTTTTATCTCTTCTTTGGAGCTTTGATTATTCTTTGAAATTTTGCAGCCTTCACCTTTGACTGTTGTGTGATTTTTCTTTCCATTTATATTGTTGCTGTCACTTTTATTGATTTTTTACTTCACTCTGCATCAGGTTGTATGTATTGTTCCATTCTTCTCTGTATTAATTATATTTATTATATCTTATGAATTTTTCATTAAATTCATACACCATAATTTGAGCATTCCCCAATTAATAAGCTTCTACTTGATTTCCAATTCTTGATTATTACATATAGAGAAATGGATTATAAATATCAAGCAAATATAAAGACTTTCTTCTTATTAATGAATAACTTAGGGGTATAGGCCTACTAGTGGAATATCTGGGTGAAAAGATACATTTTAGTCACTTGTTTTGTGTAATACGAATTGATTTTTAAAATGTTTGGAAAGATGCATAGCTCTGTCAAGAATATACTGGGGTGCTTAACTTCTCACAATCCCTCCAACATTGACAATTTCCATCATTTGTAATTTTTCCAATTTGCAATATGTGAATTGATACTTTAGGGTTTTTGATTTATATTTGTCTTGTTATTAGTGATTTGAATTATTATGTCATATGGTAGTTAATAGGATACAATTTTTTGAGAAGTTTATTCATATTCTTTGACCATTTATCTGTTACAATTGAAAGCCATTTATATGCACATATAAATTATATATATATATATTAGATGTATATATCATGGATACCAAACCCTTATATAAAAAAATTAGATGTAAAATACTCCCCCCGCCTATTTTACTGCTTTTATTCTTATTCTAAGTATATTTTGTTTTCTGCAGCAGCTTTTCAGTTTCATATAATCAAAGTTATTTAATCTTTTGTAATTGCCTGTATCTTTTGTTTGGCTAAAAATACTATGAAAAGTATATTATCTGCTTCTTTTCTAATTTTTATGGTATAGTATTTAATACCCAAGCCATGTATCCATTTAGATTTTTTTCTAAAAATAAAATTTGGTGTAAAGTGTTGGCCCAAGCCTAATAATGGAACTCATTGAGTCTAACCTAGTGATTGATAAACTAGAAAACATAAAATTCTTTCAAAAGACCTTTCTCTTTGATAAAATCTGCTGGAGAAAACTGGAAAACAGCCTGACTAAAATTAAGTTGTTTTTGAATCTTCTTGAACTACAGTACCTTTACTACTGGTCAGGTGCTATCAATTGCCTCTTTCAAATAGGTTCAGGTGTTTCTATGGGTTTTCATCATTTTTTTTGGCACAAAATCATCACTTCTCTCTTGATGATAATGTGATGCTAGTTTTTCTTTAAAACTGTCACCTTCACTACATTGCTGATTTTAAAATTGTAACTTTTCCTGCATTTAATACTCAACTCTCTCTACCCTCAACATAATTTCTACCAAGTCCAGCAATCCTTACAGAATCAAAACTATACACATTGTATCACCCTTGTTATAAAATACTTTCACTAGCTTCTCAGAAAAGTGTTTAGGTTGAGATGTAACATGGTGCAGCTCAACCCCTCTTGAAATCAGAAAGATTTGGATTCAAGGATTACTATGTGAACCTAAGCCTGATACTTGAGGTATCAAGATGCTGCCAATAGGCCATAAAAGCCGCTCCAATCAGATTCAAATGTAATTGAGAAATTTCTAATAAAATAAATAAATACATAATTAGTCATTTTTCTAAGTCAATATGCAGCCAGTAACAATCTCATTTCTATTTGAGTTTGAAGCCTACTACCCTACACAACTTTCTAAAATTATAAATTGTTATTTATAATTAGAACTTTCAGTTGTATTCATGAAACAATAAGTCTGGTCTCCAATATCCCATTAAAATCATGGTTATTAATTTGTAACATTTTAAGCCCACTTTAGCTTTTTTTTTTAATGCAAAGGAGGGGGAATCTCAGTAGAATGGAAAGGTATGGCTTTAAGAAATATATTATATATAAATACACACAGATTTATTAGCCTATATATGCATATCTGCTTTATATTTGGGGTTATTTTTGTGAATGTGTATATAGCAAGGGATTTGGGGTTAAGTGACTTGCCCAGGATCACACAACTAATATGTAATAAGTATCTGAGGCCATATTTGGACTCAGGTCTTCCTGACTTCAGGGTTGAGTCTTTATCCAGTTTTCTATTTTGTTGTTCCTCTGCTTATATTTGAATACAGAAATGTTGAGTTTCATTTCAATGATATTTCAAGTGATGATGTGAAACATCCACAAAATTTACTGACTTTGGCTTTCATAATTGGATGTCCCAATGTCCTTTGCAAGGTGCTGCAATGTAATCTTTATTGTGATAAGTGCTTCAAGTTATGTGCTTGTTATAGTGATGGTAAAGGGTATTATAATTGTTCCATTGTTATTGAAAGAATGAATCAATGACAGCAATATCTAGAAGAAGTCAAAACAACTAACTAGAAGTCTATTTTACTTCCATCCTTCTATTACAATGTGAAACATTTACATAGGATGGATAAGAATATAAGAAAAAAAAAAGATTCTTGATTGAGAGAAATTGTTCCAGTGACCCTGTAACATTTATATGCTTTCTATTTTGTGCTAAACATATATTTTGTTTGATTGGAATGTATAAAATGGTTTTATTGCCAATATTTGTCAAAAAGCAAATGAACAAACAATCCAAAACACCAAAAATCTATGGAGCATATTTTAAAAAGATCCTTTTAATATTATGTAGAGTAAATCTAAGAGTTTATAAAGGTCACAGCATCCCTTCTGAATAGAATAATTTAGAAAAAAATTGATAGATACTTTTTGTCCCTAGCTGTAAATGTGCATTCAGGGGAAGTTTTAGTGTTTGTGAAATAAAATACCAGAGTCCCACAAGTGATCCTTTTGATCAAGAAAATAACACACAGAAGAAAGTGATGATTCCAATTATCTTTCTTATATATATTAAAATGTTTACATCTCATTTAGAGCTCCAATTTTCCGTTTTTACCCTTAAAAGGAGATTGTGGTGTGTGTGTGTGTATTTTATTTATTTTCATTTATAATTTTTTGATAGTATATATGCATGAGTATTTTTAACATTATCCCTTGTATTCATTTTTCCAAATTATCCCCTCCTCTACTCCCTCCCCTTGATGACAGGCAATCCCATACATTTTACAAGTGTTACAATATAACCTAGATACAATATATGTATGTAAATACCATTTTCTTGTTGCACATTAAGTATTAGATTCCGAAAGTACAAGTAACCTGGGTAGATAGACAGTAGTGCTAACAATTTACATTCGCTTCCCAGTGTTCCTTCTCTGGGTGTAGTTGTTTCTGTCCATCATTGATCAACTGGAAGTGAGTTGGATTTTCTTTTTGTTGAAGATATCCACTTCCATCAGAATACATCTTCATACAACATTGAAGTGTACAGCGATCTTCTGGTTCTATTCATTTCACTCAGCATCAGTTGATGTAAGTCTCTCCAAGCATCTCTGTATTCCTCCTGCTAGTCATTTCTTACAGAGCAATAATATTCCATAACATTCATATACCATAATTTACCCAACCATTCTCCAATTGATGGACATCCATTCATCTTTTCTGATCAGATTGACCAAAGGTTTATCTATTTTATTGGCTTTTTCAAAAAATCAACTCTTGGTTTTATTTATTAATTCAATAGTTTTTTTTTAACTTTCAATATTATTGATTTCTCCTTTAAATTTTGTATTTCAAGTTTGATTTTTGGTTGCGGTTTTTTAATTTGGTCTTTTTCTAGCTTTTTCAGTTGCAGGCCCAATTTGTTAATCTTCTCTAATTTGAATTCATGTCTTCTTGCCTCCAGATCCAGATCAACACTATGTCACCTGTCTCATGAAATGCTACTAGAACTTACAGTTATGAGAATCAAGTTAGATGATCTATATGGAGATGCTTTGCTTTAATCACTGTACTAAATGTAAAGATGATGTAATGGGAAGAACGAACATTGGACTTGGAGACAGAGGATCTGGATTCAAATCCCACTTTTGCCAATTATTACCTGTATAAATTTGACCAAGTAGAGGCTCTTTTATAGCATTAGAGTATATGGACTCCAAAGTACCTTCTAGCTTTAAATCTATGCTCTATGAATCTACACACACACACACATACACACACACACACACACACACACATGTTTGCTATGTACACACACAATTGATTGTTGATTGAATCAGACTTATTAGCTGTATCCCTGAAGTACCTTGTCTTAATGTATAGAGCCCTAAAGTAGATGTGTATTCAAATGCTTCCTCAGATACCTTCTTAGCTGTGTGAATCTAAGTAAATCAATAAATTTTCCTGTGCCTCAGTTTCTCCATTTGAAAAGTGAAGTGGTTAAACTTGATGGCCTCTATGGTTTTTGTCAGCCTTAAATATATGATTTTGTGATTCTACATAAAAATATGAACAGTGAGTAATACTAATTTCTCAATCACATGTCTCTGACTCAAGGGTACAATCAGACCTCTTAAAATCCTGCCATTGCAGTTGTAGAAATGATAAAGTAAACATAATCATATTTAATGCCATTGTTTAATTGAAACCTCTGTCAATACACTGGCAAATGGCCTAAATCATAAAGTCATTCTTTTCCAGGCTTTGTATTCATTGGGTTTTGTAATGTTCTGGTTAGTTTTCTGGAGGTTTTTCGAAAGAGCCTTGGTTTCAGCAGAATAATCACCACATAATCATAAGAATAGTCAGGAATAAAGTCCAAAGTCTTTATTGTCTCCTTTAGTCTCCCAGTCTGAACCAATCTCTCCTAAAGTGCAGGAGGCAGGAGAGCCACGAAGAGGCTAATCAAAGATGGAATGTCTGTGGCTGACTTTGTCATCAGTTTATATACTCTATTACAATTACATCATTACAGTATACTGAGTATAAACCAATCATTATATCACTAGGGAACCACTATTTGTTGTTAGATTAAATCAATCATACTGAACTAGAGAATTCATATGCTAAAGTAGATAGTTATTGTCTTATCAATTCCACTGAGTTTATGCCTTGTAAGAATCCTTATTTCAAGTACATTTCTCCAGAGTTCTGGCCCATTACAGAGTTTATTAAGGAAGTATTACTTTCTTGAACATCCTGGAATAGTTTTCTTTTCTTTCTTTTTTTTTTTTTTTTGGATCTGAGGTATTTAATTCTATTTTTTTTTCATTCTTAGTAACTTTTTTATTTTTTCAAACACATGCAAAGGAGTTGTCAGTTTTCACCTTTGCAAAGCTTTGTCTAATATAATTTTCTAACTCTTTTTGCGTAAAGAAAGTTTAAATACAGTATTTGCAAATAAATAAATCAAAAGGGAAAAAAGCAAATTTGTTTTTAGAGGCAATAGGTCTCTCCATCTTCCTCAATAGTTTTTGTATTATTTTGCTTTTTCTAATTTCCCTTCATTATCTTCTGGTTAAGGTCTTGACACACAAAGGTGATAATCAAGCACATTTCAGGTCTTATAGTAATGTTTATATTTATTATATTCAGATATTCAAGATAAAGGGGGTTCCTTCATAAAGTTTTTGTTATCGGTGTGTAGCATCTGGAACACAATTGTTTCTATTTAGGCATTTATGCTTTTAATAGTATTTTATTTTTCCAAATACATGTAAAAATAGTTTCCAACATTCACCTTTGCAAAACTTTGTGTTGCAAATATTTTCCCTTTCTCTCTACTCCCTCTCCAAGACAGCAAGCAATACAGTATAGATTAAACATATATAATTCTTCTAAACATATTTCTATATTTGTCATGCTGAATAAGAAAAATTAGATCAAAGAGGGGAAAAACACAAAAAAGAAAAAAAAATCACAAACAACAAAAAAGATGAAAATACTATGTTTTGATCCACATTCAGTCTCCATTGTTCTCTCTCTGAATGCAAATGGCACTTCCCATCACAAGTCTATTGGAATCATTCATTTATGTTTTGAAACACATGCTTCAGTCTGCCTTTTTAAAGTGAATTTTACATTTTGGGGGAGAGAAGGAACTAAGGCTTCTTTAGCATAGATAACTCCTGCTGTAAAGATGTCCTTTTCTCATGTAGCACATAAGCTAGTCTGTAAATTATATTTTTGAAGGATTTTCTGGGTCATTGACAAAGGTCAAGTGGCTTACTCACAGTCAGCTAATTAGTATCAAAGGCAGATCATGAACCTTGTTTTTCCTAATTTCAAGGACAACCTTCTATGCTAGGTTGCTTTTCAGACTTTTAGAATGTAATGTAAAACATACTTTATACTTTAAATTTTTATTATATCCCTAGAGCATTAGATTTTTTTGAAATGCAAATTCTAATGATTCATTCATTTTGAACATACATAGTTATTTTTAGTTGTCTTTATTAAATTCTGTATTGAATGAACATAATGTTTCTGGCTCATCATGTCCTCTTCATTTACATCTGGATGCTAGAAATGTATTGACTTTATAAACTTGCTTCCTCTCCCTTCTATTATAGTACAGTATTTAACTTATTATTTGTGTAGGCTAATCTGTTCCATCTTGGAAATGATGTTTAGTATTTTGACAGGCATCACTTTTAGAAGGATTCATGATCTGCATAAAAAGTGAGTAATTGGATTTAAAGCTGTTATTTTCCTTTTATTTAGATTAACCAGTTGATCAAAAATCTCAACTTGGTTGCATGTGTGTGTGTGTGTGTGTGTGTGTGTATGTGTGTGTATGACAATAACTGTTTCTTCTTCCCTACAAGCTCATGACACTTTCATTAGTAAGAGAACAAGATGTAGCCATAAACTACTGCCACTTGCTTTCCTGCTCAAAATTAGTAGTAAATCCCTCATCCCCCAAGGATGTGTGTGTGTGTGTGTGTGTGTGTGTGTGTGTGTGTGTGTGTGTGTGTATTTCATAGAAATCTAGAGGACTACATTGCAATATATATATATATATATATTTTCTGTAGTAAAAAAAATCATTGAGAGAGCAATAGTTTACTTAAGAAGCATAAATATGTCTATTGCCATCACCTAAGCAAATTGTGCTGGAAAAATTGAGGGCAACCAAGGAAGATCTTTGAATCAGATCTATAGTCAAGATTAATGAAATAACACAGTTCTGATTTATTAGATAGTTTTGGCACCAGGGGTTTATATAGGGAAAGTTGAATATGTGTGCTTTTAATTCAGGCAAATATGATCAAAATTCATTTTAATCTTTGTAATGTTCAAGATTACAAAATTATCTTTCCCTCTCAACTTAATAGCATTTTATTTACTACAATCACATTCTAAAGATAGTATCTAGTATTTAATTTTATGAGACTTTGATTACTATTTTTCTCCATCCTTCCTCAAGATGACAAGAAATTTGATACATGTACAATTATATTAAACATATTTCCACATTAGTCATGTTGTAAAAGAAGAATCAGAACAAAAGGGAAAAACCACAAGACAGAAAAAATAAACAAAAACAAGTGAAAATAATATGCTTCAGCCTTCATTCAGATTCCATAGTTCTTTCTCTGAATGTAGATAGTATTGCTGAGAAGAGCTGTCTATCAAAATTGATCATTACAGTGTTCCTGTTAATGTGTGTAATACTCTGCTCATTTCAGTGAGCATAAGTTCATGTAATTCTTTCTATCTGGTGATGATTTCTTATAGAACAATAATATTCCATTGCATTCATATACCACAATTTGTTAAGCCATTCCCAAATTGATGAACATCCAGTCATTTTCCAGTTCTTTGCCACCACAAAGAGAGTTGCTATACTTATGGATCCTTTCCCATTTTTGTCATCTTTCTGGGATATGGACCAGTTAAGACAGTTCTGGATCAAAGGGTATGCACAATTTAATAGCCCTTTGGGCTTTGTTCCAAATTGCTCTCCAGAATGGTTGGATCAGATCACAATTCCACCAATAATGCATTGGTGTACCAATTTCCCCACATCATCTCCAACATTTATCTTTTTCCTTTTCTGTCATATTAGTCAATCTGATAGATGTGACATGGAGTTCATAGGAATAAAATTGGGTATGTGTAATTAAGAGTAAGGGTTATGACCAGAAGAATTATAGTTATTATTTTTTTTGAGAATGGATGTCCCTATCTCATGTAGGGTTTAGCTATGGACACAATATTCCTATTAATTTGCATGGAGGCTTTGGCATGCTCTACTTTTAATGTGGGTAAATGGAGCTGGTCTTACCTATCCATCCTATTGCTATTGAATCTTAGGGCTATTGAAGTCATGCAATTCACCAGCCCCAACTTCTCCAAGTAGCAGTATCACCACACCAGCTTACTTGGTGTTGAGAGGGGTAAGATTATTTTTTCTTTTTGGGAAAAGAGTAATTATTTTTTTGAAATAAATTGTAAATTAAGTAGCAATGTCAGAAAATCCACCAGCACAGATTCCCAAAATCTCTCTATAGTAACTAAGCTGTCTGGACATAAAAATTCTGATTGTATTTTATTAAAAACATAAACATATGGAGTTACCTTAGAACAAATATCTAGCCTAGCTTGTACCAATGTCTACTGCACCCAGACTATGATAATATCAAACTAAAAAACATTTATATTTTCTAAAACGGTGGCTTCTGGTTTTATCAATAAAGGGGAGCAGATGGCTTGTATGTATATGTGTGAAAATCTGTTTTTAACTTTTTTAATGTTAAAAAGCTTCATTTTTACTGCATTAACATGCAATTTTATGGGCTTGAATTTTGAATTTTTGCTTATTTTAGAACTGACAAAAAACTCAAGTTTAAAGTATGCCAACTGTAGGTACAAGCAAAGGCACAAAGATGAATACCATGTGCAGGCCATTATGTTTAACATGAGAATCAGTTTGAAGAGCTGGTATTTATTTTTGCATGGTATACAAGTGATCACTTAAGAACCTACCTAACTGAAAATGTTGGAGAAAAGAAAGATTCTTGAGCTGGTAAGAGTTCTGCATTAAAAAAAAAAAAAAAAAAAAATATATATATATATATATATATATATATATATATAGTACCTTTCTTTATTGGAAGTCATTCATCCAGCAGCCTCAGTTGCATCTGAAAATCAGAGAATGAGCAGCCTAAATTTGTTGTAAATGTTTAAGGGCTAAATGTCATACCACTTTTTATTTTGGAAGAACAAATTAAGTCCTCTGTTACCTATTTGTAACATACTTGTTTATGTATACTCTTGGGGAGATAGAAATAGCAATTGTGGAGTAGATCATAGGATCTTTTGTTGATTTAGAGGCAGATTTCTATAGTGGAACAGTCCTGGACTTTAAGTTGGAAGTATTATATTGGTTACTTACTAACCATCTAAGGCAAATACCTTATTATTCTGTACCTCAGTTGCCTCATATATAAAATAATAATATTTGCATTGTATTATTTGCCTGGCTATTTATGTGAGAATGACATAAGATAGTGCATACTAAACACTTAAGAAGATGAATAGATCTGGGAAAAAAAGAGAGTGAATTAAATTATGGATATGTTGAGTTTGAGATATCTAGATAAGGTCCAGTTTATAATGTTTAGGAAGTAGTTCAACAGAACTGGCACACGGGACAGGGCTAGGTCCGCAGATATAGATGTGGATATTACCTTCACAGAAATGATAATTCAACTTGTGCAAGTTGATGAATTCACTAAGCTAAAGAGTGGAGAAGAGATAAGAGGGTCAAGAATAGAGTTCGGAGGATATACTCAAAATTAAAGGTGGAATATGGATGATGATCTAGCAAAGAAAATAGAGAAGACAGAGAGGTGAAAAATGAAGAGAGATAAGTGTCATGAAAACTTATAGGGTAACTTATAGGGCATAGTGTCAAATGATGCAAAGAGGTCAAAAAACAAGATGACAATAGAGAAAAGCCCATATTTGACAGTTTGAGTTGTTCCTTTTCTTCTTTTTTGGAACATTTGCTTTAAGCTTATTTCTATAGGATGTTGCAAGAAAATGTGATAATTTTCTCCATACTTGTATAACTTTATTTTAAAAATGCTGATCTAATTTGAATACTGTGGAAGCTAGACTACAAAAACCACTTTTGGAAGAAGAGAAAAAATCATACATACCATTTTTCATATAGGTTGAGCATTTATGGCAAAACAGCTTGCAAAAGCTGTCTATAACTTATATTTCCAAATGACTGGACAAAATGACAACAAAAATGTGTAAGTGAAGGGTCTATGATTTTTTTCAGCAACATATCAGTCAGGAACTACCCTCAGCAATGAAGATTTCAACTACCTATTAATTAGTAAAAGACTCAGGATAATTTCTTGGAAAACAATGAAATTAAAATATTTTCCCAAGGAGACAGTAAGTCTCAGAGGGTAGGTTTTAACTCAGGTCTTCCTGTATCATGCTATATATATATATATAATACATGTATAATAACATAATACATGTATAATAGATTATAATAGATACATTTGTATCTATTTTGATTACATACTCTCCTCAGATTGGAGCATTTATACATGTAATTGGGACATAACACCAGTGATGGCAGACATACATATGGAAAAAGAATAATTGTAATTTGTGCCAATATAGGAATTCTGCACAAGGAAGAATTTTTCAGGATATTAAGGTTATAGAGGACATCTTTTGTGGATCTTGAAATTTGGTCTAAGTATGCAATTTAGGAGAGGGTTGGACATTCCTGGCACTTAATGATTGTAATTATATTATTCTTAACCATAGCCTTAAAAATTAAAATAAATTGAGAAATGCTATACTATTCCTTTGGTTCCTGATAGATTTTGTAGTTTTAAAAAAGCAACTTTTCATCCTAACATTCTTTTTAAAAAGTTTAAAAAACATTTTAATTTACAGTTCTGAATTACAATTTAGCCGTTCTTGTCTTTTTCTCCTTCTTCCTCCCTGAGAAAATAAGCAGATATAGAATTTACATGTGTAATTATGTAAAGCATTTCTGTATTAGTCATTTTGTATAAGAAGACTTGAATAAATGCAAGAAAAGAGAGTTAAAAATAGCATGTTTCAGTCTGTATTCAGACAATATCAATTCTTTTTCTGGAGGACGATAGTATACTTTTTTGTGATTCCTTTGGGATCATCTTGGATCTTTTTATTGCTGAAAATAGTTATATCATTCATAATTCTTCATTGAACAATATTTCTGTTATATAGTACAACATTATCCTGGTTCTGTTCACTTTACTATGCATCAGTTTACATAATTCCTTCCAAGTTTTTCTGAAATCATTCTGCTTGTCATTTCTTATAGTACATTAATATTCCATTACAATGATATGCCATAGTTTGTTTAGGCATCCCCTAATTAATGGGCATCTCTTTGATATATAATTCTTAGCCACCCCAAAGAGATCTGCTTTAAATATTTTTGTACAAATAGGTTCTTTTCCCTTTTCCCTTCCTAACATTCTTAAGCAGACATTTATTAATGTCATAAAAATCACATTAGAATTCCTTTAAATTTCCCAGTTTTACTAAAGCTTCCCTGGGGCTCTTCCAGTGAGATCTGGAGAAGTGGTTCAAATTAGAGGTTTGAGATGAAGTGTGGGAGTATTCATGAATTTCATTGTTATTTCATTTTCATTCTTTTGTAATAAAAATCACCTCATTCTTTTTAATAAACAGTTATGGGGCAGCAGATGGGATTAGCATTAAGTCTGGGAGTAGTAAAATTTGTTTGTAGCAAGATTAAAATTTAGATGAATCCTAATTTGGGTTTAATGGCATTTTAATATTTATTCTTTTAAAAATCAGAAAAAGTTTAGTGAAAGATTTGTCCTAACCCCTTACTATAAAATCTTAAAAAATAAAACAACTAACCATATTGAGGGATTTATAAACATCTTCAGAAAAGAGTAACCCTAAATGATCATTTAAATATCATTATGATATCTGATAATAAGCAATGCTTTTATGTTCTAGTCTCATAAGTGTAACTCATCCCATTTATTCTTCAAACACTTTGATTCTGTAAGCCACTAAGTGCTGCAGTGGGTAGAATGCTGGATTTAAGAATTGTGAGGATTTGAGTTCAAATTCAGACTCTGACATTTATTAGATGTATAATCCTGGGAATGTCATTTAATCTGTCTGCCTCTGTTTTCTCTTTTGCAATATGGAAATAATAATAGCACTACCTTCCAGAGTTGTAAGGATGAAATGAGGTAAGGTTTTATCTCATTTTCAAAATAAAGAACTTTGTAAATCTTAAAGTACAAGATAAATTATAGCTATTATTATTATTCGCTATGTTTAGCACAGTGCTAACAAATAAGGAAAATATAAAGGTCTGATAAATATTTTGTAAATTAGCTTTTTGATATATTTATATGCATAATTTATATGCATATAAACATACATCAACATATACACATATGCACTCATACATACACATCTCTCTGTATGTATACATGTATGTAGACTTCACTTATCTTTATGAATGCATTGCAAGTTTTAATCTCCAAAGCTTATATAAGCCAGGCAGAGTCTTAAGACCAGTCTTTTCACAATATCATATCTCTTGCTCACTATCCCCCCTCTCCAAATGTCTGAGAAAATATCTGAATAGGACTGATCTATATCTCCGCAGATGTGAGTCAAAGTATCTCCACATCTTATTCAAGCAATCAAGGGAGCAAATACATTTATTAAGTACAGGATAGTACGCACAAAAAATGAAAAAGAATATTAGTCTATAAACAACCAATACAATTATCTCCCTTTTTGGGGGGGGTATCCTTTTTCTACAGACTCCTAAAATTCTCCAGAATTATAATGCTAACTAGAAGTTAAGCTCCTAGCTGTCAAAGACTGTTAAAGAGGGGCTACTAATCTGTATCTATCTATGTATCTGCCTATATATCTATGTATCTATCTGGTTCCCTGTGGATTGCATATTGAGAGTTTTAAAATGTAATGTTATTTAAAATGTAATGTAATTTTTTAGTGTATTTTATTTATTTTGTTAAATATTTCCCAATATTTCAATCTGATTCTATTGCACTGGACAGTGTTATAGACCACATTTCCTGTTTGAATCTCTCAACCTAACTCTTAGAAGGGAAATGTACTTGAAATTGCTAGTTAGGCAACCCCAAATTGGCTACAGAGTTGGACATGACTAAAATCACAGAAGAACAATAAAATATCAGACCTCAAAGTCTATGTTTTTTACTCCTTCATATTGGTGTGACTGTGGTCTCTCTTTACTACTCTTCATAGCACCAGGGATCATATGTTTGACCTTCTTTTCTACATAAAAGTTATATCACATCTTTGCTTTGCATCTGTTGCCCTTCCTGGTTATAATTCCACTGAACAAAATATCTCCTTGATTCAAAGCTTATCTCTTCCAGTCTTTTTCTTATTCTCAGTATTCTTCATGCATTCAAAGCTTTCAAGGTATTCATTTTAGGCTGTTTTCTCTAGTTACTTTTTTGCAAGGTAGTCAGAGGTAAGCTATTTCCTAAGGGTCATAAAGCTAGTAGGTATCAAGTAAGTATCAAAGGTCTGATTTGAACTCATTTATTCTGACTCCAAGGCTAATCTTCTATCCCTTGTGTCACCTAGCTGCCCCAAGGTCAGAACTTTTAAACTCAACACCATGCAGCTTTTTCAGCCTCCTTTCCTTTCTGAAAAGACTCTTAAAATACTAGAGGGTGGAGTACCATCACATTTCTGAATACCTTCATTATAGATGGCAGACACTGGACTTAGCTTGCTTTACTTTATATCTACTACCCTGCCTCCATTGAAAAATTACCCCTATTAGGATACCTCCTGGAACAATTTTTCTTTCCCCCACCTCCTTTCTTGCCTTATTTAAACATTTTAATAAGACCTTTTTATTTTCAAAATAATGCAAAGTTAGTTCTCAACACTCACCCTTGCAAAATCTCTGTGTTCCAAATTTTTCTCCATCCCTTCTCCCTTGCCTAGACAGCAAACAATCCAATATAAGTTAAACATAGTCTTGTCTATGTTTTTTACTCCTTCATATTGGTGTGAATATTTTTATTTTCCCCCAGTTACATTTAAAACAAAATTTTTACATTTGTTTTTAAAACTTGAAATTCCATCCCATATCACTACTCCCAATCCCCATTAATTCACACATGTGAAGTTATCTTTCTTGCCTCCTTGTATGTGTTGCCTTTCCTTCAGATTATAATCTTTTTTAGGTCAGAAACTGTCTTTCTTTTTATTAATTGTATCATAGCACTTAGAGGGGTATACAGGAGCTTTTTAGTTTAAGAGGTGATAGCATCAGGAAATGATGCAGAATCAAGAGTATCTACACCCCCACATTGGAAAAGTTATACTGAAACATAAGTGTACAAAATGTGCATGTATGTTCATCATCTGAATGATAAGTGTACCTGGACTTCTTTCTTTTGAAAGATCATTGAGAATTCCTTTGTAGAGGATGCTTCAAGTGTTTAGGAATGTGGCATTCTATGCAGAGGAGCAAAATTTCCTGAGCAACAATCTAAACCAATAGATATGTAAGTGTTTGTAATCCCCCTTTCCCACCACTAATTTGTATCTGACAGTATTTGATTCCCATGGACTTTACTCTAAGGCAGGCATTAATGGCTCCTGAGGCAAATCTTCAGCCTATCAACACACAGTAATTCATTATTCTGCTCTTAGTTTGCTTCACTTAAAGGCAAAAGGAGGAAGGGTATGAAAAGTTCTCTATAGGTTCCCTTTCACAGAAAAAAGGAGAGTTTCTTTCAAAACAGTTTTTATCATAACCAATTAATCTTAGGACCGGTCCCCACTGAAACCTACCTTCTAGGAAGTATGAAGGTGCCATACTCTAACCCTGAAAAATACAAAGTGTTCATAAGTTTGTCAATCAATCAATTAAAAATCATTTATTAAGCAATTAGTATGCTTACTATGTGCTAAGCCCTAAGAATACGACAACTAAAAACTCAAATACATCACATTTTAATGAAGAAGGCAACATGTTAATAAGAATCTTAGAGAACACTCTAAAGCACAAAGTAATCCTTCAGATTAGATTTTCAATAAAACTTGAAGGAATTCAGGAAATGCAGAAATCAAGAAGGGATTGAAGAAAGCCAGCACAAAATATATAGTGTGGAATGTGAGAAACAACAAACAAGCCACCGTAGCTGGATGGCAGATTTTCGGAATGGGAAAATAAGTGTAAGAAGTTTGGAAACATAGAAAGGAAATAGTTTATAAAGAATATTAAAATTCCAAGAAGAGAATTTTATAGTTTGTAGGGAGCACGGCGTTTAGTGAGGATGACATGATCAGACCTGGACTTTAGGAAAATCACTTTGATAGTTGACTGAAAGAAGCATTGGAGTAGGAAGAGACCTGTGGCAAGGAGACCAAAGTAGAACACTACTGCAATAGTCTAGACCAAATGTGATGAGGGCCTATGTAAGAGTGGAAACTCTGTGTGAACAGAGAGAGACATGTTGTTGAAGTACAAATGGCAAGATTTGGCAAGATACATGTGGTAAATGAGAGTAAGGAGTTGAGAAAAACACTCTAGTTGGCAGCTTAGGTAAGTGGGAAGATGGTAGTACCCTCAAAAGTAATGGAAACCTGGAAGAGAGAAGGATTTGGGGAGAAAATACTTTCTTTTTTGAACACAATAAACTGGAAATGTCTATATCTAGTTAGATGTTTAAAAGGCTATTGGTGCTAAGCATGGTATTACATGCCTATGATCCCTGTTGCTGGAGAAAGTTAAGCTGGTGGATCATTTGAATTTTAAAGGTCTGAATTATAATACGACTAAAGTCAATCAGTTATATGCATTGAGTCCTATAACAATATGATGAGTTCTTGGATGATGGAGTGCCATCAAACTAGGTAAAGAGGGATAACCCAATTTGTTCAAAATTAGAGCAGGTTAAAGTTTACATTTTGATCACTCCTGAGATGAAGCTGGCTCCTGTATTTCTAGCCTGGATGAGATAGAAAGAACCAATTTAAGGAGAAAAAAGTAGTTGGTGATGAGCTCAGAAGAAAGACTAAGGTAAAAGATGTAGATTTGATAATCATATCCACAGAATCACAATTAAGCCAATGGCCACAGAGATCACAGGTGAGATAACTTATAGGGAAAAGAGAAGAGAGTGCAGGACAGTAATAGGAGATACAATAGTAGAATCAATGAGGTATGAAAATATTGTTCATGATTAATATTGAAATATGTTTAAAATGATTGTACATATCTAACCTATATCAAACTGTGTGCTCTCTTGGGGAGAGGAGAGTTAATGGAGGAAGGAAGAAAAAACTGGAACTCAAAATATTATAAAAATGAGTGTTTAAAATTATCTTTATTTTAATTGGAAAAATAAAATAATATTGAAATTTAAAAAATAAAAAATTTTCATATCTTTTGAATATTAAAAAAAAGAAAGTATTGTTATTTGTCCTTCATTTTTGAATTATATCATAGAGGTGACTTGTGCACTGGATTTAAGTAAGGAAGAGTTGCACAAAGTTTTCAGACTCACTTGCTCTTTCAAAGTCAGTGATGTCTAGTGGTAGGACAAAAGTCAAGATAACTGGTGATGTCCAGTGGAAGATCTGACAAAGCTCTAAGTATTTCACAGTACCTATTGCCTTTGTGAAAATTGGAATAAACAGTTCTCATTCACCCATTTCACTGGGGAAAGTTTTCACATGCTTGTAGTAGATATTACCTTAACTCATTAATGGGTTTAAAAACTGTTGGTTACCCTTACTCTGCTTTAGCCTGTCTGCTGAGATAGTAACTTATTGAGGCTGCTACACATGCTAGAGCTTGGAGTCATAGTTGATTGAAAGCACAACCGGTTTTGGAAATTGTTATGAGAGGAGCAGTGCCATCAAGGAGATCCAGAAAGATGGAAGAAATGAGAAAGAGGAGAAAATGAAAGAAAAATTTAAATTATGGAGCAGGCATTGGAGAAGCACATTGGAAATAAATAGACAGATCTGGAGTGGAACATTAGTGGGCTTGGGTTGAAGTAGATAGAAAAAAAAAACAACCAAAAAAAAAAAAAAAAAAACAGGTGGTTGGGAATGAGGAAGCAGGTTTGTATGTAGGAGCAGCCAGGTTTCGAAAACTCAGGTACAGAAAGTACAAAAAAGGTGGGAGTATGTTAACCATCAAAGAGTAAGTCCAGGTAGAATATCAGTAGTTGGAGAGAGCTCTGTTAAAGAAATTAGAGGGAGTCTTATGCTAAAACAGGACGGGAAAGTCTTGGAGCTATAGAAGACAGAAAGTTAGTGAATCAGTTTTATCTGATATTGGCTTCCTGGGACCAATACTGGAGAAAGCTTTCCCCTCAGAAGCCTCCAAAAGCAACCCAGCAACCCCAGAAAGTTAAAACCGAAGATATTACTCTATTGGTTAACTCTGACTCTGCCCAAGTTTCCTATCTCTGAAGATCCTACAGTGCCTGTACTACATTATGTTACTCCCCATTTATCTAAATGGATTTGTAATTTAGAGAAGTCAATCTGTAATAGGGAACTTCTGACATATCCAGTGCTTTCATTACCAGACCATTCTGCCTCACCCCTGTTAGTTATATGTGTTTGCAGGAACAAACCCTGTCTTAAGTGTTTATGAGTGAACACAGATCTTTAAAACAGGATACTTGGAAGAGGGGAGTGATTGATTTATTCAATCCCAATCAATCTCCCTCATAAGTCTTAGACTAACTATAGGAAAAAAAAAAAACCTTTTTATGAGAACAGTCTTTTTGGATTTGGATAGGTGAAGCAAACTTGTAATCGTGGTAGGTGCATAATAGTGAGTGCATGATTTACTGGATTACTCAATTAAGCTGATTTACCATTACTAAAGTTGATTAACCATATTACTAGTATGACTAGAATGTTAAATCAGACTAACACTCTTCAGTGCATATGCAATTACGTTTTATTATCTATTCAATAATAAAAACATCAGCTCCTCTATGAACAAACCACCAATCTGATTCCTAAAGTCTAAGGGGGTTTCATATCAGTGTTCAAAGGGTCCCTTTTTGTCCAGTTGGAGGAGTGCCTTCCTCCCAAGGTCAGTGGCATTTTGGAAAATTTCCATCAATCAGCACTTTTTTTAAGCAAATATAGGGTGCTTCAGTATTTTGAGTGCTGAGCAGAAGAGTATGTCCCAGTCTTGATCCAGGAGCAGGTGGGTTTTTATATTTCTGTCTAAGGATATTTACTAGATATCACCAAGTTCTAGTCTGTAGCTTATTACATAATTTGTTTATCACATATTTTGATTGGAAATTTGTTACATAAGCCGATGATAAAGAGTAAACTAAATTATTTGCAATAATTTTTTCAGTGATGATCTTTCCTATCTGAGGGACTACTTATCAATTATTTAGGAATGCAAGTGCTTATCTTATTGAAAACAGCTTACAGAAAAACAATCCAATAGGGAAAACAATTCAATCACAACTCAATTACAAAATAGAGGATTAAAATAAAGTGGAGCTGGTTATGTTAAGTCAAAATAATTATTCCCACTACATTTGTCCATGACTTAGGAAGGTCCTTTCTCCCACAGAAGTTTTAATGGTTTCAGAAAGCCAAACTGTCTATGAATTTAGGATTATCTATTAATTAGCAAGCTAGTTGAAAATGGATTATTTACAGAAATCAGAGCAAGTTTTAGCTGTACTCTCTCAGAAGAAATTTTCTTGGTTTGAGGTGTAGGGGAAATAGGAAAGTTATCTAAAATGCACTGTGTAAGATTGCTGGGGTTAAGTGACTTGCCCAAAGTCACACAGATAAGAAGTTTTAAGTGTCTGAGGCCAAATTTGAACTCAGGTCCTCTTGACTTCAGGGCTGGTGCTCTATCCATTATGCCACCTAGCTGCCTCACAAATATAACTTTTAATATAATATAAATACAATGTATTTTGAGGAGAGAATGATAAATGTGTGTTTACCTGTCTATGTTGAAGGGATGGTGTTTAGAAAAGACTCTGAAAAAGAAATGGCACTTGAACTGAGATCTGACAGAATCTAAGGAAGTTAAGAGGCAGAGTTGAGGAGAATATGCATTTAAATTCATTCCGTTGTTGAGATCCCACAGGTGATAGAAAGTAGCACTGCCAGAATTTCCTACTCCCCCATGTTTATTCATTTATCTTCTCTGGTCTCAGGGAAGATATTTTGAGTATCCACTTCAAATCTCAATGATTATGTAATCTCTGAGCCCTAAAAGCACAGTCCCAGATTATATTCTATGGAGGATTATGATGCCCTCTTCCTTTCTTTGTTCCTTTTTTAATCTTCCAATGTTCTTATCCTGAATGCCTTCATGAAGACTGCTAATGACTGTCCCATTATACCTACATCCTTTACCTTTCCTATTCAGTTAAAATTTTTCCATTCCATTTTTTTGATATTAGGGAAGAGGGTGGGAACCAGTAGATTAGGTAAATTTACACTAAGATATGAAAGACTGATAGTCTTCTATCATTCTTCCAATTCCAGGAACTTGTTTGTAGGCAAAGAGTATCTGCATTTTGAAAAAGGATATTTATTAACACAAAATCTTCTCTAATTGATGGGATTCCAGGCAGCATGACAGTAATATATTTCCAACACTGGAGGACAGCTACTTTGGACAAGGGCAATGTTCCAAAGGCATTTTTTAAATTGTACTTTTGCTGCCACTCTGAGACTCTATAAGGCAGCCTCTGGGCTTCTCCTTTGAAGTCCTAGAGCTTTCTTTGAGTAATGTGCCGATCAGAGGTAGTACATAGGAAACAGGTTTGACACAGGTTGAAAAACTGGTCCTAAATGTATTTTTCTGGAGATGTGAGGATAATGAAGGAGAATGTCAGGAGCAAGATCTGATTTGCTTCCATGACAACCCCTACAATTCATATCTATTTTATTTTCCCAGATACATTGAAGTGAATGGTTGGGTAAAGGAAAGGGAAGCACTTTTTTTGGTGATAGTGGTATTTCTAACTGCTCGTATTGTAATAGCATCTGGCTCTTTGCCAATTATTATTGCACCATCCAAGGTATTGTGAGTAATAAAAATAGCTGACATTAATATAGCACTTAAAGGTTGGCAAAACACATTGTGTATACCATCTCATTTGATACTAACAGCAGCATTGTGAGGTAGATTCTATTATTATCCCCATTTTCCAGATGAAGGACTGAGGTTATGTGGCCTGCTCAGGGTCACAGTGCTATTATGGTACTGAGGTAAAATTCAAGCTCTGATCTTCTTGACTCAGCCCAACACTCTATCCATTATGCAAGCTAATTAGTGATATTGGTCACATTTTAGGAATGGAAGATTGAGGGTTACAGAGGTGATATACTCAAGCAAGTAATAGATCTGACTTGAAACCCAGGTCTCTCTGTCTCCGTATTTTTCTCTCTCTCTATCTCTCTGTCTCTCTGTCTCTCTCTCTTTCTTTTTCTCTCTTTATCTCTCTCTTCCCCTCTCTTTCTCTCTGTCTCTGTCTCTCTTTCTCCCTCTCTATTCTTTATCACTATTTCTTTGTTTCTCTCTCTTGTGTCTGTCACTATCTCAGTCTGTTTCTGTTTGCCTCTGCTTCCAGCTCTTTGTCTGTCTCTTGATCTCTATTTGTTTTTCCTATATTTTGGAGGTTTACAAACACCAGATTCTACAACTTATCTCCTCCTGACTACATTTCTGCTCTTCCTGTCTATTTCTTCCCTTCCTTTTCTTAATTTCTTAATAACCCTCACTTTCATCCTCCTTCCCTATTTTCCCCTGCTTCAGTGCATGGGACAAATTACCCAAACTGAGCCTTCCCTGAACTGTGCCTCCCCTTCCCAGGCTTGACAGCAAGACTCCCTGGAGACACACTCTCTAGACCAGAAACTGACTCTAGAGGCATCGGAGGCGCCGCTGGGGTCGGGCATGTGGTAGAGTTGATACACTATGAGATTTTCCCAGAGGATGGCTTTGAATCCCTGCACTTCATTCGGAGGCCCTGCTGAGGCTGGAGAGTAGATACTTCTTGTCTCCACTTAAAGGTGGAGGGAAAAAATTCCACACCTCTATCTAGGGTGTTTGACTGAGGAAACAGCAGATTTTCTTGAGTACTTTAAGCCGAACACTTCTGTTGTTTGATCGTCTAGAAAGAATGTACGTTTCGCACGCCTCTCTCTTTCTCTATCCTTTTCCCCCACAAAATCTCTGAATTGAAAAAAAAATCGACCCCAAATTAGATTTAAACATCCCAGCCCTTCCTCCATCTCATCTCCAACTTCCCGCTTTTCAGCTTTAAATTTCCTCCTCGTCCTAGGCTGTCACAACCTTTACTCCCATTTCTGCCTTTTCGTTCCCATTCTCCATCCCGTGTTTCCTGCCTCAGCTCTACTCGGATACCCCAGGACAAAAAAATCAAACCTACACAAGTTGCTTCTGAGATGCTGAGGGGCGTCATCACCTCCTAGCAACTCTCCTAGCAACGGGGTAACATCTGTTCCTTCTGGTCCAATACGAGAAGAGAACAACTGGGCGTCCGCCTCCTGCTCTAAGGGAGGGGAGGTGAGTTAGGCTTCAGTGACTGAAAGAACCTGCAGGAGCCAAGGACTGTGAGTCCCGCTGCTGGTATTGCTGCTGCTGTAGCTGCCGCGCTGCCCTCCACTGCTGTTGCTGCGACTGAACTGCTGTCTCTTTCCAAGTCAGCCGGAAGAGCAAGAGCCCCAACTGAAACAAGGCTACAGAGTGCAAACGCAAAACACAAGGAGAGCACCTACATCTCTGCAAAACAGGTGGACATATCTGATTGCTGGTTGGTGACTCTTGCTTGCAAGGTATGTCAGTCCGCTCCTTATAGCTCTCTGCTCTCTAGGTATTATCTTTATGACTTAGCCAAACCACTGTTTGGTTTGCTAGGAGAGCTAGGGATGCTGTCTGGGACCTCTGCTGGAAAGTCAGAGCTTCTGTGTTGTATAGACTTCTATTCTGTTTATTAATAGCTAAGACTGGTTTATGTTAAAAACTCTGTGTGTCATTGTTAGGTTTGATTGTGGAAGAAGTTGGTTTTTTTTTTCTTTTCCTTAAAAAAGAAAATAAAAAACCCTCTTCCTTCACCAACCCATTTGACTGTGCAGCGCTGTCTGTGTGTGCTTCTTGGAGATTCAAGGCAGCCAACAACCCCTGGAATGCATGCAGGTCATTCTGGAATGACAAAATGTAGCCCCAAACTGATTTAGCAGCTATGTTTGGTCTAAATGCATATTACAATCATGGTCCTGCTCTGGAATGGGTCCATTTGGCTTGGAGCACCTTTTCACTGTTACTTAAGCCCTTGAAAGTAACCATAGTAACTTACCTCTCTTTTTGATGGGATCCTCCTTATTGGCTGCCTATTTTCCTCTTGGAAAGATCATCTCTCTAAATATAGAAGATGATATCAGTAAGCATTCATCTGTATAGAAACTGTCCAGTTAAGTACCACACATTTTAATTAAATGACTATATTCAATGAAAATCATTTTATATTACACTTCTTATCAGAAATATATAACTTTTTATATTGGAGGTGAAATCTTAGACTTCATCTTTTTATATTTTGTTTTCAGAAATTATGCAAAATAGGCATACTTAATATCACATTACAACTTAAAAAGTAATTAACCAGCTAGAATGACTAAAGATAAGTGTATTGAGTATGCAATTGTGATTAATTAAAGACTTTGGACCAGCATAAACTATGTCACAAGGAAATGATTGTTGGGATTTCATAGTCTCTAATTCCAGGTGGACCACAGAAGGTGAAGGTTTTGAATACAAATTCACATAAGCAATGTTCCTTGTATTTGCAGCTAAATTGGGGAAACTATTAGAGTTTCTGAATATCAATCATAAATCCAAAGATTATGTTAGCAAATGTCTTGTCTTAATGTCAATATATACACTGACTCTGTCAAATGTGACTTGTGTCTGTCTCCTTGTTCTATGATGCCAGGTAACAGTCCAGCAGACTTATACTGTAAGAAATGCTGGCTGTGCAAAAGGGAACTGTTACAAGATTTTCTGAAGCCATCCTAGAAACACATTTTACAGATTGATTCAGCATTACCAGGTAATTACTAGCATAAAAGAAATTTCTGTTTAAATATGTATCAAGAGAAATAAATGCTAATGTAGCATTACCATAACTTTTAAGATCAATCCAAGGGGTTGTTTATGTAATTTAGAGGATTGCTGGGTAGAAGTCAATAAAGATTTTCTCTAGAAAAGACATTTGTGGTCTTGCAAATTTCCCCTATAAACCTTGAGTGTTTAGAGATGGCTATATAATAGAGTAGATCATCTCTAGCATCTTGTAAAGGAAGCCAGCCAGTTATCATATTGACAAACACTTATTTGTAGGAACTAAAGAAAATAATTGAAAAGCATAATAAAGTGAAATTATGAGATTTAAAGAAGAGCTTGAAAAATTAATTTTTGGGTAGAATTTAATCTGCATCAAAATCAGATGCTGATGTTTAGAAGACACAAAACAGTCTTAAACTATATTCAGTTTTCAAAGGTTCCTAAAGACTTTGAATTCAATTTAAGCCCTTACCATGATAGACGTGTTGGTAAACCAATCCACTTCACCAAGAAAAGTCCAAATGGGGTAACAAGAGAGTAAAATCTAATTAAAATGACTGAACAACATCATCATCGTCATCACCATTACCACCACCACTACCACCACACTCCATAATATATGTTATGTATCCATGGCCACTACTTATACATTGGCAAAAGCACATTGAATTACAGAGAACTCCTAAGAATGAAGTGGTATCACTACTCCCACCCATTCCCCAGTGCTGTTTAAAAAAGGATAAAAACTCCTACCTTCCTTTCTCCAGAGAAAGATATATTCTTCTCAGAATATATTTCAAAATTAATTCTGGTTTGGTGTGGTAAAAAAAAAGTTGAATAATTTCAAATGATGTTGAAAGAGGCATGGGAAGGAGGTATTTGGAACTATCCATAGTCCTGGCTGATACAAAATCTCTAGAGCATTTTTTAATTTAAATAACTAGCATTTGTCATTCAAGTACAAAAGAAATCTTTGACAGTTTGGTTGTTTTATTAGCTTTAAATTTTCTTCTATGGTCCTTATTATACTTTATAGCAAGGGAGGAATACAAGGAGACATATGGTTTACTGTAATCAGTCTTAAACTGTGGATAATGTTCATATTCTAGGCAGAGCTTTGCTCATGCTATCAATTTGAGAAAAGTTTGAGTGACCTAGCCATGATTAGTGGTTCATTTATATGCATTAGCTTCATGCATTAGTAATTTATATGCATCCTGTCTCTTATATAATATGCATAGACATTAAGATCACTCTATGCCCTTTAATTTATGTGAGTCTGCCCTTTCATTGAGACTATTGTTGCAATCAAATAGGTCAAATGAAAGAGGTTCTTGAATTTCAATTGTGATTCCATCATAAATACACATTTCCCAAGTTAGTTTAGATGGATATTGTCATTTCCCACTTTGTACATCAGAAAACATTATTGTAGGATCTGATTGAGTCAGGAAAAAAGACACTGATGAAGTTATGACATGAGATTAAAGTCTTTGAGATCTTGATGAAATTAAAATTAGAAGCAGCAGAGTGATCTGTTCTTCACAAATCTATATTTAAGGAGCTAATAATTCTTCTTATTCTAATGGGAATTACTCTCTGCAACTCTCTTGAGGGGCATGAAGTACACTGATGTGGTATTTGAGTGAATAAAGAACTAGGATGAAAGCAATATTCAAATTTTAGTCTTTTTTTTTCCATACAATAATTTGTATGTGAGTGTAAAACATGAGTTATAGGATGTATCTGAATAAAAAACCCAAGATGCTGATGTAGCTTTCATTAAAACTGAGAGTCATAGTAGTGACTTGTGATACTAGCCTACACATAGAAATTTCAATTTTTCAAATTGACATCTCAATCAGAAGTTCAATAGTTTATATAATCTATCAGTATATTTCTAAATCTAATTTGCGATTTTATGGCAGCTTTATCAAATAGATAGAACAAGTAACAATTGTACTGTATAGATGAGTAAACTGTTCATAATGGTAAAATTTCTTTCCCTATGCTATGCAGCATAGAGACCAGGCTAGGAATTGAACCAAAAAGGTTCTAAAAGACAGAGCCCTGAATTGAATTAAGAAGGACTTTTGACTCTTAAATCTAGTGGTATTTTCACCATATTATATTGTCTAGGATCGCCTGTGGAAAGACTTAGAATACGTAGTTCACATCAATATAAGATAAAACTCTGCTGAGTGACATAGGATCTGGTGTCAGAAATACATTTTTATGTTTTTGGAAGATCCATAATGTTGCTGGTGGTTATTTGTTCCATTTGTTCCATTTGTTCCATAAATAGTTCATTCCTTAGTATTAATCTTCCTGAGGTTGCCCATGCATTTGAAGGGCTGCCTTTTAGTAAGAAGCATCTCTGAACTTAGTTAGTCTGGTCCTCAGATGGTACATATCAAGTTTTTACCACGTCCATATTCAAAGTCTTTGTAGCATGTTAAAATCAAACAGAGTTTATGCTTCACAAGCATAAAATTTTAGAATTCATGTCCATTTGATACTATGATGAGACTTTAGAGAATGACTTTATCACCAAACAGAATCATTTTTTACACAGATAGGGAGACTCATTTTCCTGAATTCAAATTCATCCTCAGATGCTTACTAGCTCTATGACCCTGGATAAGTCACTTAATCCTATTTGACTCAGTTTCTTCATTTGTAAAGTGAGCTGGAGAAAGAAATGACAAAGTATTCCAGTATCTTTGCCAAGAAAACTCCCCAAATAGGGTTATGATGAGTCAGACATGACTGAAAAACCATTGAACTTGGAGCTTAAGTCAGAAGAACAGAAACCATTCTAGAAGGTCACACCAACATATTTAAAGTAAAGCAGCCAAATTATGGCATGCTGGGAAATAGCAACAACTAACAGATTCTCTTGGCACCCAGAAATCACAGATGGGACGTCTCTTTCTGAACAAAAACATTATGGAGACCAAAGTGCCTACATTTACAGCAGCTTTTCACAAATGAAAGCACATTTTGAAGATGTAGAAAGGACTATGAGTCATTCTTTATTTCTCTTTTTTTTCAGGCTCTTTTCTTTAATAATATTGTGAATTATTTCATCTTTGAACACCAAGGAAAACCTATAGAACCTGGAAAGCTGAGGCCCAGGGATGTCAACTGATTTGTTCAAGGTACCATAGCAACAAATATGTTGTGCATCTGTCATTAGAATCTATGTCTTTTTCTCTGTGTGTTTGAGGTGTCTTTGTCAAGGGACGATGTTACTGTTCTATCAAAAATGCATTTATATAATATTTGGCGATGATTTTTCTTAATATGTTGTCCCAATCTGTTTGCTAAAGTCATTCCTTTGAACAACACTAATAATATTTTAGTGTTTCCTAAACGGAAACAGTAGGATATGAAAGAGTATTGCATATAATCTAAAGCTGGAAGGGGGATTATAAATCTTCTAGATGAAACCTTTCATTTTATAGATGGTGAAACTGAAATCTGTCTAATTAAGCAAATAAGCAATAATCAAAATGATCTGTCCAAAATTAAGTGCATAATAAGTCAGAGTTAATGTTTAACCACAGATTCTCTCATTACAACTACAGATTTCCACCCTACCATAAAAAAGATGCATACAGGAACAACATTTTTGAATCAAGAGTTATCTGTAAGAACACTTAGAGACTCTGATGACAGGGATAGGTTTTCTCCTTGTTAGGTAAATTCTACCACATTGCTTATTGAAATATTATTAATAAAACTTCTAGAGATAGCTTGCAAACCACTTGTTGTTGCATATTTTTTTACATGCCCAGAAACTGTCAGATTATGTCCTAAGTGAAGAGAAGCCCCTTGGAGAAAATGATAGATTCAGAGTGAGAGAAGTTGGGTACAAATTATGTCAGACAAATAACTTTAGCTTTCCGGGCCTCAGTTATTTCATCTGTATAATGAAGTGACCGGACTATTTGACATTTTAGAGTCATTTCCAATTTTAAAACTATAATATTATAAGATCTAAGCTACTGAAAGCCAGCTAATGGAATTTCCCATGGCATCCAGCTGGCAAACCAGAAGATAATCACAAAAATTATAAGGAGATAAATTTAGATGAAGCAAGTTCTTATAGTTCTCTTTGCTTAACTCTGCCTAAAATAAATAACTCATTAAAAATGCTTTAACATTTACAAAGTCCTCTCTTTAAACATCTGTGTGTGTTTAAGTATTATAACTCCCACCATGTAGATAAGGAAACTGAGATTCAGAAGAATTATTTTTTTTGCCTAAAAGTTATTTCACTAGTAAATATGGGAATTAAGTTTTGAACCTAAATTTTATTTTATGATTTTACATTTAGTGTTCTTTTTTGTATCTAAATTTTTTGATATCCTTAGCAAATTAATTGCTAAATTTTCCCTAGCAATTAAAACTTTTATACCCCCAAATCCATCCATCCATAAGTTTATCTGTGTTTTTCTATTAATAAATCATATATAGCTTAATTTCATATTAGTGGATGAAAAGTACTGTAAGTACTTGGTGAATTTTACCTTCACCATAATAGGAAAAAAATAATATCAAAAGATGCCAAAACAACCACTACTATGAATGCTCATTTCCTAGAGATGAGACTCTCCTAGAGAGAGACTTATTTATGTGATAACTTTTCTGATAATCTCCTACTTCCAATGGTCAGAAGGATTTTAAAATCACATCATCACAGCAGAAAGAAGTAGGAGTTTTGGATCACATCTGTCTTCTGAGTTACAAAGACCTAGGTTTAAGTTTACATTGACATCTTCTGGTCAAGTGAGTTTGGACAAATTACTTTCTCTTGAAGTATTCTAGGCAATTCTCTTAAACCCATTTGCATTGGTAAAAGCAGTTTTCTCATCCATATGTTCCCTATATCACTGACCTCATAAGCTCAGTCCCAGTATCTAAATTATATAAATGTAGTAACACACAAACATATGTCCATATATATTATAAAATATTATATAAATAGGAAATTTGGGAAAGTAAGATAATGAAATAAATTTCTTAAATATATTTTTTATTTTATTTGCTGATGGTACAAAAACACTTTTCTTCTTCTTGCTAAACCCATAACATTAATAGTATTTCTAACTACTGTCTTATAATACACTTTAAGATCTGATAAACATCTTTACATTTTTTCATTAGTTCCTTTGATATCCTTGACTTTTTTTTCTTCCAAATGACTTATGTAATTTTTTTCTAATTTGGAAAAATAATTATTTGTAATTTAATTATTAATTAGTGATACTATTTTAGTGAGTTCATTATGATTAAATATGCTTTATTATTTTTAAAAATCTTTTTCAACACTTTGTTGAAAGTCAGGTGCAACAGGAAGAAGTAATGACTGACTGTAGTTAATAAATTATGATACTGATTTTTCAATGTGATCTAATAATTATATAAAGTTTATATGAGAAAGGGGCAGTTAGGTGGCACAGTGATTAGAGCACCAGCCTTGAAGTCAGGAGGACCTGAGTTCAAATTTGACCTCAGACACTTACCACTTCCTAGATGTGTGATTCTGGGCAAGTCATTTAAACCCAATTACCTCAGAAAATAAATAGATAGATAGATAGATAGATAGATAGATAGATAGATAGATAGATAAAATGAAATAAAATTTAGTGAGAAAATTTCCTTTTTTTTCATTGTTGTCATAAACTAATCTGGATATACTGAATTTTTGCATTCCCCATAAATGGCTGAAAGCTTATTTGGAAAATTCTTGAACAGATTAGGAAATTCTATTTTCACATTTTTTGAGATGCAGAGAAGCAACTTTTTAGGTGACAAATTTAAATAACTTTCATCAATAAAAGCCTAGTTTTTAAAAGTTCTGCTAGTAACAATAGATATACTGCTATTAACTAATATACAGGTTATAAGACATACTTAAGATGAGGTTCTTTGCTACCTATAGTGTATAACAATCCATATTTCAAATAACTGATAGTTTTGCAAATTTTGATCAAATTCTTTAATCAACAGTTTATTTGCAGGAACCTTTGTATGGAATACTTCTATTTTGTGATGGTTAGTTTAATTAAAATAGAATATGTAAATATACTTAACTCAGAACATGTAAAGTATATTGAGAATGAATAGATAAATAGTAACTATATTACTATTAATTTCCAAAGTGTAGAAATTCCATATTTTCCTCATGACACTTCATATATCATATATAATATCCTTCCTTTTGTTGACATATGCACCAAGAATTAATTTCCAATGTCAAGGGAGTGATTGTATGTTTAATTATTAGTAAATTTATTATTTTCAGATAAAAATTGAAATAGAACTTTTAATGTTTTTTATTTTCAGGTAAAAATTGAAATAGAACTTTTAATATTTTCTTTTTATACTCTCATGAATCATGAAATATATATCTTGAAGTTCACACACAACACACACACACACACACACACAACAACACACACACACACACAAACACTCCCTTCAAAGAGCACTCAATTATACTATATTTTAATGTACAGTGATACTTAACTTTCATTCTGCCATAAAATCTGAGGAAACAACAATTCAGTTTGGAAAAATAAAGTTTTTGCATTGTTTTTACTCATTTTTGAGATCAATTGAAAACAATGCTAAGTTGCTTTTAGTTTTTTCTTGTGGGATGATATTAATAAGAGAGATTTTATGTGAATTTAATAAGATAACTGATGGGTTTCTAACATTTCTTCCAAATGTTTGTAGGAATCCTACAAAATATCACTTCTTTAAGTCATTTAAGCAGAAAGTCATGGACTATCAAAATGAGCGTGAATTATATCTTAGTGTTGGTTTTGTGTATATATATCTATATATAAGTTTATATATAGATATATATCTATACATCTATCTATCTATCTATCTATCTATCTATCTATCTATCTATCTATCTAAACTTCACAATTATTTCCCTGGGTGTGGAGGAGAAACCCACTCCGTAGATTAAAGCCTTCCTTAGAACATAGGGAAAAAAATTACATATATCACTGTATGTGGTGCTATATGTTGTGTTCTGATATAAAAAATCCCTATCTCCTTGCTTTGAGTAGCAAGATCTATTTCATTATCTATTCACTTCTATTTATTATTTATTATCTTTATTATTATGTATAGTTTGAAGTTCTTTTAGAAGCTGTTTAGGCAGAAATTAGAATTAGGCTAATACATTTCACCATATACCAAATTAAAATTAATATATAACTTGAATGTAATAGGTCATAGAATAGAAAATTAGAAGAGAAAGTGAACAATATTTTTTCCTCCCATAACTAGAGGGGAGAATTCTTGACAAAATCAAGGGAAAGAAGAAATCACAAAAGAAAAAAAAATAAAGTTCTCACCTCTGTGATTTTTAAAAAAAAATATTTTCCTAAGAATAAAATCAATAAAGAAAATTTGAAGAACAATTGTAGATAGAGGAAATATTTTCTTAATGAAATATCACTAATAAAGGTTGTATAACCAAAATATAAAGCAAACCTGGTACAAATAAATAACAGCAAGGGCTATTGACCAAAGTTTTTTACCAAATAATTTTCCAACTTGAAAAAACCTATTTGTAGCTATACCATTTTCCTTTTTGGCTAAGAGAACTTCTGTTCACACTGGTGAGCCAGGTGTTCAGAGCTTAGCTGCCTAACCACTCTTTATCAGAGATAACTCTGTGAGGCTGTTTTTTGTTACTATTGTTCATGAGTCTTTATGAGTGTATTTTCTCCAAATTATCAGTCAATAATTTCAATTAATTTTTAGTAAAGGCAGTTGCTAAGATGGAATGATATGAACAATTTGTAAATCCCCCTTCTTACTTCCCTCTCCAAATCCAGAGATATACTCTCTTCTTTGCATTTACAAGGTCTTTATAAAAAGTGGGCTCAAACTTCATGTACAATGGTAATGAGGGCAGAAAACAGGAAGAAAATGAGTGCCTCTCAACTTTTGGACATAGAAATCCTTTTTTCTTTTATAGAATACTAATGAAATACCATTATGTGTAGGTATTTGATGGGCTTTGAAAACTTTCCAGAATCCATAGCCCCTCGAACTTTGAGAAAGGTAATAATTCCTAAAGTTAATAACCAATCCTCTTTCCAGATCCATATAAAAATGTTACCTCTGTCATTAGCCATACCTATTCCATTGGCCACTGTCACCATATTCCAAGACTGTTTTAGGTTTTTGATTATCCCAGGATCATAAGGCTGGCTAGAAACGTTCCTCTCAAAATATACATTCACCTAAGGTCATGAAATAATAAATTTAAAAGAAACAGTGGTGTAAATACTTATGACCATAGTTGTTTGAATGGAACAACATGATGATTACCATTCCTTTACCCAGCAACTCATATCACTTCTCTCTTTCATAAATGAAAATAGACTAAGAGACACTTGGATTCCAACTGTTGTATGCACACTTAACTCCACCTCAATCACACATAGATCATTGCTTCTGTTTCTAGAGCTGATTAAAAGACATTGTATCATCATATATATCAAACCTGAGACATCATAACCAGAAACTGATACACAATAGATATAATATCTGCACAGGTTTCTGGAAATGGGCCCTCCTTAGGCGATCTTCACACTCATAACTTTAGGAAAACATATTCAAGTCATTTAAAATAAGAATTATGAAAATTAAAACTTTGGTTTCATCACAGTCTATGCAAATTGTCAAAGATGAAAAAATAATAGTCAATGATAAGAATCTATGGAAAGATATGCTAATTAAAATTTTATTGACTGTACTTGAAATAGCTCAATTCTCCTGGATTTCTTTTTGAAATTGTGAAAAAAAAAAACAAAAAAATTAAAATATTCATACCATTTAATCTAGCTATTTCTTTACTGGGTACATGCTCCAAAGAATTCAAGGACGGAAATAAGATCCACTATTTTCCAAAATATTTATAGTAGCACACTCTTTGTGGCAACAAAGAAGCAGGAACAACAACAATAACAACAAAACTATGGTGTATGAATATAAATATTCACTTAGAAATGATAAATATAAGGAAGTCAAAGCGATGTGGGAAGATTTGCATTAACTAATATATTATAAAAATATAAAAAAACTAATATAATATAAAACTAAATAACATAAAATGAAGAACAAAGAAATGAGAATAATAGACATAGTTATTATAATAATACTAGTGGAAAAAATCTTTAAAGGAAGTTGAATACTAGATTCCAGATGAGACCAACAAAAGTCTTAGGAGGAAAAAAGATAATCAAATACAAATCTTCCCTCATAGAAGGAAGGTGGGGAATTATTAAGAAAGAGTCTTGTATACATTGCCAGAAAAATTTTCTGTAAGGGAAATTTGTGCTTCACTGTTTTTCTTTATTATAAAAAAGGGTTCAGTTTGGAAGGGATGGGAATTAACTGTGATTTAAAGCCATTAGACATCAGTAAAACATTAAAGAATTATTCATATCCTTTAATCACTTATCAATAAGGGAGTAGCTCTCAGTGCTACAGTTTTGTGTAAATCCCTTATATATTTTGATTATCAGATTTTTAATGGTGACATTTAAAGTAAATATTTTCCCCATTCAACTTTCTCAGTCTTATCTTCTTTGGTTTAACTCACACAGAAGTTTTACATTTTATGTAGAGAAAAACTTCTATTTTATCTTATGTGACCTTTTCTATCCCTTGTTTGGTTATGAATTTTTCTCCATTCAGTTGTAGAAGCTATCTTATCTAGTTATTTTCTAATTTTTAAATGATGGGAATTTTTATCTTCAAATCCTGTATCCATTTTGAATTTTTCATGTTTCGTGGCACAAGATCATAGAAACACAGAATTTGATAGTTGTGATACACCTCAATGACCATCTAGGACAGCTAATATCCAAAAATAATTCATTCCCACTTTAACTTTGCTTCAAGACTTTCAACAGGGTTTGACCCACTATCTCTTAATTGTTCAAAAAGTACCATCAAAGCCAACTTTCTTTTTGTCAGTTTGTTTTTGTCATTATCTTTGACTCTTCCTTTTTGGAATGAACTAAAGCAAAAGTAATATCTCTTCCAAAATACAGACTTTCAGTATTTGCAGGTATCAGTTGTCCTTTTTTTTCTCTAGGTTAAATATTCAAAGTTCCTAAAATTTATCCTCAAATGACATGAACCTAAAGCCCTTTATCATCTTGGTGTTTTCCTCTGGATGCACTCCATTTTAATCAATGCCCTTTTAAAACTGAATACAATTGTAAAGATATGGTTTGACAAGCTTAGAATGTAGAGAAACTATCACCTCCTTATTTCTGGAAACTGTCTCTTTTAATGTAGTTGAAGATCACATTAGCTTTTTTGGCTGCTACATAGCACTGCTGACTCATATCTAGATGCTGTTCTAATTTTAATTTCTAACAAATTGCTTCCCAATTTTCCCAGAAGTTTTTGTCAACATGGGAGTTCTTCCCCTAGTAATTTATATTCTTGGGGTTATAAAATCTTGGGTTACTGGCTTATATTGCTTTTGTTTATTGATATCTGGTCTATCATACTGATATATCTATTTAAATCAGCACCAAGGTGTTTTGATAACTACTTTTTTTTATAATATTATTGGAATTACCATTTGAATACAATTTTCAAATCTACCTATCCTATCCTACTTATCCTACCACAATTTCTCTGCTGCCCTCCAATCTCAAATCTTCAATTGTTTTCTAGACATCTTGACTTGAATATCCAGTAGACATCTTAAATTCAACCCATTCAAAATGGAACTCATTATTTTTCCTCCTAAAGCTTCACCCTCTTCCACTGTTCTTCTTATTATAGAAGACATCACAATTCCCCAAGTTTCTCAGGCTTTGATGTCACTATACTTTCCTGCCAGGAAAGGTTGGCATCTGCCAACTTCAAGTCATCCAATGCCGGACCGGGTCTGGGATGCTCTCCTTTCTCATTTCATTATCTAGATTCCTTTTTAAGTCTCTACAAACATCCCATCTTTTACAGGAAACCTTTTTAAATCTCTCTTAATTATTTCATATGCATCTAGCATATAGATTGCTTTTATTTATATATATATTTTTTATCTTTGCTTATTTTCTTTCCTCCCCTTCATATTGTGAGCTCCAAAAAAGCCTGGACAGTCCTTTGCCTCTTTTTCTTTTCTGTACTTAGAATGGTGCCTGATACATAGTGGGCATTTTTAAATATTTACTGATTGTTTGTAGGCCTGGTAAATATTTTAAATATTTACTGATTGTTTGTAGGCCTATTATTCTACTCAAACCTTTAGCCATTATTTTCTTTGAAATAATAGATCTTTTGTTGCTCCAAGTGAATTCTATTTTTATTTTTTCTAGTTCCATAAGATACTCCCTAGGAATTTGATGGTGGCACTAAATATATAAATAGTATTAAATATATAAATTAGTATAACCATGTTATTATGTTATTATTTATTTATTATTTATGTTATTACATGTTATTATATTTATATTATAAGTAAAAGTATATCATTTTTATTTTATTGGTGTGGCCCAACTATAAGTAGTGAAGAACTCTTTAATTATTTGCCTCCATGTATATCTATAAGAAGAGAGTAGGATATATATGTATGTATGTGTATGTATACATTCTGCTTTATTTATAAGGAATAAAGAATATTTAATATAAATCTTGCATATATATATATATATATATATATATATATATATATATATATATATAGGCAAGTTAATGACCAAATACGCATTTTTAATATTTTAGAGAGGCAGAGACAGAGATGGAGAGAGAACAAAGTATGACCACCTCAATTTTATAGACCACGTGAAAAAAGGACTTCATTTTGACATGATTTATATGTCTGATTCTTAGTCATCAATCACTTTGAAGGCACCCAAATTACTGAGAACCAATTAGAAGAGTCTCGTGTTTTTATTTAGCAAAATACCAGTGCTCTTGTCTATCTCCATAAGAGGTACCTCTCTGAAGTCTTTAGACAAAAGGACACACACTGTAATCTCGTCAAATTGATAATGTTATTCACAAAATTAATTAAACACTTACTTCAACAACTTCTCCCCTTCCTTTAATCCATTCCAATTCATTGATTTTTATATTTTCTTCTTATGTAGATATAGATATATCTCTAAGAATTATTCCTTTGGCCATAATTTTTGTCATGTTTTCTCATTGTTTTAAATTTTAAATGTAATTTTTATTGTTTCTATTGATAATTCTTTGACTCATTCAGATTGTCATTACTTAATGTCCATTTAGCACTCTCATTTATTGATATTTTGTTGCAATTATTTTTGCCTTGTGCTCTATAAAGTGTGTTAATTATTTCTGATTTTTACGTGTTTATTACTTTTTATGCCTTAGCACATGGCTAAATTTTGCAAGTATTTGTCACAATGAAAAATATGCTTATATATATCTATGCATATTAAAATCATCTGTTAGAGTTTTGACAATTAAATTCTCTAAACTGTATTAGGTGTATGCACACACACATACACACATGTATAAACACACACATAGATGTATTTTAGAATTTCCATACAAAAGTGCTAGTTAGTACTTAACTAATCTAATTTTTTTAATCATTCATTCAATTCTGTACTTTCATTTTTGTTTATTTTTTATATTGCCTTTATTTAGCTTTAAGAAAGGTGTATTAAATTCTCATGTTATTATTGTGTAACTCTCAAAGTGATTTTTGCAATTCACCTAGCTTTTATGTGAAGAATTCAATAATTATGCTATTTAGTGATTATAGGTTTATATTGTTATTTTTTTCTTTGTGCTGGCTTCCTTTAAATAAAATATGCTCTCCCTGTTTATTTATGTTGATATTATTGATTTTTATTGTTGCTATATTTGAAACACTTTTTAAAAAGAGTTGTTTGAAGCATAATTTATTTTGCTCTATCCCCTATTTTTAATCTATAGGTTTCTTAATTTTAAAAATATTTCTTGTATGCATCAGTTTTTAAAATGTATTTTTCTTATTTATTCCTCTGTTGTCTTTTTTTAGAGTTCTTCCTGTTTCCTTTTGTGCTTTATTAAATAGTAGCAGCAGGTCCGCAGTTTCCCTTTTCACTGAATAATTATCTTCCCCTCTGGAATCCATGTTGCTTTACAATTGTCTTCTGTTTTATTTTTCCAAACTCTGAATCATTCTAATTTTTAGGCCTCAAGTTACTCTGAGAGTCATGACCTACCTAAAACAATAAAAGAGGTTGTTCAAATTTTCAGTCATCACTGAGAAATGCAGGATTCACTTCACATCAAAGGGGTGCCTTTGGTGCTTTTGGTGCTAAAAATGGGGTGCTTTTTGGAACGTTGTCAGAGATTCAACTCTCAGAGTTACTGCTTAAAAGTGCAGCAGTCTTGGAAGTCACAGGACTGCCTTGAGATGGCAGATTGGCACAAATGGCAAAAGATGCATTGTTATGAGGTCCAGGATATTCAGTTTTACCAAATTTAATGAGGGGGATAGGACTAGAGGGTTTCTAAGGTTCATTCCAGTTTTAAATGTTTAATATTATGATACTAAGAAATTCAATACTTCAAAACATCTCTTTTTCAAGCAGCATGGAAATTCTCTTTAGCATAAACAATCGCCAAAAAAAATTATGTATTAGAACTTTGGCAATTAAATTCTCTAAACTGTACTGGGTTGTTGTTGGTTGACGGATCCATAGGCATGACTTAGAGAACCCTAGATCATCTCCTTCTTGGCTTTAGAGTAGGCCCTTAGTAGGGGACTATTAAATATTTGTTATTATAATATAAGGGAAACTGTATTACAATGAAAAAAAAAACAGTGGCCTATGTACAAACCTAGAGATCTAGATTTCTTTGCTAGTTTTTCTATTGGTTGCTCTTATGGTTTGGGACAGTTTAATAACTGCCAATAACCTCTCTAGGACTCAGATTCCTAATCTCTTAAGAACTGAATAATATGTTCATAAAGGGCTTTAAAAGTTTCTCATATATCAATCAAGGACTAGTTACTCTCTCCCTTGCTCTCTCTCTCTCTCTCTCTCTATATATATATATCTACATATATCTTTGAGTTTCTAAGTATGCAACCATGTCAATGGATTCTGCAAACATTATTGACAGATAGCAGTGTCTTGGTACAAATTCCACTCTGTGTTATCTTGAGAAAGCAACTTTATGTCTCAGTTTCAATTTCTTCATTTGGGGAAAGGGGGTACTAACAGTTGTACCTCTATCTCAGAGAGCTGTGTATTTAAAATGATGTAATGTTTGAAAAAAATCGAGTCACCTCTCATTACACCATCTTACCCCAGTAACTAAATGACGTTTAAGATTCTTTAGAGTAGGACTTCTTAAAATGTTTCTACTTGCAACACCTTTTTATCTGAGTATATAAGTATATAAAATAGGTACATAAATTATGAAGAAATTATATTAAGACAATTCTTTGGTATACATATAATTTTATCATTTATTAAAGGCAAAAGCAAATTTGCCTCCTAATGAAATATGTGCTTGTTTCTTACATAAGGAATTAAATCTTGTCAGATAATTGATATCTTTACTGTTGCCAAATTTTTTGTGACCCCCATATTCAGTATAGGGTTACAAAAGACAGTGTAGGATTCTATGATTTACTAATTCAGCCATATGAACCCGATATCTGGTACATCTAGGCTTAGAATGAAAAATATCCCTTAAAATTCAATGCCGGAATCAACTATTAAAACTCCAAGAAAGATGTTGTGGAATTTGTGCCAGCTGTGAAGATTTTTTAGCATCCCAGCTGTCCTCAGGGATGCTCATCTGGGCCATCATCTCCAGAAGTATACTCAATGTCTTGCTCAGGTTGATGAGACAAGACTGGACTTTTGCTTCTTTGATGAGTGCTTTCAGGATTTATTTTCTTCAATTCCATACCATCCCTGCTTGGGTGCACTTAGACACATTCCTTAAATAGGAAATGTCTTCAGACAGAAGTTTGAACAGAAAAGGCTGGCATCATCATGTAAGTTTGACTTGTAAAGTCACAATGCTTCTTGTAGTTGTCACTTATGAACTAGAGCGATATGTTTCTTTGACAGTTGTTTTCCAAAGATGCCATCCAGTTGGTTTTTCTCTGCATTTGCAAGGAAATGCCTTTCAACTAGTCATAATGTTCTGTACTTATGAGACCTGGTGCTAAAGAATCTCATCTATAATGAAATATACCTGTCCTTACTTATCTTGTAGGTTTGCATTGAGTCTCACGCAGAAAAGAATCATTTACTACTTTGCAAACTTTGAGACATTACATAAATGTGTGCCATAATCATTAGTCCAGGCCTCCCATTTTACAGGTCAGGGAACTGAAGGCCCCCAAATCCAAGGAACTCATTGAACATCACTTAGGAAGTAAATAGGAAAGTTAGGTTTAGAACTTAGATATTTTGATTAGAGATTAATTCTCTCATGAGATTCTGCTTCCCTTTTCCTGAATGGAAAAACAAACTAACAGAGTTTTAGTTAGTAGGTAGGAAAAGGGATAATATTGACATCTCCAGCACAATTGAGGCACTTCTCATTTTCCCAGCTTTTTCTCATGCTGTACATCTTTAATATACATGTTCTGTGGGATCATCAGTGAATAGTGAATGACACGTTCCTGGTTCTGATAACCTTTGATGCTTCTTATTACAGAGAACTCTAATTGAAGAATGAAAAATTTTCATAATTTAGTTAAAATGCTTGCTGACCTTGTCTGTGTGACAATAAAATAATCAGTCAATATAGTATGAAAAATAACTTGAATTTATTATTTGGTCTGGTCTAAATAGAGCAATTTATTGATTAAATGATTTTTTAAAAACTTTTCACTTACCCTTTGTGATACAAGGCTATGTCTATCTAATGTAATAGTGGCATATTAAAAAATGAAAAAAAATCCTCAACTAATCCCTCCTTCATCTCCAAACAGTTAAGTCTTTTGAGACCATGGAACAAAAAAAAAGACCATTTACCTGATTAAATCTTCCTTTTTTCATTCCTTTGATTCTTCTTTTGATCCTTTCTTAGATCCTTCCTTCCTTCCTCCCTCCTCCCTCCCTCCCTCCCTCCCTTCCTCCCTTTCCTCCCCTCCTTCCTTCCTTCTTTCCTTCCTTCCTTCCTTCCTTCCTTCCTTCTTTTTTTGCCTTTAACTGTCAGTCAGTCTCTGTGAAGATAAATGCCATAGAATAAATAAAGAGAAGGAAAAATGTAGTAAAAAAAATTGATGTTTCACTTCAAGAGAGAACTTCAACTCTGTAGAAATCATGCATGATGTTATAATGGGATCAAAGAACAGTTAATTCATTGAGAGCTTATAGAAGTCAGCACTTACTGGTTTTGAATCAATTGAGAATGATCAGTGCTACTTCTTTTGACATGAAAGTTATCAGTCATATTAGGCTGAAATTCTAAATTCCCTAACATTCATGTTAACTCCTAACTAAAAAGCTTCATGACTTGCCAATCCCTGTTACAACACAGAAAATTTGGAATGACTCACATACTTTCTTTATGCCTTTTCTAATGGCTTATTAAAAGTGACATAAGTACAAAAAGGACCTACCAGGAGAGCACCAGAAAGAAAACCAGAGAATTAAAAAAAAGATGGATAGCAATGTGTCGTGTTAAGATTTATTATATTTTCTTTTAGGAAATGTCTTAATTAGTGTTTAAAAAAAGCCTCAATTATACTATAAATTAAATTGTTTGAACAAAGAGATAATTTGTTACCTAGATTAAGCATATGCAAATACATATAATGCAGACATACACAAATATAAACAACCTGAAAATAGAACGCAATATATATACTCAAAGACACAAAATACATTGACAACACATGTGCATGCATAATACATACAATGAAAATGAATTTGTCTTTCCAATTTGGCTCCATATTGACCTGACTGATTATTGTACGGGGATGCTGTTGCATTCTGAACATAATAACTTTCATGAAGAAGAAAATGCTCCTTTGCTGTTGCACTGGTTACTCTGGGTCAGCAGCACCACCCAGAGTTTAAACTGGGAATTCTTTTCAAACTGTTTTGAAAACTGTAAAAGCCTACCGTAAAAACACAAAACTTGACTCTTTCTTAAGTAGTCTAGAGCCTTCCCCAGTGGCAATGTTTCATAGGAGAATATTACAGTTTAGTTACTCACTTTTTGTAACAAAGCCAGTCTAAATTTAGAGAAGTTACTATTATTATTTTTTCCATAATAACTTAAGAGGCAGTGATATTTAGAGAATTGAATCTGCAGTCAGAAAGCTAGGTTCAAATACCATATCTCATATTAATTATGTTTTGTGGATAAATCTCTTAATCTTTGTGAGTCTTGGTCAAGCCTCTACTATTATGTGGTAGAGATTATTGGTCACCATTTATTAAGCTATTCAGGTACCAGGCACTATTTTTTTTAATTTAATTTTTATTTTATTTTATAATTATAACTTTTTTTTTTTTAACAGTACATATGCATGGGTAATTTTTTACAACATTATCCCTTGCACTTACTTCTGTTCAGATTTTTTCCCTTCCTCCCCCAACCCCCTCCCCCAGATGGCAGGCAGTCTTATACATGTTAAATATATTACAATATATTCTAGATACAATATATGTGTGTAGAACTGAATTTCTTGTTGCACAGGAAGAATTGGATTCAGAAGGTAAAAATAACAGCTTACGCTCATTTCCCAGTGTTCCTTTTCTGGATGTAGCTGATTCTGTCCATCATTAATCAATTGGAATTGGATTAGCTCTTCTCTATGTTGAAGATATCCACTTCCATCAGCATACATCCTCGTACAGTATCATTGTTGAAGTGTATAACTATTTTCTGGTTCTGCTCGTTTCACTTAGCATCAGTTGATGTAAGTCTCTCCAAGCCTCTCTGTATTTCTCCTGTTAGTCATTTCTTACAGAACAATAATATTCCATAACATTCATATACCATAATTTACCCAACTATTCTCCAATTGATGGACATCCATTCATCTTCCAGTTTCTAGCCACTATGAAAAGGGCTGCCACAAACATTTTGGCACATACAGGTCCCTTTCCCTTCTTTAGTATTTCCTTGGGATATAAGCCCAGTAGTAGTATGGCTGGGTCAAAGGGTGTGCACATTTTGATAACTTTTTGGGCATAATTACCAGGCACTATTTTAAGCAGTAGGAATATAATGAAAGGCAAAAAAACCCCAAACCAAAACCAAACCAAACCAAAACAAAAAACAACCCCAAAAAACATTGGTCCCTACTTTGAAGCTTTCAAGTATCTTAATTCAAATTCTGGAGACAACATGCATGTTCAAGATTTTATATATATATATTACCATATATCTGCATGTATATATATATACATATATATATATTGTACCATATATCTGTATGTATGTATGTATATATATATATATATATATATATATACACACACACACACACACACATATGGTACAAATAGAAAATAGTGTTCAACAGAAGACTCTATCAAAGGTAAGTAATGTAGAAACAAAAAGGTCTCTTATGTAATATCTGATTTGAATATTTTTAATATTTAATTTAATTTTTGCTCAATAAACAAACAAAAAAACCATTCCAGCACAAAAAAACATCCAGTACAAATTCAAAGAGGCTAGAGAGAATATTGGGTGAAGAACAGTAAATAAATCAGGTTAGTGGTATCTTAGTATACATGGATAAAGTGTGTGATTAAAAAGCATGTAATTAGAAAGGTCATGAAGCAATTTGATTGATTTCTCTTTGAGATGATTTTTCATTTATACTGTATATATATATATATATATATATATATATATATATATATATATATATATATATATATATATATATTGTATGCCTAGTTATTTGTCTGATGTCCCTTCTGTTGGAATGTGTACTCCATGAGGACAGTAACCATTTCTTGCCTTTCTCTGTATTCCCAATGCTTGCCACAGTGCTTTTCTACATATTTATTGACTGACTGACAACTTGTCTATATGTGGGTTTTCAAAACCACCTTAAGATTTTTGAACACCATGTAAATATAGTCCTGGATTTGGTCTTAGTACAGTAGAGAATTATTCACTTTCCTGCAGTGAAGAAAATAATAGGTCCTTATTAGCACATGACAACAAAGATACTGTTAATAATCTGGCAGACTGAGAATGGGTGGTGATCCCAGCTCCTATTAGTGGTTGAAGTATCAGGATTCCTAGATATTTTATTTTGTCTTAGCATCAGTAAAGTTTTGCTCTAGAAGGACAAACATTTAGTAGTGTTCAATATTTACTATAGAAATATAATAGAATTCTTTGTTCAGTAATGAAAAAGATATTGAATAATCCAATATATGATAAACATGTGCAATTTTTCTAAAGATATGTCCATATTTGTCAGTGCTGTGCAAGAAAAATCAGGTCAAAAGTGAAAAAAAAAACACAAGAAAGAAAAAAAGCAAGCAAACAACAATTACAACAACAAAGGTGAAAATACCCTGTATATTCTGTCTCCATAGTTCTTTAGATGTGGATGGAATTTTCCATCACAAGTTTATTGGACTTGGCTTGAATAACCTCATTGTTGAAAAAAGCCAAGTCCATCATATTTAATCATTTGATATCTCTCTCAATCCCAGGAGGATTCCAGTACATCTAGAAGAAGGAAAGAGAAAGAGAAAGAGACAAAACAGTGTGTGTATGTGTGTATGTGTGTGTGTGAATTTATGAGAGAGAGAGAGAGAGAGAGAGAGAGAGAGAGAGAGAGAGAGAGAGAGAGAGAGAGAGAGAGAGAGAGAGAGAGAGAGGGAGGGAGAGAGGGAGGGAGGGAGGGAGGGAGGGAGGGAGAGAGAGAGAGAGAGAGAGAGAGAGAGAGAGAGAGAGAGAGAGAGAGAGAGAGAGAGAGAGAGAGAGAGAGAGAGGGAGAGAGAGGGAGAGAGAGGGAGAGAGAGGAGAGGGAGAGGGAGAGGGAGAGAGAGAGAGGAAGAGAGAGGGAGAGAGAGAGAGAGAGAGAGAGAGAGAGAGAGAGAGAGAGAGAGAGAGAGAGAGAGAGAGGAAGAGAGAGAGAAGAGAGAGAGAAATGAAAGGAATAAAGAAACAGAAACGGAAAGAAAAAATAAGAAAGAGAGGAAGAAAAGAAGGAAGGGAGAGAAAGTAGAATGAGAAGTAGGAGGAGAACCATTAGGCTCCCTCAGTGGTCCTTAAGCAAGGAAAAACAAACAAACAAACAGAAGAGGTCAAGGACCCAAACTCTAGATTTTCCATCTACTATTTCCAATCAAGCTATGTCCTGTGCTTAGCCACATTTGTCCCTTCTCAGCTCTTTCTGAGAGATAATATAATTCATGTTCTCATTGAAAGAAAGCTTAGTTAGGAAAGTGAAGAGATTCAAGTACCTTCTCAAGGTTTGTAGTATTGACTCAATTGAGTTTTACTCTATGTTTTTCTATAGTAGGAAGCTCTCCGCTCTGTCTTCGTGGTCCATGGGACAAGTACTGGCAGAAGCTAGGAGAAAGAGGGGCAGATTTCACTAGCTTTCTCATTCCTATTCAAACTATAGGGAATCATCTATCAATTGAGACATTACAAAAGGATATTGGAGATTAAGCTAAGGCTCAATTTCTGTTGAAGTTGATTGGCCATGCTAAGGCTCAATTTCTGTTGAAGTTGATTGGCCATGGTGGAAGAGTCAATATTTGAACCCACTTCCTTTGATTCCAAATCCTAACACTATATAATAAAACCCAAACCAAAAACCAGTGTTTAATTGATTCCTTGTCAATGGACTTTGTGAACCACTTATTGTATTTTGAGTATGATCTATGCAGTACAATGTAAAGTAATAACTGGGGCTGGCAAAAATTAAATTCACTCATTTTAGCCTGCTTAATCAATTTTGAGACAGAAATGGTTACATCAGTTTGTTTTTGTTTCTATAGTTCCCCAAAACTTGTCCTTTTTACTTTGTCTAGCATTCTGAAAATTTAACTTCATAGTTTTGTAACACAAATTCTTTTTTTCAAACATCAGAACTTTCGCATCTTATAAAAATTTTTTATTCGTACGTCCCAACAATTTCTTTCCACTTTTTCATTTATGCAGCTCCTCCACTAAACGTATTACCATCTACATTAACGACGTCGAAAGTAGCCTATTTTAAGAGGAAATATGCAGAAGAAGAAGATTTACATCAAGATTACAATGGGTATTTTCCAAAAGTAAGTAATTTAATGCATGTGCTGAGAAAATGCTCATCTGTCTTGGTTGATAGGAAGAAGTTTCTTCATTGGAAGCTTCTTACACTGACTACTTTCATATTTGCCTTGTTCTCAGTCTGAAAACCTGAGTGTTCTCTCTTCTAACATAAAGTTCTTGATTGTTTTCTCCTTGCAGCACCTGATATTACCAGAAGACCGGACCTGCATTCTAAAACTTTCACTAGAGAAGCTCAGGTTTCTTGAAGACCCTGAAACCTATCTTCGAAGGTCTGTGCTGATCAACAATTTGTTGAGGAAGATCCACCTGGAGGCAGAGAAAGAGAGTTATGAATACTTTAAGGAAGCTCCCTGTTATAGGACTGCTTATTCTGATACAAGAAAACGGCTGAAGTTTATGGTACAAGAATGCTGCTCTCAGTCACTCTATTATGAAGAGCTGCATTCGTACCATATTGTGCCTTATTCTGCAGAGAATGCCATTTATGGAATGGGCTACAGCAGCAGCCACTTAGAGCAAAATTCCCAGTTGCTTATTTATAAAATGAATTAAAGCAACTGTTAGGTTGATTTTCTATTTTTATTTCTAAATGCCTGAACTGTTTCTAAGTGAACAGGTTGTACTGATAACCCAGTGCATTTGAGATCAACACTAAGATGCACTTTGAACTGAATGGAAGCATACTTTGATTAATATTTAGCAGTCCTTTATATCATCATATTGAATTAAAATTATGTCCATAAATTCTAAAGTTTGCAGATTAAGTGCTTTTGGAAGCTGAGCTCTCTTTTAAGATATGGTTTCAAATGTAAAGTTGTTCATGCAGGTTTTTAGACATTTTCATCTATATTTGTTTTACCACCATGGGTGGAGAATAAAAAAATGAAGAGAAGAACAGACTCACCTGGCAGTGTAGTCTCAAGGAGGATAATGGATGTTTTGAATTTAGCATCCTTGGGTAGATACTTTCAGAAATACTCTATGTTTTTCCAAGCATTTGTGCCAAAGCATTTGCTAGGCACAATTTTTAGCCTCAAGAGCTAGAATTCAAAATGGGGCAGCAGATCCTGTAAATTCAAAATAAAATAATTGCGGGGGGGGGGAGGGAAAGGAGATTTTAAATGGTTGCACTAAATTGTGCTCAGTTTTATTCATCTCATGGCTTAGTAGCCTTTGTTGTTGAGTAGTGAAATTTAGTGAACTCTCTGTCTTGGGTCTTGTCACCCGTCATAGTTTGTGGTGGGTCACTACTAAATAGTGATAATATCATTTAATTTCTTTAGTCATTTGTTTTGGAGCCTGGGGAAGGGGTGGGTGGGCAAACTTTTTCACAAACTGAAACTTTTTTTCTTGTAGTTATCAAGACTGGAATAAACCAGCAGATATGCTAGGGTATTCTTGCTTTACCTATTTTTAAGAGTGCTCTAGATGATGCTATTTCAATTCTGCACTGGTTTTTAACATTACTCTCAAGCACTAATTGACACAGAGTTTCAGAGTGCTATTGGTATAACAGTTTAGGTAGTTACATTTTTGAAATGTAAAAGTTGTTTATTTAATATATTAGATAGAATTATTAAATTGTTGGAGGTATTAATATCATTTGGGATTTGAGGGTGATATCCATCTTCAGTTTTTTGGAGTTTTGTCTTATCAAGCATGTTATATTAAAAAGGTAATATAAAATGATCAAGCAGATTGGGAAAACTAATTGCCAAAGGTATACCCAGAAAAAACCAAAGACTATGTTAATGAGGCTGTGATATTGGAAAGAAGAGTTGGAAATGAGGATTGCTTAGGAATGAAAAGCAGCACTATTGATGCTACTGTAAACTTGGTATTTATTATAATGTGTTTGATGTTCGTTTTGGGACTCATTACACAAAACAATAGAATAGTCAAAGACCTTGTTTTAGGTGACAAATTACAAACCTTCAGTAACCATACTCCATTATCAGTGAAAAGGTTATGGCTTGTTATATGGTCCTGATGCTGAAAGCAGATTCTTAACACTCAGAAAATGATTTTCTGTTTGTGAGATTTGTAGCTTCTGACTTGACTCATATTGTTTGTGCCCTATTGTGAACTATTAGAATGTTTATTATGGGTGCATTTTGTTAAGGATTTTAAAATGTTAATTAAAATGCATGGCAGCAGATTACAATGACAGAATGGTGAATTCTGCCAGGTGCATATTTAATATTACTGTCAAACCCAGGATAAAAAGCATTACAGCAAAATGAAAAATCAGAATTGAGGTTAATGTGCATGCAATGTAAGCTGAATGGAAAATCATAATAGAAAAAAAAAGCATCTGGGAGCCAAATTTAGTCAAGAAGTTCAAAAAACCTAAAGCCTGCCCTTTTCCACCATGCCAAGAAAGTAGCTCTCATTTCCTATAATAGCACTTTTTAATCACATAGAGTTCTTAAAGCATGATAATCTCAATTACAAAGGCTATGAATGTAAGAGCAGAAGCAGAAAAAGGAATTTTCCTAGCAAGAATTAGAAATGGGGATTTTCAGATTTTCACTGGGAAAGGTAGTATACTTGGGTTGTGGACAAACCTACATTAATTTACCCTTAGGAAGAAATCTAATTATATTAAATAATGCTTGCATCAAAGTTTTTTTTTTTTTAATCAAGGTAAATGTAAATAATATATTCATCTTGGGAAAAGCATAGAAAAGGTGAAGAGGTAAAAGGGACTTTTTGTATCAAATGTACAGAAATGAATTGCTGGTGAAACCAACTATTCTATGTGGCAGAGAAACAGCAAAATGTCTCATTTGATCCTATATCATTTAAAAGAGCTTGCTAATCTATAAGTGCTTATAAAAAAGATGTGTTTTCGGTTATGTCTGATTCTTCATGATTCCATTTGGAGTTTTCTTGGGAAAGATACTGAAGTGGTTGACCATTTCCTTCTCTAGCTCATTTTACATATGAGGAAACTGAGGCAAGAAGGTTAAGTGACTTGCCCAGAACCACATAGCTTGTAAGTTCCTGGGTTCAGTTTGGAACTCAGATCTTCTTGACTCCAAAGCATATCTACTGCACCACCTAGCTGCCCCTAAGAGATACCAATGTTTAAAAATGAAAAAAAAAATCTTTGAAAATGTTAAAGTGTGGGGGCAGCTAGGTGGCGCAGTGGAGAGAGCACCAGCCCTGAATTCAGGAGGACCCGAGTTCAAATCTGGTCTCAGACACTTATCACTGCCCAGCTGTGTGACCCTGGGCAAGTCACTTAACCCCAGCCTCAAAAAAAAAAAAAAAAAAAGAAAAAAGAAAATGTTAAAGTGTTCCATAAAAATTTAAGTTAGTAATTAATCTATTTAAGACATTTATATACTTTTATATAAAAATTGTAAAAATAGTTCCTTGATAAGGAGATTCCTGATAATTTGAACATCTATAGAAATATCTTAGAATTATAAAACATCTATTCTTCTGAGTTAAGAAACAAGATTAAGGAAAAGTAACTTGAGGAACATTAGCTACACTTTGTGTTCTCCCTTTTAACTCTCCCATTGTTGTTCCCTTTCTCTTCCCTGATTCGGGTGAAGTGAAGCCTACATAAGCAACCAAGAATATCATTGATAGGGCTGAGTAATGTCTGTGGGTGTCACTATTAGACTGGAAGCATAGTAAGAAAATAAGCTTTAAAGGGAAGCAAGAAAAGGCAAAAGAAGATAAGAATTGAAATTAGGAGTGGGAGAAAGGTTAGAGAAAGAAAAGAAATAATTTTTTCTTTCCAAGATTATTTGACTGCCACCTACAGCTGACATCTGAACCTTTGCTTGTATAGTTCATCTGGAGAAAGAACTCATTCATGTTCTTAGTTCATTGCTTTGCATTCACCAAGGAGGCTGGATTGTATTTAGTCCATATGCAATTGAACAATTTATGTGCTAAATTTTAAAATCTTCCTTTAAATAGTCTGTTAGGGGCATGACTGAAGATGAAAAGATGTGATGATTAAATAATTGACAGACTGAGCAGCAGGCATGTATATGGATGGGTCAGCTAAATACCTACATTGGGTCTCAAATCACATGACTGCACCAAGAAGTGGAGGATATTTCAAAGGTAAGGGTTGTTAAATGGGAGCTTTAGCTTTTTCCATTGTTCATCTCTGGGAATGCTTATGTCTCTATATTTTGGTAGGCTGTTGTGAAGGGAGAATCTCAGACCCTAGTCAATTAGAAGTCAAGCACTGATGCTTTTAGAGATTGAATTCATATTTTGGAACTTAAAAACTAATAGGTATAGAACCAGGGTGTAGAAAATCTGGGTACAAATCACACTGTGTTCTCTCCCCCGCCATTCTCCTTTATTGTTTTCTCCCCTAATATAGGCATGAACAAATATAATTAAAGGGAAAAAAGTCATAAAAGAGTAACAGCCTTAGGATTATGTTTAAAAAAAGGCAGGATGAATCCTATCCTATTTGTCTTGGTGAGGTATCAGTGCTGTTGATGGCCAGAAAAAGAGTGTATTTATCACTTGTTGATATTATATAAACCTCTTTATAGAGGCTTATAAAAGCCATGTCTTTTTTTCTTTTTCTTCTTTTAAAGTAGGATTTGAAGGAGTCACTTTCCCCCCTTCCCATTGGCTCCCTGAATGTTCTCCATCACTGTAGCAATGTACATTTGGAAGAATCCTCAAGAGTAGGGCCAGGATGCTCACTTAATTTTGCTGTACCTTAGAACAGTGTGTGAGGACAGAGGAAAGTATTTGCCTATTGCACAAGCTTAACTTTCTCTGGGAAGAAGATTTATTAAAAGTAGGGGCAATTAGTTTTCATTGCTGCAATATGGTCATTCCTGGACTGACCTAATGCATATTGAAACAATAGTTCTCAGTCTTCTTTAAAACTTTATAAAATGTCAATTTCATTTTGGGATTTATAAACTTTCTTTAATGTGATACGATACTTTGCAGTTATATTATTAAATGTTTATTTTATTAAATGTTTAAGGGAAAGTACTTTCATTTAAAAGTAGAAACTTTTAATTAGCTTCAGAAACTAGCAAACAAGTATTTTTAATTAACAAAATTTATGATGTATATAATTATATATATGTCAGTTTAACAAATTTCCCTTTTCAAACTTCATTGACAGACATCAGGTATATGATGAGTTTCCTAACTATAGAAGTCCATCTTGATCTGAACTCTCAAGTTAATATAATTCTCTTTTTATGAATATTGACAGTAGCTTGTGACTCTTAACCTAGAGGACTTTTCAACCAGAAATATTTATGTATGTATGTATATATATATATATATATATATATATATATATATATATATATATATATATATATATATACATATGTATATGTATGTATATATACATATGTGTATGTATATATATATATATATATATATATATATATATATATATATATCAGACATTTTTTGGGGGGGAACTTGAAACATCTATTTCTTTACAGTATGACTTTTCCTATATTTTAAAAAGAGATTTAATTAAATTTAAACAGACAAGAAATTAGGGTAAAGCAGTTAGAAGAGTTACATAAAATAATATAATGCTAATTTTTCAAATTGTCTGAAAATCCTCTCTTCTTTGAAGGGTGATATAAAATTTTATATGTTAGATGAGAAATGGTGAAATTATGTAAATTACCTACAATTATATGTAACTTTAAGTTTATTTTTTATTAAGTATAAGCATAACTATGTATGTGTGTTATATATATATATGGATATCCCACTCTTAAAAGTTTAGTAAATGGTCATGTGGCTGGCCATTTATATTCTTGTTTTTTTCCCCTACCCCAAGAGACAATCTCAGAGCTAGAAGATCCATTAGATAAGCATGAGCCAAGTCTACAGTTAGACACTTTAAAAGTTGGATACTTTCGGGCTTGACTAGATCTGGGAAAGACTTAAAAGATATTAGACATTAAACTTAAATTTCTGACTTATTGTGAGGGCTGTGCACTGCAGTAAACCCATATGTGAAATGATGAGGAAAGAAACTTACTTGCCCCTTTTTGTAGTGAACTCTCTACAGTTTGTAGTCTTGTTTTATAGATCTCTTGGTTCTACTCAATTGTAGAGGTTTGTTCAAGCAGGGGGATGACCAGTGTAAATGAGAGAGTCACATGCATTTTTAAATTCATGCATGCCGAGTGATTTCTTGTCAGGGTATCTCTAGGTCATACACAGTTGGTATAGCATTTTGTAAAATATATCATCATAAATTTGTCATAAACCATTAATGAAAGAACAAAGGCAGAGCATTTCTATCTATGGAAATGAATCAAATGTCGAACAGATGGTGTTCTACAACATTTATTTGGAGAATATATACATCTGCTATATAATCAGAAATATGCTTTTTCACATTTTAAAATAACTTGGTTATCATTAAAAATTTTTGAATTGTTTTCTAAATAAGATAGAATAAAAGTAAATGTATTTTAAAACATTTGACATGATATTAATAAAATTTTATTTCTGGTGAAATACAGGTGCCTTTATTAAATTCTAAACAAAGCCATGAAGCAGAGGAAGTGGGATTGTGAACATTCACTATTTTTCTTGTGACTCCTGAATTTCAATTTAAGGGCACCTCGATATAATGATTTGGCATTTTATTTTCAATATAGGAAAATTTGCATAAGGACTTGGATTCTCCTCCCAAGACTTTTGGAGTATTATTATTTCTCGATTATTATTTGATCCTTGAAATGGTTTTTAGGTTATGTATATTTCATCACTACACATATAAAGACATGATGGTATGATAACCTTCAAAATCAGAAATAGTTTTTTCCCCTTGTTAGAAGAGCAGAATGAAGATCATCTGTCAAAACTGAATTTTCTGAATATGGTATAGTAGAAAGAATATATAATTTAGAATTAGAGGAGGGAATAAAATTTTGGCTCTGCCACTTCCTTCCTGTATGATTCTGTGCATGTTAATTCAACTCTCTAAGTCTCAGTTTCTTCAATAGTAAAGCAAGGGTATTGGAACAGATGACTTCCAAGATTCTTTTAAATGTTAGATTGATGATCAAAGGACCATAAGTTCTAAGAATTCTATGGATCATAGAATTCTTCTGATCTTCTGCTTCTGATCCCAAAGTGATTAAATCTTAGTTTAGCTGGATCTTCTGATCTAGTTAATTCAACAGTGCAAGAAACATTAAAAATCAGTTATGAGCGAATTAGCCAATTATCTTTTTAAAAAAGCATGGGTCATTAGTAGCTAGCATACCAATGAAGGCAAAGGCTTTGATTAAAAAGAAAACTGTATAATTCCTATTTAAGTAATTGTGAAACAACTGAATCGTAGAAATAATAGAAGGTATCGTATACATATCATTAAAACCTTACACTATAGGGTTGTTTTCTAATGGGAGAGGAGCCATTGGTCTTTTCTCCAAGCTAGCATGACAATCTCATATGTTGTATAAGTGCCTCATACAGTGTTTTGCTCATATTTGGTACTCAATAAATATTGTTGACTGAAAGTTTTGCTTCTTTTAAATGCATTTTCATCTTTGGACCTTTTATTTGGTGGTGGTGGGAGGAGAGATTCACTATAGTAAGTGCTCTTTTAGCTTGAGCATAGACTGGTCAGTTTTAGCCTTTGATATTCCCTTAGAGTTTGTGAAAGATAGAGACCATTGACATATACCTTCACAATACACTGAAGAGTTCTCTGGAGTCTCAAAATTCATTCTAGTCAGTGAATGAAAATAAGAAAAGATGAATTATCTATATTCCCTTCAGGGATCTTTAAATATGTGTATAAAACATTCCCAAATATTGGAAGAGAAAGGAGGGTAAGTATTGATATTTTCACTTTTTTTGGTAGAATAAAAAATATTAAAAATGTTTCCATTAATAATTTTATCTGAGTTCCATATCCTTAGTGCCTGGATATAGTTTGGTTTTCTCAATTCTCTTGGCTAATATTCTGTCAATCAGGTATCATAGGGAAAATATCATGTGTGATAACCTTTGGAATACTATGACAAGCTTTCTACCTGCAAGCACACAATTTGTGAAAGAAAGATTTTTAAATGGAAAATAAAAATGGAATATTTTTAAAATTTTAATTCAATTTTAAATTCAATTAAATTTAAACATTAGATACAAATTGAATAATATGAATGAGTAAATATTAGGTCTAATGATTCTTGCAAATCTTTATAGTCCTAAGAATCTAAAAGAAATTGTTGAATCACTTATAGTCTTAAAAGTGAAGGTTCTTCTCCCAGATAATCTTCCTGGAAGATTTATCTGGGTGTTAAATCTTTATACCTACTACTCTTTCTGATAATTACAATGGGATGGTTCTTTCTACAGCTCCCTTACTCTCAGAAAGAGAGTTTTCACATACATTTTTTAGTCATGCTTCTCTCTTACAGCTTTTTTCATTGTTCTTCATTGTTCTCAGAAATTGTTGCTATTTGGATTTACCACAAGGGGAAATCCCTCACCTCTACCCCCTCCCTACATTCCCACCCTCTAAAAAACAAATAAACTCACAAAACAGAACAAAACAAAAAGAACCCTTAAAATTTCTTATTTGAAAGGAAATATGGTTTCCTGTACTTTGTATCTATCATGGAGCAAATACTGCTGTCTCTGAAGACTTGGGTTTAATCCCTCTGCTGCTGATGACTTCTTGTGCAACCTTGGGTCAGACATTCAAATCCCAATGACTCTCAGTTTCCTTATAAGTAAAATGAAAGTATTGGACAAGATAGCTGTGAGCTGTCATCATGCTCTAAATATATGATCCTATGGTCCTAGGATCTTATCTTCTTATAATACTGTAGCAGATAGAACTTTTAATCATTTCATATTAAATTCTGCAAGCACACATTGTTGAGAAGGGCTTGTGTTAGGAAATTAATTTTAGATATGATTACAAAAAAATCTTTGTCTCCTCTCCTGTCAAGTAAAAAAGATATTTTCTACTCAAATAATACTTCCTATTCATTCAGAATTCACAAAACACACCAATTACTCTTCAAATAATTTTCTAAACATTTGGGTGACTTTATTAACTGCCCAAAGTTGTCAACCTTTTTTCTCAATTACCAGCAAACATAAGAGATGTGCACTAGAGCATCATTCTTTTAGAACTACTCAGGAGAGGACTAGAAGTGCATGAGGAAGGGAAAGAGATCTTAATATCCACAGCTTTGTTTTTTCTGTTTGCCATTTTCTGAGTTCTTGATTTTATTACCTAATTAAATAGAGTTGGAAGCAAACCCCACCAAGGCAGTTCTTTCTAGTGGTTTTGCTTTGAGCACAACTGAATTCCTTTTTTGTTTTACCACTTGCTTAGAGATAATGTATGTGGAACCTCTGACATATGTATTTGGTAAGATGCCTTTATTGAAATAATTCTTACTATTTGTAGTGACAGCCACACTTATTAATCCTAGCTACTGGGGATAGCTAGGTGGTGCAGTGGATAGAGCAGCAGCTCTGAAGTTAAGAGGACCTGAGTTCAAATTTGGCCTCAGACACTTAAGACTTCCTAGCTGTGTGACGCTGGGCAAGTCACGTAACCCCAATTGCCTCAGGAAAAAAAAAAATCCCAGCTACTAGAGAGGCAGAGGCTGGCACTTGTGATTAGCTTGAATTTGGTAGTTCTGAGCTGTAGTAAGCCATGAAAACTACACTAAATTCATTGTTAAAGTGATAATTCCTGGCAGGGGATGAAACATTAGGTTACCTAAGAAGGGATGACGTGGCCCAATTTAGAAATAGAGCAGGTCTTATATGATCACGCCTATGAGTAACCTTTGCATTTCTAACTTGGGAAAGATGGTTAGACCTAGTCTTTAGAAAATAAAAAAAGGAAAGATAAAAAAAAAAAAAAAGATTTATAGATACTTCCTTCTGGAATTGAATTGATCCTGAATTCTTAAAGACCATTTAAATTGATTATAAACTCTAAATAAATTCTAGTATAAAACCAGTAGTGGATTATATCACCAGAAGAATAAAATTATTTAAAAATAGGGGAATTGATATTTAATCATCTAGATTACTTAAAATAAAATTAAAATATTAATAAGATATTAAGTGAATTTTATAAAAAAACTATTTCCCCCCCCCCCTTTTTTTTTCTTCTCTGACTTAGTTAAGTTAAGAAGTTACATTCCTGGGGGCTTTAAATAAATTAATCCCTGAGGAGTTCCAGAAAGTTCTAGAAAGTAAGCCAAGATCCAGAACAGGAGAAAAATGGTCCCCTCTCTGTGAGGGAGAACTACTCTTGGAGCAAAAGAAAGGGCTTTTCTCTTCACTTTTCACAATTCCCACATCACTTTCAAGTATACCTATTCCAATGCTTGGAGATATTGCATCCAGTAAGAAAACAGATATGCACTTTAGGAAGACACTTTAGGAAGGAAGAAGTTTTGAGAAATGGAACTACTGGCAGCAGAGAAGAGCACCAGATATTCATTAGAAACTGCACTGAAAAGTTGCTGTATGAAGACTCATGAAGAGACTTTTTAATTGTCTTGTCACATGTATATCTTATAGGTGGTCCTAATTTGTTACATTATAGTCCCAAATTTGTGACTACTGTTCCCAAGAAAGTTACATGTAAATGCGCCCTAGGTTGATGGGAACAATGCTTTAAAAGCTGCTTTTTTTTTTTTTTTTTTTTTTTTTTTACTATTCCATCTTAGTAAATAAATGCCTTTGCTAGGAGCTAATGTCATCGATTGGCTTACTTAATGAGGAAAGCGTAAATAAGAATTTGTGAGAATTAGATCCAATATGAGGATTCAATCCATGAATGTTGATATATAAATGTTTGAAAAAAAGATCAACTAATGAATAGTCTTGTGACTTCATGGCAATTTAAGAAAATCAGCAATCAAGACACAGAGAAAAACATCCATCCATTTGGCAGCAAGAAACTGTGGGTACAATTTATTTAAAATCTTAGTTCCTCATTCTTGAGACAAAAAGTGGTATGTTTACAGAAAATAATCCATGATTCATTTCACAAACATTCAAGTGTATGAATGTACAATGCATGATGTTATGACATGATGAGGTGGGAGAATGATAGTAAAACAATGATAATGAAGACAAAGGTCATGCACTCAATAACTTTACAATCTAGCAAGGAAAAAAAATATATATACATATAGTGCAAATTAAAATATAAATGCTCAAAGAATATGAAATCCACATCAGATGAAGGGAATTTTGAGCTGAGAAGTATCAGAGAATATTTCATGAAAATGGTATAAAGTTACAATTTTACATCTTTGCACTTGGAACAATACAAATTATGCCTATGGCAAGTGGCAATAAAATGAACCCTAAATCTGGTACACAGAATTATGGAGTTGGAGATTTTCTGAACATTTTGGGGCTGTTGCTAGGGAGGTTATCTCAGTGGTTGGGAGAATATATCAAAAACTTAGAAGCTCACCTGGAATGTGAGAGAGGGACTGTGAAATCTGATCATCTAGCAACTTCCTATTTTAATAGTTAGAGAGGTATGAAGCATTGTTTTTTTTTTTTTTTTCTTAAAGACTTCAAATACTTTTAGCATCTTATAAATTCATTGTTATGTGTTAAAGTCCCAATAACTTTATTTAATCATGGCTCTGAGAGGGCAGTATTTGAGTTGGGCCTCAGACATGAGACATAGTGAAATGCCAAAGTAAGATTTTAATTTAGTTGAAATATGTGGTCATATTAATTCTAAAATTCTATCAATGCCCCAGGTAGCTCTTTTAAGACAGCTAGTTTCCTGCTTTGGTGGATAGAGCTCCTTCTTTGGATTGTTTGATAGTTTTATAAGAATTAAAAAAAAAACAAACATTATGCTTCCTCCCACCCACAAAATAAATGATTATTCTCAGTAAAGTTGTCAAAGACTAGAGGTTTGTATGTAATTGCTTATTGATGAAATAGGAACTATTCTAATGTTAGCAAAATTCATTTTCTCTTCCTCCTTACACTAGCTTTTTCTTAATCTATAAAAGGTACTCAGATTAAATTCCCATTAATTTCAAATTTCCCTAACCCCAAATATTTGCAGTTAATACTAAATAAGTAATAGACCAAAATAAATTGTCAACTTTAGTTTTTTTCTATTTTCCCAATCTAATAATTATAAATACTTTTCATTTTCTCTAGATCAAAGAAATAAAATAAATATCCCTTCTTTGAATTATGATCAATTTTGGGGAAGGAAAAGATAGTTGGAGTAGATCATGTCTAAGACCCTCTTTAGCTCAAAAATTCTCTAAGTCTACTAAATTTAGCCTGATTTATCTGATGTATGTTTTGCATGAAATATGGTATTTTGAGACATAGAATGCTCCCTGGACACGTGTATTCATGTTGTGGGAAAACAAGATCATGAGAATGCTACAATCTGGACAGTTTATCCAAATGTTTCAGAACCTTCAATATTTATCTCCATATTTAGAAGTGATGGGACTTTGGGCATGAATCCAATACTTAGACAGTGTTGCTGTTTTGTCTTCATTTTTGAATTTGGTCCCAGGGTGTATGTGATTGTGTTTCAAGCAGATGGCTGTAAGGATTATTATTTTCACTGGGAAATTGCACAATTAATTGTTTTTTGTTTTTGTTTTTTTTTTACCTGAAGAGACCAGCTTCTCTGTGCTATTAAACATCATCCCCTCAGTTTTGAACAGAGATTCTAGTGCTGGTCTAAAATGTATACTAGTATCATCACATGTATACAGTATCATTAAAAAATGTGTTTATATCATGTAACATGATTCTTCAAACCCAGACCAGCCAATCGCTTTCCAGACCATTTCTCCACCTCCCTCCCAGTGACATTCTTAGACTGGCAATGCCTCTTCAGCTATAATCTCTTCCTCCAATTGATCAGTTCCTCCCTGAAACTTTCATTTGAAGAATCATATCAAACTTGGATCACTTATGAATATCTGAGTGCTTCTTCACAGTTAGGTATTCTTCATCCCTGATTTTCAGCTCCCTTTTAAGTGTTTTCTCCCTCCAGCAAAATGTAAGTTGTTTGAGAGTCAAGACTCTCAATTTTTGCTTGTATTTGCATTTTCAGAGATTAACACTATTTCTGTCTCAACTTTAAAGCTTAAAACCATGCTAAGATTTTTGTAGTACCTTTTATATACTTTGTTCAATCTGGGAGCTTTAGGACTATGATATTCTGATTAAACATTGTAGTTCCATAGTATTTTGATAGAAAAAAGCAGTTTGTTAAAATTGTTTTTGCAAATATTTTCTTTTTTTGTTCTGGAAAAATCAAAATTTAAAAATCTTCCTCTTTTATATGAAAAGGAAAGAATGAAAAAGACCAGCCTTGGTTATTTTCTAGTATCATATTATCACATTGTTTGCCTGCTTTGACCTTTATTATTTCTTACTGAAATCATATAAATATCAATTTCTAGATTGGAATGGATATAGGAGAGGAGTGTGTATGTGACAACAAAGTGGATGGTAAATAGAAGGTCAGGACAAAATTTTGGATGGGTTTGTGGTCTGAAAATATAAATAGCAGACCACATGTATTGGCACTGGCTGACTGAACAAGGGATAAACTACAGAAGGAAAAGGAGGAGTAAAGATGGCAGATGGTGGGAGTTATGAAAGACCAAGGATTTGCATGATGGAAGCAGTCGAGCAGTTTAGGAATTTAAAGCCCAGATACAGCATAAATAACTAATTATAATGTCAAGACTGAAGGGAGAAAAGTGAAATCAGAATAAGGGTGATTGAATCAGAAAATAAGGAGACAGTGAGTTCATGATGAGAGCTAGCAGCAGATTTAGAAGAAATTATGTACAAGAGGGAACTTATTAAGTTCTAAAGATTGTATGATTCCAAATATAAATAAATAACTTATTTAAAGTCTAATTGCTCATCATGTCTCAAATACTTAACTTTGAATTTTCTCTAATTTGCACACATGAGGTTTATAATGCCTCTACCTCAAGGACTTTATCTTCATGGATTAAAAATTGGACAAGTCATTAGTGACCATGCTACATTCCTACAAATGTAATTGGCCATTGTTCCTTGAGAGTGTATGAAAACACTTATGTCTGGATCTAGGTTGTTGTAGAAACTCAGTCTTAAAACCATTGTGTTGCATACTTTCCATTGCCTAACTATTTCCTGAGATAACAGTGAGTGAAAAAATTATTGAATAAAGTGTTAGCAAAAAAGTTAAAAGAGATTAATAAAAGTACCACACATTGGGTTCAGGTTGCATTTGTACCAGGAAGTTGGTTCTGTGTGAAAAAAGTTATAAACATAATAGACTATATTAATAGAATAAGAATAACATATTATATGATTTTAATAAGTGTAGAAAAATTTTATAAAAGAAATATTACTATTTCTATTAAAAGAACTCAAAAGCTTAGGAGTCAATGATGAACTATTTTTAGTAGGTTAAAATTATTTATCTTAAATTAAGAACAGCATTATATGTAATAAAGAAATGCTAGAAGCTATTGTAACGAGAGTAAAGGAATGTAAAGCAAGGATTATTTAATAAAATGTAAGAAATTCTAAATATAGAAAAAAAGGATGAAAAAAATCAAAGAAATTAAAGGAATAAGCACAGAAAAGGGGAAACAGAAATATTGCTTAGTTCAAAGAGATGATTATTAAGAAAACCTTAGAATTTTATTGAAGATTAATTGAAGTAATTTCAGCAAATTGGCACCTATAAAATCATCAACTTCAAAAAATGACCCATAAAACTTAGCAGTAAGAGATATGAAGAGAAATTCCATTCAGAATAATTACAAAACACATGAAACAGTCAAGGGCTCTTTATTATCACATAGACAGGGAGTAGATAATAGCAACTATAAAAATTTCAGGGGCGGCAGAACCAAGATGGCAGAGAAGGCACACACGACTTTCTGAGCTTCTCTCATACCCTCATTATTAATTATTAAAAACAGCCTCAAAAATAGCACTTGACTGGTAAAATTCATGAAGATTGGAAGCACAACAACTGAAGATAATGTGGAAGATCATCAGAAAAGGTTTGTTCTGAGCGGGCTGGAGCCAGTGCAAGGTGGTGATAGAACCAGAGGCTAGTGTCTAGAGGGGAGGATGGGCAGGGGGGAGCTGGGTTGATCTCTGTTGATGGAAAATTTAGAGAGAGGACTCTACCATAGATTGTGTTGTTCTACTTTGGTTGCAAAGCAGTACACCAACAGAGAAATTAAAGCCAAAGGTAGAGGGTACTTTTAAAAATGCCAAAACTTAGCAGAATATGGCTATATCCACCCAAAAACCGAAGTGAATGAACTAGCACAGGCCACAACATAGCTATGCAGCGGCATTCTGCAGCAGGGGCTTTTGCAGGGCAGCCACAAATCCATATGGGGGGGAAAACCCAGGGCAGTCTCTAATCTGCACAATGGGGGGCTTGCCTGGGGCAATAGAATTTCTACAGCCTGACTGTGCTCCCCAGACAAAGACACTTCCAGTGCTGTGAAGGGTAGGGCAACTGCTAATATCCAAAGCAGGCTTTTTTTTTTGGGGGGGGGGACTGTGACACTTTTGCTGCTCACCCTCTAGTCCCAAGGCAGTGGCTAATCCTCACAGCAGGGCTCCTTGGAGGGCAGTTCCACAACTCAGCCTGTGGGACCCAGGCCTGAGTTACTTTGGGTGTGGAGCTTTTCCCAGAGCACCCCTGCAGCTCCGCCACTCTTTACAGCCTATTGATAGGGTAGCTATGGTTCATATATCTATCCTTGCTCTGCAGAGGAAGCTGGTAAACTCCTTGCCCTGAATGCAGACCCTATAGGCTTAAAAAATGAGTTAAAAAATCAAAAGGAAGATCAATAGCTTCTATATAGAAAGAGAGCAGGTTTTGAACCCTGAAGAGACTAATAGCAGACAGTCTCCAGAAAAAAATACCCCAAAGAGGCATGTAACCTGGTCCCCATCCCACAAGGCTCTCCTGGAACTCTCAGGAAGTGCAGGGAAACAGAATTTGTGAATTGAAAAAGGTAAAGAAATCCCAGAAAAGTAGAATTTGTGAATTGGAAGAAATAAAGAGAACTCCCAAGAAAATAGGATTTGTGAATTGGAAAAGATAAAGAACTCCCAAGAAAATATCTATTATATAAATTATTTGAAAAAAATAGGGATTGAAGAAGTCCCACCAAATTCCTTTTATGATACAGACATGGTACTGATACCTAAACCAGGTAGGTTGAAAACAGAGAAAAAAAATATAGACCAATCTCCCTAATGAATATTGATGCTAAAATCTTAAATAAAATATTAGAAAAAAGACTACAGAAAATCATCCTCAGGATAATACAATATGACCAAATGGGATTTATACCAGGAATGCAGGGCTGGTTCAGTATTAGGAAAACTGTTAGCATAATTGACTATATCAATAACCAAATTAACAAAAAAAATATGATCATCTCAATAGATGCAGAAAAAGCATTTGATAAAATCCAACATCTATTCCTACTAAAACACTTGAGAGTATAGGAATAAATGAACTATTCCTTAAAATAATTAGGAGCATATATGTAAAACCGTCAGTAAGCATCATATGTAATGGGGATAAACTGGAACTTTTCCCAGTAAGATCAGGAGTGAAACAAGGTTGTCCATTATCACCATTACTATTCAATACTGTATTAGAAATGCTTGCCTCAGCAATAAGAGTCGGGAAAGAGATTAAAGGAATTAGAGTAGGTAATGAGGAAACAAAACTATCACTCTTTACAGATGATATGATGGTATGCTTAGAGAACCCCAGAGATTCTACTAAAAAGCTATTAGAAATAATTCACAACTTTAGCAAAATTGCAGGATACAAAATAAATCTGCACAAATCCTCAGCATTTTTATACATCACCAACAAAATCCAACAGCAAGAGAAATTCCATTCAAAATAACTATCGATAGTATAAAATATTTGGGAATCTATCTACCAAAGGAAAGTCAGGAATTATTACAAATTACAAATTACAAAATTACAAATTACAAAATTACAAAACACTTGCCACAAAAATAAAGTCAGATTTAAATAACTGGAAAGACATTAAGTGCTCTTGGATAGGCCAAGTGAATATAATAAAGATGACAATACTCCCTAAACTAATCAATTTATTTAGTGCTATGCCAATCAGACTCCCAAGAAACTATTTCAATGACAAGAAAAAATAACAACAAAATTCATGTGGAAGAACAAAAGGTCGATAATATCAAGGGAATTAATGAAAAAAAGAATCAAATGAAGGTGGCCTAGCTGTACTTGAGCTAAAACTATATTATAAAGCAGCAGTCACCAAAAACATTTGATATTGGCTAAGAAATAGACAAGTTGATCAGTGAAATAGGTTAAGTTCACAGGACAAAATATCAATAACTATAGCAATCTAGTGTTTGACAAATCCAAAGATCCCAATTTCTGGTATAAGAATTCATTATTTGACAAAAACTGCTGGGAAAATTGAAAATTAGTATGGCAGAAATTAGGCATGGACCTACACTTAACACCACCACCATAAGATCAAAATGGGTCCATGATTTAGACATAAAGAACAAGATCATAAATTAAAGGAACATAGGATAGTTTACTCTCAGACTTGTGGAGGAGGAAGGAATTTGTGACCAAAGGAGAACTAGAGATCACTATTGATGACAAAATACAAAATTCTGATTACATCAAATTAAAAAGCTTTTGTACAAACAAAACTAATGCAGGCAAGATTAGAAATGAAGAAACAAACTAGGAAAACATTTTTACAGTTAAAGGTTTTGATAGAGGCCTCATTTCCAAAATATATAGAGAAATGACTCTGATTTATAAGAAATCAAGCCATTCTCCAATTGATAAATGATCAAAGGATATGAATAGACAATTTTCAGATGATGAAAATGAAACTATTTCCACTCATATGAAAGAGTGTTCCAAATAAATATTGATCAGAGAAATGCAAATTAAGACAACTCTGAGATACCACTACACACCTGTCAGATTGGCTAGAATGTCAGGGAAAGATAATGCTGAATGTTAGAGGAGATATGGGAAAACTGGGACACATGCATTGTTGGTGGAGTTGTGAAATAATCCAACCATTCTGGAGAGCAATATGGAATTAAGCCCCAAAGTTATCAAACTGTGCATACCCTTTGAGTCAGCAGTGCTACTACTGGGCTTATATCCCAAGGAAATACTAAAGAAGAGAAAGGGACCTGTATGTGCCAAAATGTTTGTGGCAGCCCTTTTTGTAGTGGCTAGAAACTGGAAAATGAATGAATGCCCATCAACTGGAGAATAGTTGGGTAAATTATGATATATGAATGTTATGGAATATTATTGTTGTGTAAGAAATGACCAGCAGGATGAATACAGAGAGGCTTGGAGAGACTTACATGAGCTGATGCTGAGTGAAATGAACAGAACCAGGAGATCATTATACACTTCAACAACAATACTGTATGAAGATGTATTCTGATTGAACTGGATATCTTCAACAAAGAGAAGATATAATTCAGTTCCAATTGATCAATGATGGACAGAATCAGATACACCCAGAAAAGGAACACTGGACAATGAGTGTAAACTGTTTGCATTTTAGTTTTTCGTCCCAGGTTATCTTTACCTTCTGAATCTAATTCTTCCTGTGCAACAATAAATTCGGTTCTGCACACATATATTGTATCTAGGATATATTATAACATATTTAACATATATGGGACTGCCTGTCATCTAGGGGAGGAGGTGGAGTGAAGGAGGGGAAAATTCAGAACAGAAGTGAGTGCAAGGGATCATGTTGTAAAAAGTTACCCATGCATATGTATTGTCAAAAAGAAGTTATAATTATAAAATTAATAAACAAAAACAAAGAAACTTCTATCACCTCATTAAAAAGTGGGAGAAGAAAAGGGAAAAGGAAAAGAGTAATAAGGGAATGGTACAAGAAAGGGGAAGGGATTCAAAGGGGGTGGAAGGGATCCTAAAGAGGGAGAGCTGCATGACACAAGTAGTGCCCATAAGTTTAATACTGGGAAAGGAGGTAAGGGGGGGCAAGAAAAAGAAAAGCATAATCTGGGGATAATAAGATGGCAGGAAATACAGAATTAGTAATTTTAACTATAAATGTAAATGGGATGAACTGTCCCATTAAGTGGAGGGGGGTAGCAGCCTGGATCAAAAGTCAGAACCTTACAATATGTTGTTTACAGGAAACACATTTAAAGCAGGGAGATACATACAGAGTAAAGGTAAAAGGCTAGAGCAGAATCTATTATGCTTCAGGTGAAGTAAAAAAAAGCAGGGGGAGCCATCCTTATCTCAGGTCAAGCAAAAGCAAAAATTGATCTAATTAAAAGAGATAAGGAAGGAAACTATATCTTACTAAAGGGTAGCATAGACAGTGAAGCAATATCAATATTAAACTTATATGCACCAAGTGGTATAGCATCTAACTTCCTAAAGGAGAAGTTAAGAGAGTTGCAAGAAGAAATAGACAGCAGAAGTATAATAGTGGGAGATCTCAACTTTGCCCTCTCAGAATTAGATAAATCAAAAACCACAAAACAAATAAGAAAAATATTAAACTGGTAAATACAATATTAGAAAAATTAGGTATGATAGATCTTTGGAGAAAACTGAATGGTGACAGAAAGGAGCATACTTTCTTCTCAGCAGTTCATAGAACCTATACAAAAATTGACCATATATTAGGACATAAAGACCTCAAAATAAAATGCAGGAAGGCAGAAATAGTAAATGCTTTCTTTTCAAACTACAATGAAAAAAAAACTACATTCAACAAAAAGTTAGGGGTAAATAGACCAAAAAGTAATTGGAAACTAAATAATCTCATCTTAAAGAATGATTGGGTGAAACAGCAAATTATAGACACAATTAATAATTTTACTCTAGATAATGACAACAATGAGACATCATACCAAAATTTGTGGGATGCAGTCAAAATGGCAATAAGGGGAAATTTTATATCTCTAGAGGTTTACTCGAATACAATAGAGAAAGAGAAGATAAATGAATTGGGTTTGCAACTTAAAAAGCTAGAAAAAGACCAAATTAAATTCTCCCAATCAAATACTAAACTTGAAGACTTCTGGCCAAGATGGTGGCATGGAGGCAGACAGCTGCTTGAGCTCTGCGTTTTCTCTCAGGACTTACTTCATGACAAGCCTTGGAATTAATGCTTGATTGGAAAAGAAACCCACAAATAGGAAAAGAAACCCACAAATAATCACCAACCGAAGACATCTGTGAAATTCATCAGAGAAAGTCTATGTTTGCTTGGGGGAGGGTCGAACAGACTGGGCCCAGACCAACGGCAGGCAGCCAGAGGGAGACAGGCAGCTCAAACAGCGAAGACCCAAGGGGGGAGGAGTGCGATCTCATCCATTTCTGCAAAAAGACTTTTACCCCAGTGTGGATGCTCCGTTTTGGCAGCAAGCCAGCAGAGAAGGTGTAAAGACTGGAGGTAAAGAGTAAAACCCCGGAAAGCTAGTGTCTCTCAGGACCTGGCCACCCTCACCCCCACCTGAAGAGACTCAGCACATTTGTAGAGCCTCAGAGCGCAGATGCAGCACAACCATTACTGTCTGTAAGTGCCTTGCTGCTGTCTCCTGCAGTCTGTAGAGAAAGCCAAGTAACACGATCCAGCCCCATTCCCCCCCCCCCCCAGAAACAGACCAATTGTTTCTCTTGTCAATTTGTTTTCTTCGATTCCCGCTCTGACAAAATGAACAAAAAATTTAAAAGGGCTCTAACCATTGACAGTTTCTGTATGGAGAGAGAGCAGACTTCAAATACTGAGGAGACCAAAAGCAGATTGTCTCCAGAGGAATCCCCTAAGAGGGATATGATCTGCTCCTCAATGCAAAATAATCTCATAGAGGAAATCAAAAAGGCTCTCACAAGAGAGCTAGAAGAGAAATGGGAAAAGGAAAGGGAAGCTTGGAAAGAGAGCCTGGAGAAGTTATCCAGAGTGGATAAAGAGATCAAATCATTGGGAAATAAAATTAGTGAATTAGAAAAGGCAAACAACTCCAAGGAAAACAGGATTAGTGAGCTGGAAAAAGAAAACAGCTCTCTAAAAAATAAAATGGATGAAATGGAAAAAAATTCCATAGAAGATAAAAATTTAATTGGACAATTACAAATATATATATATTTAAAGTGAGTGAAGAAAATACATCATTGAAAATTAGACTCGAATAAGTAGAAATAAATGACTCAAGGAGAAACCAAGAAGTAGTCAAGCAAAACCAGAAAAATGAAACAATTGAAAAGAATGTCAAGTAACTTATTGGAAAGACAACAGACCTGGAAAACAGATCCAGGAGAGACAATTTGAGAATAATCAGACTCCCTGAAAAATGTGAGGAAAAAAAGAGCCTGGATACTATTTTCAAGGAAATTATCAAAGAGAACTGCCCAGACGTTTTGGAAACAGAGGGTAAAATAGATATTGAAAAAATTCATCGATCTCCTGCTGAAAGGGACCCTAAAATCAAAACGCCAAGAAATATAGTAGCCAAGTTCAAGAACCATCAGACAAAGGATATGGAGGAGCCACAATAAGGATAACCCAGGATCTAGCAGCATCCACATTAAAAGAATGAAGGGCCTGGAATATAATATTCCGAAAGGCTAAGGAACTTGGTATGCAGCCAAGAATAACTTACCCAGAAAAAATGAGCATCCCAATTTCTGGTATAAGAATTCATTATTTGACAAAAAACTGCTGGGAAAATTGGAAAATAGTATGGCAGAAACTAGGCATTGACCCACATTTAACACCACATACTAAGATAAGATCAAAATGGGTCCAAGATTTAGGCATAAAGAATGAGATCATAAATAAATCAGAGGAACATAGGATAGTTTACCTCTCAGACTTGTGGAAAAGGAAGGAATTTGTGTCCAAGGGAGAACTAGAGACCATTATTGATCACAAAATAGAAAATTTTGATTACACCAAATTAAAAAGTTTCTGCACAAACAAAACTAATGCAAACAAGATTAGAAGGGAAGTAACAAATTGGGAAAACATTTTTACAGTTAAAGGTTCTGATAAAGGCCTCATCTCCAAAATATACAGAGAATTGACTTTAATTTATAAGAAATCAAGCCATTCTACAATTGATAAATGGTCAAAGGATATGAACAGACAATTTTCAGATGATGAAATTGAAACTATTTCCACTCATATGAAAGAGTGTTTCAAATCATTATTGATCAGAGAAATACAAATTAAGACAACTCTGAGATACCACTACACACCTGTCAGATTGGCTAGAATGTCAGGGAAAGATAATGCTGAATGTTAGAGGGATATGGGAAAACTGGGACACATGCATTGTTGGTGGAGTTGCGAAATAATCCAACCATTCTGGAGAGCAATATGGAATTATGCCCAAAAGTTATCAAACTGTGCAAACCTTTGAGTCAGCAGTGCTACTACTGGGCTTATATCCCAAGGAAATACTAAAGAAGGGAAAGGGACCTGTATGTGCCAAAATGTTTGTGGCATCCCTTTTTGTAGTGGCTAGAAACTGGAAAATGAACGGATGCCCATCAATTGGAGAATAGTTGGGTAAATGAATGTTATGGAATAGTATTGTTGTGTAAGAAATGACCAGCAGGATGAATACAGAGAGGCTTGGAGAGACTTACATGAGCTGATGCTGAGTGAAACGAGCAGAACTAGGAGATAATTATACATTTCAAGAATGATACTGTTATGAGGATGTATTCTGATAGAAGTGGATATCTTCAACACAGAGAAGAGCTAATCCAATTCCAATTGATCAGTGATGGACAGAATCAGCTATACCCAGAAAAGGAACATTGGGAAATGAGTGTAAACTGTTAAGTTTTTTTTGTTTTTCTACCCAGGTTATTTTTTACCTTCTTAATCCAATTCTTCCTTTGCAACAACAACAACAACAAAATTCGGTTCTGCACATATATATTGTACCTAGGATATACTATAACATATTTAATATGCCTGCCATCTGGGGGAGGGGGTGGAGGGAAGTAGGGGAAAATTCGGAACAGAAGGGATTACAAGGGATAATGTTGTAAAAAATGTTATAATTATAAAATTAATAAAAAAATTAATTTTAAAAAGAAGCAAAAAAATACTAAACTTGAAATTGTAAAATTAAAAGGAGAAATTAATAATATTGAAAGTTTAAAAAAATTGAATTAATAAATAAAACTAAGAGTTGGTTTTATGAAAAAAACCCTACAAAATAGATAAACCTTTGGTAAATATGATTAGAAAAAGGAAAGAGGAAAATCAAATTGTTAGTCTTAAAAATTGAAAAAGGAGAACTTTCCACCAATGAAGAGGAATATAGAGCAATAATAACGTGTTACTTTGCCCAACTTTATGACAATAAATTTGATAACCTAAGTGAAATGAATTTCTACCTCCAAAAATATAGGCTTCCCAGATTAACAGAGGGGGAAGTAAATTGCTTAAATAGTCCCTTTTCAGAAAAAGAAATAAAACAAGCTATTAATCAATTCCCTAAGAAAAAATCCCCAGGACCAGATGGATTTACATGTGAATTCTCCCAAACATTTAAAGAACAATAAGTCCCATTGCTATATAAACTATTTGAAAAAAATAGGTAATGGAGGAATCCTACCAATTTTTTTTATGACAGCCATTGAAAACAGAAAGAAAATTATACACCAATCTCCCTAATGAATATTGATGCTAAATTCTTAAATAATATATTAGCAAAAAGACTACAGAAAATCATGCCCAGGATAATTCACCAAGATCAAGTAAGATTTATATTAGGAATCCAGGGCTGGTTCAATATTAAGAAAACAATTATTATATAACCAAATTAATAAAAACCATATGATCATATCAATAGATGCAGAAAAAGCATTTGATAAAATCCAACATCCATTCTTATTTAAAAAAAACAACTTGAGAGTATAGGAATAAATGGAGTTTTCCTTAAAATAATCAGTAGGATCTATTTAAAACCATCAGTAAGCATCATATGTAATGGGGATAAACTGGAACCATTCTCAATAAGATCAGGAGTGAAACAAGATTGCCCACTATCACCATTACTATTCAATATTGTATTAGAAATTCTAGTTTTGGCAATAAGAGTCAAGAAAGAGATTAAAGGAATTAGAATAAGTAATGAGGAAACCAAATTATCACTCTTTGCTGATGATATCTTGGTATACTTAGAGAACCCCAGAGATGCTAGTAAAAAGCTATTAGAAATAATCCACACCTTTAGCAAAGTTGCAGGATACAAAATAAACCCACATACATCATTAGCACTCTTATATATCACTAACAAAATCCAAAAGTTAGAGTTACAAGTAGAAATTCCTTTTAAAGTACTGATAGTATAAAATATTTAGGAATCTATCTGCCAAGGGAAAATCAGGAATTATATGAGCAAAACTACAAAACACTTTCCACTCAAATAAAGTCAAATCTAATCAATTGGAAAAATTTAAATGATCTTAGATAGGGCAAGCAAATATAACAAAGATGACAATATCACCTAAACTAATCTATTTATTTAGCACTATACCAATTAGACTCCAAAAAACTTTTTTAATGACCTAGAAGTAATAACAACAAAGTTCATAAGGAAAAACAAAAGGTCAAGAATTTCAAGGGAACTAATGAAAAGAAAATCAAATGAAGGTGGCCTAGCTGTACCACATATAACATTATATTATAAAGCAGCGGTTACCAAAACCATTTGATATTGGCTAAGAAATAGACTAGTTGATCAGTGGAATAGATTAGGTTCAAAGGACAAAACAGTCAATAACTTTAATAATCTAGTGTTTGACAAGCCCAAAGATCCAAGCTTTGGGGATAAGAACTCACTGTTTGACAAAAACTGAGAGGAAAACTGGAAATTAGTATGGCAGAAACTAGCTATTGATCCATACTTAACACCATACAGCAAGATAAGGTCAAAATAGGTTCATGACCGAGGCATAAAGAATGAGATTATAAATAATTTAGAAGAGTATAGGATAGTTTACCTCAGACCTGGAAGAAGAAGGAATTTATGGCCAAAGACAAACTAGAGATCATTATTGATCACAAAATAGAAAATTTTGATTATATCATATTAAAAAGTTTTTGTAGAAACAAAACTAATGCAGACAAGATTAGAAGGGAAGCAATAAACTGGGAAAACATTTTTACAGTTAAAAGTTCTGATTAAGCCATCATTTCTAAAATATATAGAGAATTGACTCTAATTTATAAGAAAAGGTGCTCCAAGTCATTATTGATCAGAGAAATGCAAATTAAGACAACTCTGAGATACCACTACACACCTGTCAGATTGGCTATAATGACAGGGAAAGATAATATGGAATGTTGGAAGGGATGTGGGAAAATTGGGGACACTGATGCATTGTTGGTGGAATTGTGAATACATCCAGCCATTCTCGAGAGCGATTTGGAACTCTGCTCAAAAAGTTATCAAACTGTGCATATCTTTGATTCAGCAGTGTTACAACTGGGCTTATATCCCAAAGAGATTTTAAAGAAAGGAAAGGGACCTATATGTGCAAGATTGTTTGTGTCAGCCCTCTTTGTAGTGGCCAGAAACTGGAAACTGAGTGGATGCCCATCAATTGAAGAATGGCTGAATAGATTGCAGTATATGAATATTATGGAATATTATTGTTCTGTAAGAAATGACCAACAGGATGATTTCAGAAAGGCCTGGAGAGACTTGCATGAATTGATGCTGAGGGAAATGAGCAGGACCAGGAGATCATTATATACTTCAACAACAATACTATATGATGATCAATTCTTATGGACATGGCCCTCTTCAACAATATGATGAACTAAATCAGTTCCAATAGAGCAGTAATTAATTGAATCTGCTATACCCAGTGAAAGAACTCTGGGAGATGACTATGAATCATTACATAGAATTCCCAATCCCTCTATTTTTGTCCGCCTGCATTTTTTATTTCCTTCACAGGTTAATTGTACACTATTTCAAAGTCCGATTCTTTTTGTACAGCAAAATAACTGTATGGACATGTATCTATCTATCTATCTATCTATACACACACACACACACATATATATATATATACACACACATATATATATATATATGCATATATATATATATATATATATTGTATTTAACTTGTACTTTAACATATTTTAAATGTATTGGTCAACCTGCCATCTGGAGGAGGGAGTTGGGGGGAAGGAAGAGAAAAACTGGAACAAAAGATTTTGCAATTATCAATGCTGAAAAATTACCCATGCATATATCTTGTAAATTAAAAGCTATAATAAAAAAAACACATATACCATAGTTTAAAAAAAATAAAGGCCAAAGTGAAATTTAGAGGTAGAGGGGAAAATGTTGAGCTCTCAGAGTCTCTTTTTTGTCTCATGCCTTTAATGTGAAAAATGAAGCCATGAATTTATGAGAAGCATAAAAAAATTCATAGAAATAAAATTTGATTTTAGTGATATTAATAACTCATGGCTAGAAATGTCAATACAACAAAAATGACATAAGGGAATTAGAGAATCAGAGAAGGAAATGAATTTACATTTCATAGCAACAAATAGGGGAACAATTCTTGAATAACCAAGGAATAGAGAGGACTACAAGAGATAAAATGAACAATTAGAATGACTTAAAATTGAAAATTTTCTGCACATACAAACTTAGCACAATTATAATTGGAAGGAAATAATTTAATTGATGAAAAATCTTTGAAGAAATTTTTCTTGATAAAGGTTTGATATGAAAAATATTTGGGGAACTGTTTTAAATATTAAGAAAAAGAGAAATTTCATATAAGTAAATGATCAAAGTACATGGACAAGAAATTTCCAAGGGAAGAAGTGAAAAATATGAGTGAGCACATTTTTAAAAATTCTCTAAATCCCTTAAATAATAGAAATTCTAATCAAAATACCTTTGACAAATCACTTACAAAGAAAAAAATTTTTTGAATAATAAGAGAGCAAGAGAGCAGAATGAGGAGAATTTGCACAATGACTATAATATTTTAAAGAAAAAAAATTGGAAGACTTGAAAAACTTTGATCAATAGAATGACTATTCTTGATTCCAGATGGCCAATGATGTTGAAACATTCTACCCACCTCCTGACAGAGAAGTAATGGAATCACAATACAAAATGCTATATATATTTCTGATCAAAGCTTATGGATGAATTAATTTTCTTTGATTAATTTTATTTGTTATAAGAGAGGGTTTTTTCTGGTTTTATTTGTGTAATCCTTTGGAATTTGGGATGCAGATGTTGGATAGGAGAGAGATTTGTCCTAGTGAAACAGCATAGTTACTTGTCTTGTCCTGGAAGTAGATCTAATAAAAAGGCCGATGAAGCCACAGAGTGGTGATAAGTACTTGAGCAGAACCAATAACTGCTAGAGGAAACATTTTTTCTAGGATACAGATCCAGTGGTACATGGCAGTAAGAGACTCATACAGACTAACACTGAAAGGTGAAAGCTTTATTCTATGTACTTGTCGCCCAACAGTTTTCAGGAGACATGACAGCCTGGCATTATCCAAACGGAAGAAATATGAATAGATTAAGACCTTTCTTCCTCTTAGAAAAGAGAAGATTATAGATGAAAATTGCTAGAGTAATTGATGAATCCTTCACTTAGCAAAAAGATCTATGCTAACAGCCTTTGTGCAGTTCTGTCTCTAGCTTACTCATTACTAGTGTATTCAAGGACAGCTGAGGTGTACTTCTGCTATATTATGCATTTATAAAGAATTATATTTTCACCAGCTCCCTGAGATGTCTTTAGCATAAAATTTAATGAGCTCCATTTTCCAGGTGACCCTCAGATCAGGTGGTATGTCTAATAGAATACAACTATACTAGCTCCTAGGTAAACCTTATGTGTACTGTGCTATAACACCAATTTAGAACAAAGTGCCTGTCATATAGCTTCACTGTAGCCTTTGTTTCATTTTCAATAATTTATAACTAGATATGATACCTTTGAATTAGAGTATGGATTCACAAAATCCAAGTATATCAACTTGAGATGCTTTAAAATTGATGTAGCATGTCAATCAACATCAGAATCAATGAATTTTATTTTTTAGCTGTTTCTACATCACCTGTTTCTGTGATTAATTCAATCACAATCTGTAAGCATATTTGATGTTTAAAAAAAACAACAGCAACAGAATTTAAACATTGGGTAGATTATCCAACTACAAAGTACTCTTGCATACAAATATTTTTAAAAATACATAATTTTATCTATTCATTAAGTATTTTCCAATTACATGCAATTTTTAAAAATATTCAGGTTTGAGTTCAAATTTTCTTCCTCCCTTCTGTCCCTTCCCCATCCCTTGAGAAGGCAAGCAATATGATATCAATTATACATGCAAAATTATGTAAAACATCTTCATATTATCTATATTTCAAAAGAAAACACACATATAAAAGAAAAATAAAGTTTTTAAACTGTGTTTTAGTCTGCTCTCAGATTCTCAATCTGTTTCTGAAGGTGGACAGCATCATTGTCTTGATCAGAGTAGGTCTCTTTCATAGCTTATAGCATTGCTATTATTAAGTCCAATATTCTCTTGTTTCTGATTATTTCACTTTATATCACCTAATATAAGTCTTCCAAGATTTTCTGAAATCATCCCGATCTTCATTTCTTATAGTTAAATGATATTATATTTACAATCATATACTGCAACTTGTTCAGCCATGCCCCAGTTGATGGACATTCCCTCAATATCAATTTTTTTCCATTAAAAAAAAGAGTTGTTATAAATATTTTTGTCCAACAAGTCTTTATCCCTTTTCTTTGATCACTTTGGGATAAAGATCTAGTAGTAGAACATAAAATGTTAAATTCACTGCAGATCTTATCTACCAGGACAAATCTACCAGCAATCAGTACAAGAAACCCTTCTGTGGGTGCTTCAAGTTGATAAGATCTTTGTGTCTAAAGAAGGGCTTGACTGAGATGGAATTCTGTACTTACATTTGCTTCTGAATGATCTCTCTGTTAAACTTCCATCTCTCTCATGATATTTTATACCAGCAGAACACATGGATAGATTCAAAACCCTGATTATAGTCACCAAGGACTTTTCATCTATTGCCCTAGAGGTGCAAAATTTGCTGGAAGATTCAGTCTAATAAGGTAAACAGATTATATTCCAGTTTCTTTTTTTTCTTTTAAAATTTCAATAGTATTTAAAAATAGTTTTCAACATTTACTTTTGTAATATTTTGAGCTTTAATTTGGTTTTTTTTTTTTGCTCCCTCACTTTCTTTTCCTTAAGATAGCAAACAATGTGATACAGGATATACATATACAATAATTTTTAAACATATTTCCATGTTATATAATGTGAAAGAAAATCAAAACAAAATGAAAAAAACTCTGAGGAAAAAAGCGAACAAAAATCTGCATTTGCTCTCTCTAGTTCTCTCTCTGGATGTGGATGGCATTTTCTATCTTAAAGCACTGTATTTCTGAGAAGAGTTTAAATATCTCATAGTTATTATCACTTAATCTTGCTATTATTATGTAACCATTCTGTTCACTTGACTCAGCATCATTTCATGTAAGTCTTTTCAGACTTTTCTGAAATCAGCCTGTAAATCATTTTTATAGAATAACAATATTCTCTTACATTTATATATTTTCATTTATTCAATAACTTCCCAACTAATGGACATCTACTCAATTTTTAATTCATTGCCAGCACAAGAAGAGTTGCTACAAACATTTTTGCACACGTGAGTCCTTTCCCATCTTTTATGATCTCTTTAGGATATAGATCCATTAGTGACACTACTAGATGTAGAGTCTGATAGCCCTTTGGACAGAATTCCAAATTGTTCTCCAGAATGGTTGGATTGTTTCACAATTCCACCAACAATGCATGTGTCCCAGGTTTTCCACATCTCCTCCAACATTTATCATTCTTTCTCTGTCATCTTAGTTAATTTTATAGATGAGGAGGTGGTACCTCAGAATTGTTTTAATTAGCAATTCTCTAATCAATAGTAATTTAGAGCATTTTTCCATATGATTATAGGTGATTTTAATTTCTTCATATGAAAATTCTCTGATCATATCATTTGACCATTTGTCAATTGAAGAATGACTTGTATTCTTATAAATTTGGCTCAGTTCTCTATATATTTTAGAAGTGAGATCTTTATCCGAAACACTGGCTGTAAAGATTGTTTCCCAGCTTACTGCTTCCCTTCTAATTTTGGCTTGGCTTGGTTTTATTTATGTAAAACCTTTTTAATTTAATGTAATCAAAATTGTCCATTTTGTATTTCTTTAAGTTCCCTCTTTCTTGTTTAATCATAAATTCCTTCTTTCTCCAGAGAACTGACAGGTAAACTATCTCTTGCTCTCTTAATTTGCTTATGTTATTGATCTTTATGTCTAAATCATGAACCTATTTCTACCTTATCTTTGTAGAGGATATGAAATGTTGGTTAATTAATGCCTAGTTTCTGTCATACTATTTTCCAGTTTTCCCAGCATTTTTTTTTTTTTTTGGTCAAATAGTGATTTCTTATCCCAGACACTAGAGACTTTAGATTTATTAAACACTAGATTACTATAGTCATTGACTACTGTATTTTGCATATCTAATCTATTCCACTGATCCACGATTTTTTAGCAGACCCAAATGGTTTTGATGACAACCACTTTATAATATAAATTTAGGTCTGATACATGCTATATCACTTTCCTTTGCATTTTTTCATTAATTCCCCTTAATTTTCCATTAATTCCCTCTATCAATTCTCTTTCTTGAACTTATAATCTTCCAGAATTTTGTTATTAGTTTTTATTTAGCTTTATAAAATATTCTTTTGGCATTTAGATTGGTATGGCCAGAACTTGAAACAAGGTACTAAGTAGAATTGATGAGACAATAGTTATCTAGTTTAGCATGGTTCAGTATAATTGATTTAATCTTACAAGAAATAATGATTTCCTAGTGATATAATGATTGGTTTGTACTAAGTGTGGAGCCTATAAGCAAGGACTGAGAGCCATAGAGGACAAGCGCACAAGAAGCTCTCAGAGACTCAAAAGCTTTCAGAGGGCAGAGAAGATAGGTGGGGAGCTCAAGCTCTCGGAACCAAGGACAGACATTCATTCAATCTTCAGTCAGGCCACTGGTGGCATGCCCTTTGAAAGAGATAATAAAGAATTTGGATTTTAACACCTGGCTACTCTTGTTATTACTGAGCTGAAAACAAGGCTGCTTCCAGAGACCCCCAAGGAAGCCCATCAAAGAACATTGCATTTTGGCACCTACAGTGAACTCTGTAGGGTACAAGCCCAACAAAACAGGCAAGCTGGAGTTAATATACAAATCACCTTTGACCAACTAGAAGGTAAAGGTCAGTATGCAGATGCTTTAGCACAGATTAATTACCCTTTGATAGCATATGAGCAAATTGCTGCTGCTTGAGGCTCCCAGGAAAAGATGAAGATGAAAACTTCACAAAAATAGAACAAGATCCCAATGAACCTTTTGCTGATTTTGTGGGATGTTTGCAAACAGCTGTCACAAGAACCATTGGAGAAAATGCAAGAATTATGATAAGACAACTGGCTAAGGAAAATGCTAATAAGGTTTGTAGAAGAATTATATGGGGACTACATAAAGATGCTCCTTTAGAGATCACAAGATGCTGTGTCACAGTGGGTACAAATGCTTATTATACCCAGACTATGATGAAAATGGAAAGACAGGGTCCCACTTGGCAAGAGACTTCCAGAGAAACTCGTCAATGCTTTCAATGTGGAAAAGTAAGACATATGAGAGCTCAATATAGGTATAGAGATATAGTGAGAGGACAGGATGAGATAATAAGACCTAAAACCCTATGTCCAAAATGCAACCAAGGCTTCTACTGGGCCTCAGAATGTAGATTCACCCAGGGAAATGAAAGGCATAGCCCAGATCCAAAACCTCAAACAAAAAACAGGTGGGGTAAGTTGGCAGCTGAGGTTACACTCAGAGAATCTTAAGAAGCTCAATAATGAGATCTGATCAATCAGCAGAGAATCAATCTGATAGAAGGAAGGGATTATATGATCAATCAGCCAAAAAGCAATCAGATGACAGAAAGGGATTACAATTGTAGAGAAGGTTATAGCCTTTTCAACTCAACAGAAGAACAGTGTTCAGTGAGAGCAGCTCCAATATAATTGACAGGTGATGAGGAGAGATCTAGAAAGTGCTGAATGGAAAGGTCCAGATAGGTTAACTGCTTGGGGGAGAGGGTTTGCTTGAATCTCTACAGATGGAGAAGGAATCAGATGGGTGCCAACAAACTGTATTTACCTTGTTCATTGGAGAGAGATAAAAAACAGTGAAAAAACTTCGAAACAAAGGAGAAGACCTAAGAAACATCTGACACTGAAAGAGCATGGCTGATAATTAAACTGTTACAGAACTTCAGAACCAGCAGAAATCATTGGATTTCCTCAGATTAAAAAAATGTTGATAAGATTGTTGCAGAATTTCAAAACCAGCAGGAATCATTGGATTCCCTGAGATGAAAAATTGTTGATGAGACTATTGCAGTATTTTAAAACTTGCAAGAATCATTGGATTCCCTACATACTTGAAGTAAAGGATAATAGATACCTTTTGGACTATTTCTAGGACTTATGGACATGTATAATTTCTCATGTTGATTTATGTTATTTGCCTAAGTTACTATATGCTTATGTAATTTATGTAATTATGTGTAATACCTCCCATGTTGACAGATTTATGTATATGTGTTTCAAGTGAGACCCTTCAAATACCTGCTAATCATGATTTGATTTCTCATTTCCTTTGGTGTTTTCATCTTCCTTCCTGAGACGTCAAGGAGGGCATGATCATCTCCTTTTGTGGTGTTTTCACCCCTTTTTTGAGGAGTCAGGAAAGGCATGATCACCTCCTTTTTTGGGGTTCTCACCTCCTTGAGAAGTCAGGGAGAATGACCACCTTATGTTCTAAAAGAAAAGAAAGGAGGGGATATTATGGCCCAGAACTCTGAACTTGAAACAAGGAGCTAAGTCAGTGGAATTGATAAAGACAATGGTTGTCTCATTTAGCATGATGCTTTCTAAGTTCAGTATGACTGATTTAATCTTACAATAAATAACGGTTTCCTAGTGATATAATGATGAGTGTGGAGAATATAAGCAGGGACTGAGAGCCACAGAGAAGAAGCTTTCAGAGGACAAAGAGGATAGGCAGGAGCTCAAGGAAACAAGGATAGACATTCATTCGATTTTCAGTCAGGCCATTGGTGGCAGGCTCTCCATCTGCATTTCTCCACTAAGAACAAGGCCGGTCTGAAAGACACTTCAGAAAGCTGCCCAGACCCAGGAAGGAGATAATAAAGGATCTGGACTATAAGAAAGCTAACTGGGCCCCAGGAAAGGAGACAAGACTTTCAAAGAGATAATAAAGGATTTGGACTTTAACCCCTGGCTGTTCTTTTGATTACTCTGACTGAAATGAAGGCTGCTCCCAGAGATCCCAAGAAAACCAAACCAAGAACTTTACATGGTATAGGTAGAGATTAATTTAGGCAGACTTGTCATTTTTATTAAATCAGCCTACCCACGAGCAATTGATATTTTTCTAGTTGTTTAGATCCGACTTTATTTATGTGAAAAGTGTTTGTAATTGTGTTCATAAAGTTCCTGAGTTTGTCTTGGCTGTTAGTCTTGTAAATATTTTGTGTTGGGCTGTCTTGGTAATATACAGAAATGCAGATGATTTAGGTGATTTATCTTACAACTTTGTTAAAGTTGTTAATTGTTTCAAGTAGTTTCTTGTACTTGATTCTCTAGGTATCTCTAAATATACTATCATATCATCTGCAAAGAGTAATAGCTTTATTTCCTTTTTGCCCACTATTATTTGTTCATTTTTTTCTTCTTTTATTACTAAAGCTAACATTTCTAGAACACTAATAAATAATAGTGGTGATAATGGGCATCTTTGTTTTGCCTTTTTCCTTATTGGGAATGCTTCTAGCTTATTATCATTACAGATAATTCTTGCTGATGGTTTTAAATAGATGATACTTATCATTTTAAAGAAATTTCATTTATTCCTATGCTCTCTAGTGTTTTTATTAGGAATGGATGCTGTATTTTGTCAAAAGCTTTTTCAGCATTTGTTGAGATTATTATATCAGTTAGTTATTGATATGGTTGATTATGCTGGTAGTTTTCCTTATATTGAACTAGCCCTGCCTTCCTGACAAAAATCCCACTTAGACATAATTTTGGGATCCCCCCTAACATTTATATATAACTCAATATCGAACTACAGTTTAAGATGCTAGGTTATATAAACTACCATTATCAAAAATGAAAAGGAAGAAGTTAATACAAATAAAGAGGAAATTAAAGTAATAATTAGGAACTATTTTTCACAACTTTATGACAGTAAATCTTACAAACTAATTGAAATGGATGAATATTTATAGAAATATAAATTACCAAGATTAACAAAAGGGGAAATAAAATACTTAAATAAATATATTTTAGAAAAAGAAATTGAACAAACCATTAATGAAATCCCTAAGGAAAAAAATCTCCAGAGCCAGATAGATTTACAAGTGAATTCTACCAAACATTTAAAGAACAATTAATTCCAATAATATATAAAATATTTGGAAAAATAGGGGAAGAAGGAGTCCTCTGATGACATAGATAATGGTGCTGATACAAAATCAGGAAGAGTCAAAAGAGAGAAAGAAAATAATTAACCAATTTCCCTAATGAATATTGATGCAAAAATCTTAGATAAAATATTAACAAAGAGACTACAACAATTTATCACTAGGATTTTTATACTGAATGCTTGATTTTCTTTCTTTCTTTCTTTCTTTCTTTCTTTCTTTCTTTCTTTCTTTCTTTCTTTCTTTCTTTCTTTCTTTCTTTCTTTCTTTCTTTCTTTCTTTCTTTCTTTCTTTCTTTCTTCCTTTCGTCCTTTCTCTCTTTCTCTCTTTCTCTCTTTCTTTCTTTCTTTCTCTCTTTCTTTTTCTTTCTTTCTTTCTCTCTTTCTTTTTCTTTCTTTCTTTCTTTCTTTCTCTCTTTCTTTCTCTCTTTCTTTTTCTTTCTTTCTTTCTTTCTTTCTTTCTTTCTTTCTTTCTTTCTTTCTTTCTTTCTTTCTTTCTTTCTTTCTTTCTTTCTTTCTTTCTTTCTTTCTTTCTTTCTTTCTTTCTTTCTTTCTTTCTTTCTTTCTTTCTTTCTTTCTTTCTTTCTTTCTTTCTTTCTTCCTTCCTTCCTTCCTTCCTTCCTTCCTTCCTTCCTTCCTTCCTTCCTTCCTTCCTTCCTTCCTTCCTAAATTCCTGGGGCTACATAAAATAATTTTGGATGAAAAGAGGTCAACTACACCATAGACAAAACAGAGGGATGGTTGTAATTTCCTCCTGTCCTTTGCAAGTGGTCTCTGGACTATATTGTGGATGCACTCCTACTATAGTGATATCATGCTATTCTACTGCTAATAGATAGCATAACCAAGAGGGATTATTTCCTTAATGCTAAAAATCTTGCTAATATTGAGAATAATTTCCTATTCCTGAAATAAACTTTTAACTTCTATGTTCTCCTTTCTTATATAGCTTAGGACCAGAACCTAGAGTTTATCTTCCATTTCTGGGTTGTACTATTCATGACCTTTCAGAAAAAAACAAAAAACATAAAAAACCCCCCAAAAACCCAAAAACTGCCTTTTTAGGTAACAGAGGAAAAGGGAGATTATGTGGGTTAGATCCTTAAATGATATCTCAGGTATTATTTTTCCTATGGTCAGTTAATCTTACTGCCCAAAGCAGATTAATGTCAAATGTATGGAGTTTACTCATTCATTCGGAGCATGTTTTCACCAAAGTCATAGTTTTTATTCACATTTTTTCCTGTATTCAACTCATGCATTACAGTCACTATTATTAACAAGTATATGAGTTAGTCATAGGATGCCCAGACCAAATGACAACAAACTCTCTGGGCAAACAAATGGAAGCCATAAATAAATGGATCAATGAATACTGTAGGGATTTTAATTCTTTCATTTCTGGAACTTCTACTCTGGGGCCCCTGTCCTGCTTGTTGAAGGTATAATATTTCAGAGAGATTCCAAACCATGCTTACTTAACCATCAGTTTCCCAAATTTTTCCACTTTGATGTCTATATCACAAAACATACCCTGGAAATTTTGACTATTTTCTGAAATTCTTTGTTAGTCAGAATAGGGTGCTGTCAGAGACCTGGGAATGACAGTCTATGCTATATTCTGAGCAGTACAACTCCAAGCAACCTGTTTGACTCAGCATAAAGTGAATACAGCCAAGAATGAAATATAATTGATGAGAGTAAAACTCTGCTTGATCTGAGTCAGCCCTGTAAAATTATGTAAAATCACCAACAAAATGTCTTCTTTGATCTACAAACCCAAATGGTCTTACATCTATCTTCTGGAGCAAGATAAGCTTTCTTGAAGGAAGTCACAACCTCCTGCAAGATTTCACATCCGCTCGAGACTTCCCTTAGACTCATGCCTAAAATGGGTCTTCAGAAAATGAATTTTTGTAGATCACTTCTTTATTGAGAATATGCCCTTCAAGAGAATCCTTCTTGGTGTTTCTTTAACAATAAAGCTTTTTTACCAAAGCCTTTGGGCTTAGCAAAATTTCTTTGCCTGAACTCGTGCCTTGGACAGCTGAACCTCACCCATTCCTGCCTAACCTCTTCTTCAGTACCCTTAGCCCTCATCATAATGATTTAGTCATTAGTTATGTCAAATTTAGAAGTGAATTTGGTAGAGCAAACTGCTTTAAGTTTAAATTTAGTCTACCTAGGATTGATATGGTATAGTATAGATGATCCCAAGTACTGGAGGGAACTGTTTTATAACTTCTACTTTTGCTGTACTTATTTTTATAGGTTAAATGAAATTGGCAAAAACAAAAAAACAAAAAAATAAAAAAAAACAAAAAAAATAAAACCAATTCAGGAATTAATCCTCCGAGTAAGGTATAAACTTAAAAACACTGGAATTATAATAATTATCAATATTTTTCTTCCCTTATTGGTAAAACTATCATTTCTAATGCAATATTGAATAGTAACATTGATAGTGGGCAAATTTGTTTTATCCTTGAATGGTAATAAATGGTTCTAATTTATCCCCATTACATATGATGCTTGCTGATAGTTTTAATTAAATATTACTGATCATTTTAAAGTAAACTGTATTTATTCCTGTGCTTTCTAATGTTTTTAATAGGAATGGGTCTGGAATTTTGTCATATACTTTTTCTGTATCTTGAGATAATCATACGATTACTGTTAGTTTGACTTAATGATGTAGTCAATTATACCAATAGTTTTCCTAATAAGGAAGCAGCCCTGAATTCCTGGTATAAATCCTACTTGTTCATGGTATGTTATCCTGGTGAAAATTACCAATATTTTAAAAGAAATAATAGTAGTTACTCCAGAAATAAGAACTGGATTATAGCAATATATAATTAGATATTTCTTCTGGCACTCATTGCTAAAGTCTAATGCAAAACAATGAGAAGAAAAATGACAAGAAAACACCTACAATCCTAAGCAATCAGGGAACTTTTATTATATGGTTAATAATATGTATCAGGCACTGTTCTAGGCAATTGGGATGTAATCACCTACAGGAAAAAATGACTTTATTGATAGGGACAACATAGTAACAAGTGTGTATGAAATAGATTCCAAATAAATGTAAGAAAACATGCAAAGAGATGAGGCAGTCGTCTTAGGAGGCACAAATAGTTTCAGAGGGTATGGTAAGCTGGAAAGTTCCCCATAGGCATTTGACCACCTGTGATTATCTAAGAAGCTTCTGCTTATTCCAACAGACTGTTCAAGGCTAAATGAGTTTTTTGAGAGTCAAAGCATCTTTTTTTTCCCAGTGCAAAATCCATTTTCTAGTAACTCTGAGGAATCAAATTCCAGGATGCCATTTAAGAAGGAGCCTTTTCCCACTTCCACCCCTGTTGCCTACCATACTTCAGGACACTGACTACTCTGAAATTCCTTCAGCTAACCATAATCTGTTGTCTACATCCCCCTTTGCTTTGCAGCCACAATTCTGTCCTTCATATCTTGCTCTTTGTACTCAGCATTATCTCTAATCCCTCCTTACTTCTTTTCCTTGTAGTCTGTCCCCTCTGCGTTGACTATAATTTCTCCTCCTCTCTTCTTGACCCCTTTGTAAACTAGTTCAATTTTATTCCCTTTCCTCCTTATCCTATCAATTCATTTACTCTGCAAGCCTCAACTTTGGATCACTCTACCAATTGCTGTTTTTGCTTTATTATTGAATGAAGCTGGAGAAAATCATGAGACTATGCTGACTGGGACCATTGTGAATTCATGTTATATAATCTGAATTGGATCCTTTCTATGGCTTCCTAACTAATTCATTATCCAACTCCTCAGTGTTTCTTCCAATTTTTTTCATTCCTCTAAACCTCTCATGACTCTCCTCTTGCCACTCTCTTAACTGGTAACTTTGATGCATATGTCTCTGAAATAGAGATCATTTTCTGTAAACTCACTCTTCTCCCCTCTTCCTAATCTCATATCTATCATATGACTTCTGTTACTATCTTTTCCTTTGTTCTGATTCACATCAAGAGGTGGTTCTTTACAAATTAACCCTTTCTAGTCTTCTTATACTTTATTCCCCTTCTTCATGATCCAGTGAAACTGGACTGCTTGCTGTTCTTCACACAAAACTTTCTATCTCCACACTTACACTTTTCACTGGCTATTCCCTAAGCCTAGAATTCTCTCCTTCCTTATTCCTACCTATCTTTTGGCTTCCTTCAAGTCCCCCCCCCAAAAAAAAATACCTCCTTCAGCATGCAGTCTTTTATACATTAGTTATACATAATTGTTAGCATGTTGTCTCTCACATTAGACTGTGAGCTCCTTGAGGAGAGTTGGTTTTTTTTTTTTTGTGTGTGTGTGTTTTGGTTTTTTTGTTTTTTTTTTTTTTTTTTGCCTCTGACATCTCAGCACTTAGCAAGCTCTGAGTTGCTTGATAACTGATGAATGCTAATCCTTCCACCAGCCCAGATTTATTACTTATCTGCAATATGATATAGTTGTCCAGGACACTGAAACATTTAGTAATTTGTCCGTGGTTACATACTCAATATGTATAAGAGACAGGATTTGAAACCAGATCTTCTTGACTCCATACTTTGCCTTTTTCATTATATTCTCTTTTTGTGCAAATTATGAATTACTAGTATTGCTAAATTACAATATAGTCATTCTTATAAATATATATTGATACATTGTTTGTGGAACATTTAACTGAATGTTGAATAAAATTTGATCTCTTTATATGTAGAATTAGTCAATATAGGAAAAAAAAAACAAAACTTTCCCAATTATATAACTAAGATTGTTTTAACTCAGAAATGGTACTTTATAGTATATTTTGGTTAAAGACTAAAATGAACTAAATTTTAGAAGTTTTATTTAGCAATAGCAGGGGGAGGATATTTCATGTCATCAGATAGGAATAAGATATTGATTTAATAAGGAGACCGTATTGATTCATTTGTATGTTCTTCTGCTGATTCCATGATGTCCATGATGATCAGAAGTTTATAAAAGGGTTAGACTCATAACTTCTTGCACCTTGACTTTTTTTTTTTTACCCAAATCTAAGAAGCCTAGGAAACAGTTTCAATTGTTCAAGCCATAATCTCCTTCTTGTAATTGTTCTTCCTTTATTCTCAAAAAGTATTACTGAGATCAAAGGTGATGTCTTGACTTGTGAGTGAACTGAATTTAAATGAGGCAGAGTTGTGCAAAGTTATTGATCTCATTCTTTCCTTCAAAGTCATTGAAGTCTGGTGGCAAGACAAAAGTCAAGATGGTGATGGTTCCATTGATTCAATACAATTAAGTCTCATGGATAGTTTCAATATCTTTCAAGGAAAATAAAACTATCCTAGTCTACATTGGTTAAGGCCCTTAGGATAATGCTCTTACTACTTGTTATAGTGGTAAGTGGTAGCAAAATAATTGTGAAGGCAATAAAGCATTTCTTTTTTGAAGAGTGCTGTAAGAACACAACTATCGACTCAAATACCCATCACTAAAAGAGTCCTAAAAGTCTTCAGAATTCTTATGTAGACAGAATGTTCTGACAGGAAATGCTAGTTCAAACTAAAATCGGTTTAGCACAGATGCTTTCCAACCTGCTGTTTGTGAAAGAGTGGCTTTGGATATGCATCAAGACTATATTCAGGACGCATTTTGCTTTTACTATATTTATATGCTCAGCTTTATATAAAATGTAGAAAAGAAAAAAATGTTTAAATTTGGGAGTTCAGAAGCAATATGTGTCCAAAATTCTACTGACTATGAATGAATTGCATAAACTTGGCATGGGATGAGGATGCATGGCACTGAAAAGTGATTATTTATATTGCTTGGGGTATGGGTATAAAGGTGTGTATACAGGGAAACAAAATCACTTCATCTTTGACTTATATGTACTGTAGCACTTCTTGCCAAAGACAACTTCTTTACATGTATAAGTCACTCCATTCCCTACCTTTCTCCCAGCAGACTGCCTTCTGTATCATCCCTTCCCTCTCATTTATTTTCTTTCTTTCTTTGCTTTTTTTACTTGGCATAAAAGCTCATGCCTCCTCAAAAAATCTTCACTTGATCCATTCCTATTTACCTATCCACATATCTGAGGGGTAATATATTCCATATACTTCAAATTTTCTTATGACCTTTCTCTTTATATGTAGGACATATATTCATTTTTATCTTATCTTGATAAATGGCATAAAATATTGTTCTATATCCAATTTCTGCATGACTGCTTTCCAGCTTATCCAACAATTTTTACCAAATAATAAAATTTTATCTCCTTATTTGTCTTTACATTTGTAAGATTATTATATTTATTTACTGCTATAAATTGTATCTCTACTCTGTTTCACTGATATACCTTTATATTTATTAGCCAATACCAGATCATTTTGATAATTACAGCCTTATAATACACTTTAAGATCTGCTTAAAATCCTTTAATCTGCTTCCTTCCTTTACATATTTTTGCATTAGTTCCTTTCATATTGTTGACTTTTTTGTTCTTCCAAATGTACTTTGGAAAATCCCAAAGACTCAATTAAAAAGTTGATTGAAGTAAGTAATAAGTTTAGCAAAGCAGCAGGATGTACTGTAAATGTATATTTACATTAGTTATAAAATATCCTGCTAGAAGAGATAGTAAAATAACTCTATACAGTCTAAAATATCTGCTAAAACAAACCCAATAACAAAGTACATCATCATACTGTTTGCGAAAAGAGATCTAATTTCTTCTATCTCCTTTTCTTTTTTTTATTGCTACTACTAGGATTTCCAATACAATATTGAATTATGTTTGTGACAGTGGGTATCTTTATTTCAAAACTGATCTCACTGATAAGGCTTCTAGCTTATGCCCATTATAGGTAATGTTTGTTCATGGTTTTAGGTAAATACTATTTTTTCATCAATTTAAGGAAAAATTCGTTTGTGCCTATATTTTCAAATATTTTTTTAAATAAAAATAAGTGCTATAATTTATAAAAAAATGCTACATTTATTTATATAATCATATGATTTTGAAACTTGTATTAATAATATAATTAATCATGTTAACAGCATTCTTTACATTAAAAGCATTCTTTGCTTCCTTGAATAAATCCTACTCAGTCATAACGCATTATCTTTGTATTATATTATTATGATCTTTTAGCTTGTATTTTATCTCCTATTTTTGCATCCATATTCATTAATGATATTGGTCTATAATTTCTTTCTCTGTTTTTCCTCTTCCTGTTTTAGGTATCAATATATTTATTCCATCAAATGAGTTGGATAGGACCCTGACTTTGCCTACTATTCCAAATATCTTTACATTTCTGCCTATCTCTACTCTTACATCTACAATTTGGACAGTTGGACTAGATGACACCTTAAATCTTTATGTCTATAACTGAACCTCTTATCTTTTTCTCCAATTCGTTTCTTGCAAACTTCCCTATTAGTGTCAAGGACATTATCATGGTCCAAGTCTGTCAAATTCCCAAATTGGATGTCATTTATATTTATTATCTTTAATCCTTTCTCCATCAAGCCCTGTACATTTTGATTTTTTTCTTTATCCCACTTCTTGAATATGCCCCCTTCTCTTCTTTGACATTACCACCATTATGATATAGGTTAACCAGTTTGGATAGACCATTTAAAGAATTTCCTGAAGACAATCCAAATAACTTTTCTCTCATTCATTTATAGCCCATTTTATGTATGTTTATACAGTTTCTTCTAGAAAGTTATCCTTATGGACAAGCTCAATAGAATATTCATCTGTCTATTTTAATTTGAAGAACAGATATTCTTCAATTATTTTAAATCTCAGCTAAAGTCTCATCTTTGATGAGTACACATCTCACTGTTTTATGCCTTGCCTGATATTTGTGATAAGAGTCAGTTAGACAATGTTATTCAGGATATATTTTTAGGGTCTTTGATTCTGATTTTGATAGAAGGATAGCAAATACTTTATTGGAAAGGAGGTGAAAACTTGCTTTAAAAATAATGAGCAAAAAACCACTTTGTATAACCTTATACTTTCTATACTATTTTTAGTCAATTATGATATTATAAAGATATGGTCCACTATAGAATATAATTAGTGAAATTATAATTTCTAATTATATATTCTATTTCTAATATCCTTATTAAAGATGGCTGTGATTCCTATTGGAAACATCTCATGAAGATTTTTTTATCTATATGGGAAAAGAGGCATACATATTAGTATTTACTGATATTCTGTAAGTTGTCTTTTAATGGATTAATGAATTCTAAAATTTCCCCATACCTTTAGTATGCTTCCCTCATTTATGTTCTATATGAAATGATCTCTCATTTATATAATTTTATACGTATTTAAACTGTCTCTAATTCTTAATTTATTTCATTTAAAGTTATTGTTGATCCTTATTGCTCTGTGATTGATAGGGAGTCATAATAGACGAAGCCATTGAATACTTTGTGACATACATAGAGTTGAGGGAGAGAGCGAGAGCGAGAGAGAGAGCGGGAGAGAGTGAGACAGCAAGAGAGAGAGAGAGAGAGAGAGAGAGAGAGAGAGAGAGAGAGAGAGAGAGAGAGAGAGAGAGAGAGAGAGAGAGAATTACCTTTATCAATTCAATTAAAATCAATATGCATTTATTTATTAAACAGCTACTATGTCTCAGATACTGAACAAAGCACTAAACACTTTCCCTGTTACTCCAATAGGGGTGACAGGAGAGCAATTACTTTCTTCTCTGCTGCCCCCCACAAATCCAACTACAAAAGAAAATTTTATGTTTCTGATGTTGGTAATGATTCACAAACTTTTAAACAGTACAAATCTCCTAGTCATGTGCATAGGAACATTTCCTCCCTCGGCTATCAATTACTATATAGGGCAGTGAGGTAGCATTGTTGATAGAATTCTGGGCTTGAAGTCAGGAAGACCTAAATTAAAATCTGGTCTCAGACACTTCCTAGCTGTGTAGCTTTAGGCAAGTCACTTAGCCCATTTGCCTCAGTTTCTTTATCTGTGAAATGAACTGGAGAAGGAAATTGCAAACCATTCCAATATCTTTACCAAGAAAACCCCAGATAGGATCATAAAGAGTTATACACAATTGAAGCCATTAAAAAACAAATAGATTACTAATGGCTAACCAAAACTAATTTGATATTTCATTGAAGCTTCTATCTTTTAGAGAAAAGGTTGGAGTAGAGGTGTGAACCAAGGTAATATCCTAAGGACCACTAAGAGAGATGAGGAAGTTGGGGGTTGGAAAATGTAGCTGTGTTAATAACTGTGTTTCCCCTTACCTATAGGGCCAAACCTTGCCTCATAGTGTCATCTGCTGGTTAGAAGTAGAAGCTCATCTATGGGATATCTTTTTTAAAAAATGTTCTTTTACAATTTTCTTTGAGAGTTTAAATTTTTTTGCTTCTTTTAAAACAATTTATGCATTGTTGCTTTATGCATTTAATGTATCTTTATTAAAACTTTATTTTTTCTGAATTTTCTTTTTTAAATGTCAAGTTCATTTTATTCTTTATGACTTGAGTTTAAAGTTAAATCTAGACCAATGTTGACATTTTTCTTTTTAATAGCTTTTTAGTTTGCCAAATACATGTAAAGATAGTTCTCAACAGTCATCTTTGCAAAACCTCAGGTTACAACTTTTTCTCCCTTTTTCCCCTCACTCCTTCCCATAGACATTCGACAAGTCATTATAGTTTAAATATGTGTTATTCTTCTAAATATATTTCCACTTCATCATGTTGTGCAAGAAAAATAAGATACAAAAAGTGAAAGAAAAAAAACATGAGAAAAAAGCAACAAAAATTTTGGCTATTTTTAAAGAGAAATTATTTAATATCGAATTTTTCAATTGTATTTTGCATCTGCCTAATTTTTCAATGTTGATATAAACTTTCCTTTTGAAATAAGTCTTAATTTTCTTTTAGAATATTTTATCTGTTTTCTCCTTTCATTGAAATTATCAATTGTGTTTCATTTTAAATGGTATTTTATTTGTTAATTTCATTGATTTTACATTTCCCCACTTTTTATTATCTGTATACTAAATTTCTCTGTGTTCAATCTATTATACACTTAGGTAGTTACTGTACATTAATATTTATTACTTGATGTTGCCAAAGTAACTAGTGTCATTTAATTGCTTGTTGATGTACAAGTGGAATGCTAATGTTTTTATATTGTTTATTTGACTGTCTGATTTGCTAATAATTGATGTAGCTATTATTTATGCTAATTTTCTTCTCTCTTGCTGATACACTCTGAATATTTATTTCAAATTAGGCTCACTGGTTTCCTCAATTAGTGGATAGCCTTCTGGTGATTGGATTCATATTGGCATTATGCATCAATACTATGAAAATATGCCTGTAAGACATAGAAAATACTTTCATTTGAATATTGATATTTATAGGGAATTGGAATGTAGAGTGATGGGAGTAGATCTTAGGTGTGGGATTAAATATCTAGAAATCTTGACAGATAATCAATTTTTACTGACATAATGACATTGTTTATGGATTGTAGAATAAACTATATTTGGAATGGGCTTATAGTCTAATAGTTATACTAAGACTGCACCCTGATACTAAGCATAATTAACAAAAATTCAGTTTATGGATAATTCTTGGAAATTGGTTTATAATTTTCCCTTGGTAGTAGAGAAATATTGTAGAAAAATGCAACCATACTGAGTATAGGAGATGACATAGTGCAAAGATTGAAGTATTAGGTTGAACATAAACTAGAGTTTTCACCTGTTCAGAAAATTGAGGTAAGATTCTTGTCAGCAGAATCAGCTTCCTCATTTATGAGTGAAATTCACTAATAGTTTCAAGGGTGAAAAAAGATAGCTGTACATGTGCCAAAGCTACATGATTGTTTCTTTTAGTCATATAAAGGCTGTTTTTATTCAGTAGTTTAAGTCATGTCCAACTCTTTATGATCCCATTTGGGATTTTCTTGACAAAAAGTTATTGTAGTGATTTGCCATATCCTTCTTCAGTTAATTTCACAGATGAGGAAACTAAGGCAAACAGAGTTAAGTGAATCATCACAAGATAGTGTCTGAGGCCAGATTTAAACTAAGATGACTCTTCCTGACTCCAGGCCCAGTATTCTATCCATTGCAAGAATTAAAGAAACTGGATTTAATATCTATGTGATCTATGTGATGCAGTAGATAGAGCACCAGGCCTGGAATCAGGAAAGCCTGAATTCAAATCTGTTCCATTTGAGGTTTTCATGGAGATAATGGAGTTGTTTGCCATTTTTCTCCAGCTAATTTTACAGATGAGGAAACTGAGGCAAATTGGATTAAAAACTTGTCTAATAAGTCTAATATTTGAACTCTTTCCAGTTTTCCATCTAGCTGCCCTACATCATACTAAAATACAACATCTTTATGTCAGGCTGTGATTAGATCCTCTGGATTTCAGATAAATCTCAGTTGAAAATAGAATAAAAACTAAATTTTCATATTAGAGAAACATGTCTTGTCCAACCTAAGGATTTTCTTAGAAAAGGACTCATACAAGGGTAGCTAGATGGTACAGTGGCTGGAGCACTGCCCCTGGAGTTAAGAGATCCTGAGTTCAAATTCAGCCTTAGACACTTAACACTTCCTAGCTGTGTGACCCTGAGCAAGTCACTTAATCCCACCTGATTAAAAAAAAAAGGTACAAACGATTCATACCTTCCTGTGCAACAATCATGGCAAACCTAGTTTACACATGTGTCAATGACATGAAACTGAAGCCATTTAATGTAGGAAAGAAGATTTATGGATTGTTCATTCTTTTAGTTATTTCCCCATAGAAGAGTACAAATAATCAAGTTTATAATGAATTTCCTATAAATTATGAAATTGATACCTTTATCTTATATCAAATAAAGCTATGACATACATATATCTAAGTATATACTAAATATTGTACCGAATATGTTCTTTTAATTTAAAAAAAATCTTCTTTTTTAGTGCAAAATTTAGTTTTTTCTTTACAAGATAAAACCCACTGGTTTTTTTTCAACTATTTCTTTTATTGGTTTGAATGATACAAATGTCCATCTTCAATCTAGTTGAGTCCAATATATAATTTATTTTTCTAATACTTTAATTATTTTAAGACATTTAAATCACTGTTAAGACAGACATTTTTGGGATATATATGACATTAGGTATGACTCTAAACACATTTTTTGGCATCTATGACCTACTTTTCCCATCAATCTTTATAGACTAGTATTTGAATAGTAAGACATTCCACAGTGTTTTTTAACTATGAGTTCATCAAATACTAATCTTTTATATTCACTGAATTCTATTTCTGCATTCTTTATTCTGGTTCATTGTTCTATTTCTGCAACCATTCCTTAATAAAAGGCAGGTTTTATAATTATTACTTTATAATGTATTTTATATCTGGTAATGCTAGTCCCCTTTTCAACAATTTTTAAAATAGCTCTTGCTTATTTTATGCCTCTATTTCTTTTTTTTTAAATGAAATGTCAACTTTATTTTTGTGAACTCCCATCTCAACTTATTTTGCTCCACCCCCACTATAAGATTAATCAAGAAATACATCCTAGTATAATAAAAAGAACAATAGATTTGGTTTTTGGGATGGAGGTTTTTAATTCTAGCTTTTACTGATAATGATTACATGATCACAGGCAAAGTATTTAGCTTCCCTAAGCTCCAGTCTCTTATTTCTGTAAAATGGGCTCAATAATATTTTCACAACTTACTTCATAGGTTTTTTTTTGAAGTAAGCACTTTATATAACTTTAGTATATGTGTATGTGTATGCATATTACATATAAATATTACATATTTGCAATTACATATCCATATCTGTAAGTATATAGAATTCCTTATATATGTAATATGTATATGGTTCTATATCTATATATTGATGAATTATTATGCATCGTTCATGCAAGGAAAAAAATTGCTATTTAAAGACCATGTTTGTGACTTGTTTTCAAATTGAATTACAAAACACAAAATTATTTTGTTAGATACATGTGTGTGTTTGTATCCTAAAGTGTTATAAAGTGCTGACTTTATAAGCACATGTATACATTTTAATATGGGACACACACATATATTTGTTGTTGTTCAATCATTTTAATTATGTTTGACTCTGTGATCCCATTTGGGGGTTTTCTGGTAAAGATACTGGAGTAGTTTGCCATTTCCTTCTTCTGTTCTTTTTGCAGATGACAAAACTGAGACAAACAAAGTTAAGTAACTTGCCCAGGGTCACGCAGCTAGTAAGTGTCTGCATCCAATTTCTATACGCTGTTATGATAATAAAACTATTGCACTATCATGGTAATATTTTTATCCTCTGAAGTTGAACAGGAAAGTAAATATTCTGGTAGTTGGTTTGGGATATAGTTTTTTTCCCTAGAGAGTTTTTCTAAAAATGGTTAGGTTATACCAGTCTCTGATCTCTGGGTCAAAGAATGAGGCTTAATTGTTAAATGATTTATTTCAAGTATTGAAAGAAAATATTTGTATATTTTGAGAATATGATGAATATTCTATGATGAAATATGAGCCATATAAATTATTGCAAAATAATAGTCTATATTGGACCATTTTTATATGAGAAGGAAGAAAAACATGAGAAGAACAAAAATAGGTATCACCCTACTTTGAGTCACTTTTTAAAAAATTTTTAAAATTTTTTTTATAATATTATCCCTTGTATTCATTTTTCCATATTATCCCCCCCTCTCTCTACTCCCTCCCCCCAATGACAGGCAATCCCATACATTTTGCATGTGTTACAATATAACCTAGATACAATACATGTGTGTAAATACCATTTTCTTGTTGCACAATAAGCATTAGATTCCAAAGGTACAAGTAACCTGGGCAGACAGACAGTAGTGCTAACAATTTACATTCACTTCCCAGTGTTCCTTCTCTGGGTGTAGTTATTTCTGTCCATCATTGATCAACTGGAAGTGAGTTGGATCTTCTTTATGTTGAAGATTTCCACTTCCATCAGAATACATCCTCATACAGTATTGTTGTTGAAGTGTATAGTGATCTTCTGGTTCTGCTCATTTCACTCAGCATCAGTTGATGTAGGTCTCTCCAAGCCTCTCTGTATTCCTCCTGCTGGCCATTTCTTACAGAGCAATAATATTCCATAACCTTCATATACCATAATTTACCCAACCATTCTCCAATTGATGGACATCCACTCATCTTCCAGTTTCTAGCTACAACAAAAAGAGCTGCCACAAACATTTTGGCACATACAGGTCCCTTTCCCCTCCTCAGTATTTCTTTGGGATATAAGCCCAATAGCAGCAATGCTGGATCAAAGGGTATGCACAGTTTGATAACTTTTTGGGCATAGTTCCAAATTGCTCTCCAGAATGGTTGGATTCTTTCACAACTCCACCAACAATGCATCAGTGTCCCAGTTTTCCCACATCCCCTCCAACATTCATCATTATTTGTTCCTGTCATCTTAGCCAATCTGACAGGTGTGTAGTGGTATCTCAGAGTTGTCTTAATTTGCATTTCTCTGATCAGTAGTGATTTGGAACACTCTTACATATGAGTGGATATAGTTTCAATTTCATCATCTGAGAATTGTCTGTTCATATCCTTTGACCATTTATCAATTGGAGAATGGTTTGATTTTTTTATAAATTAGAGTCAGTTTTCTATATATTTTGGAAATGAGACCTTTATCAGAACCTTTACTTTTAAAAATATTTTCCCAATTTGTTACTTCCCTTCTAATCTTGTTTGCATTAGTATTGTTTGTACAGAACCTTTTTAGTTTGATGTAATCAAAATCTTCTATTTTGTGATCAATAATGATCTCTAGTTCTCCTCTGGTCATAAATTCCTTCTTCCTCCACAGGTCTGAGAGGTAGACTATTTTCTGTTTCTCTAATCTATTTATTATCTCATTCTTTATGCCTAAATCATGGACCCATTTTGATCTTATCTTGGTATATGGTGTTAAGTGTGGATCCATATCTGATTTCTGCCATACTAATTTCCAGTTTTCCCAACAGTTTTTTCCAAATATTGAATTTTTATCCCTAATGTTGGTACCTTTGGGTTTGTCAAAGACTAGATTGCTATAGATATATCCCTTTTTGTCCTTTGTATCTAATCTGTTCCACTGATCGACTGGTCTATTTCTTAGTCAATACCAAATGGTTTTGGTGACTGCTGCTATATAATATATCTTTAGATCAGGTACACCTAGACACCTTCATCTGACTTTTTTTTCATTAGTTCCCTTGCAATTCTCAACCTTTTATTCTTCCATATGAATTTTGTTGTTATTTTTTCTAGGTCATTAAAATAATTTCTTGGGAGTCTGATTGGTATAGCACTAAATAAATAGATTAGTTTGGGGAGTATTGTCATCTTTATTCTATTCGCTCATCCTATCCAAGAGCACTGAATATCTTTCCAATTATTTAAATCTGACTTTATTTTTGTGGCAAGTGTTTTGTAATTTTTCTCATATAATTCCTGACTTTTCTTTGGTAGATGGATTCCCAAATACTTTATACTCTCAACATTTGTTTGGAACGGAATTTCTCTTTGTATCTCTTGCTGTTGCATTTTGTTGGTGATATATAAAAATGCTTAGGATTTATGTGGATTTATTTTGTATCCTGCCACTTTGCTGAAATTCTGAATTATTTCTAATAGCTTTTTAGCAGAGTCTTTGGGGTTCTCTAAGTATACCATCATGTCATCTGCAAAGGAATCACTTTTTAAAACCAAATGTATATACTTCAAATGGTAATCTTGGTAAAAGGCTGTATTTTAAAAATTATCATGTCTCTTCCTAATTCTATCTCGATGCCTTTCTTAAAGGTCAGAAGAGAAGTTCCCCAGGCTAGAATGTAAGCCCCTTAAGGGTTGAGGTATTTTCACTATGTATTCTAGACTGCCAGTATTATGCTTAGCACATTGTTATGATTCAGATAAACGTGATAGCAAATGTTCTCAGTACTTGCCCCCACACTTATAGGCATTAGCTAGAATAGCCAAACCACATACTGCAGCTATCACAAATATCCATGAATTTTTGCTTTGCTCTCCATTGTGTCCTCCATTCACACATATACTATGCTAATAAAGGAAGATGAAACTGAAGGCAAACAATGTTCCGTCCACCACCCTGACTTGAATTCATTTTTTTAAACAACAATTTCTTCACACAAAAGCTGGTTTTCACATCCTCCATTTTTTCACAATATCCCAGCATTTTTTTTAGACTTTTGGATGCCCAGGATGAACTGCAATAAATGTGTCTTCTTCCCCACTTACTTATTCCCACAGTCCTGGAGAAAGCTTCCCAGTTCTTTGAATACTAAATACATATGCCTCTCCCTATGAGTCTCAGAGCTTCTCAACTTCCCAATTATCTTATTTGTCTGTATGGGTATGGTAATTATTTATAAATTAATCATATTGCAAATGGTCAGTTGAATTTGGTTCATATTATGTTTGCTATTTTATCAACAATCACTCCTTATAGCTGAAAGATACAAAAAGATAACCCAGAAGTACCTTAAGATGTAACCAGAAAATAAGGTTGAGTTGATCTGCCTCACATGAATAAAGTCCAAATCGCAATTTCATCATTCATTCCTAGAAATTATTTTCTTGTAAATAATATTGAACAAAGAACCTGAAACAAACAACATAATTTTATGTTGTGGAATTCAATTTGAAAACAAGCTACACATTGACCCAGACTTAATATGGTACAGCAAGATAAGATCAAAATGGGTTCGTGACCTAGGCATAAAGAATGAGATTATAAATAAGTTAGAAGAATATAGGATAGTTTACCTCTCAGACCTGTGGGAGAGGGAAGAATTTGTTACCAAAGAAGAACTAGAGATCATTATCAATCACAAAATAGAAAATTTTGATTATATGAAGTCAAAAAGCTTTTGTATAAACAAAACTAATGCAGACAAGTTAAGAAGGAAAGCAATAAATTGGGAAAACATTTTTACAGTCAAAGGTTCTGATAAAGACCTAATTTCAAAAATATATAGAGAATTGACTCAAATTTATAAGAAATAAAGCCAATTGATAAATGGTCAAATTATAGGAACAGACACTTCTCAGATAAAGAAATTGAAACTATTTCTAGCCATATGAAAAGATGCTCCAAGTCATTATTAATTGCAAATTAAGTCTACTCTGAGATACCACTGTACACCTGCTAGATTGGCTAGAATGACAGGAAAAGATAATGTGGAATGTTGGAGGGGATTTGGGGAAAGTGGGACACTGATGCATTGTTGGTGGAATTGTGAATGGATCCAACCATTCTGCAGAACTATGCTCAAAAAGTTGTCAAACTGTGCATATCATTTGATCCAGCAGTGTTACCCCCTGGGCTTATATCCCAAAGAGATATTAAAGAAGGGAAAGGTATCTGTGCCAAAATGTTTGTGACAGCCCTTTTTGTAGTGGCCAGAAACTGGAAATTGAATGGATGCCCATCAATTGGACAATGACTGGCTAAATTGTGGTAGATGAATATTATGGAACATTATTTGTTCTGTAAGAAATGATTAGCAGGATGAATACAGAGAGGCTTGGAGAGACTTACATGAACTGATGTTAAGTGAAATGAGCAGACCCAAGAGATCATTATATACTTCAACAACAATTCTCTATGAGGATCAATTCTGATGGAAGTGGCTATCTTCAACAATGAGAGGATACAAATCAGTTCCAATTGATCAGTAATGAACAGAACTAGCTACACCTAGTGAAAGAACACTGGAAAATGAATGTGGACCACAACATAACATTTACATCTTTCTGTTATTGTTTGCTTGTGTGTTTGTTTTTCTTCCCAAGTTATTTTTACATTCTTACCGATTTTTCTTGTATCATAAGACAACTATATAAATAATACATATATTGTATTTAACATATATTTTAATATATTTAACATGTATGGGACTACCTGCCATCTAGGGGAGAGGTTGGAGGGAAGGAGGGGAAAAGTTGGAACAGAAGTTTTTGCAAGGGTCAGTGTTGAAAAATTACCCATGCATATGTTTTGTCAATAAAAACTATAATAAAAAGAAAACAAGCCACAAAGATGATCTTTAAATAGTCTTTACATAACAGTTACACAATAATTTATCAAAGTTGACTTATTATAATATAGAATATCCATCTGAGAGCTAAAATTTCAATTTTTATTTATGTGGCTTTTTTGATTAGACAGTAGCACTTTTTTATTAGAAATAGCACTTCTACTCTTCCCTCTGTCTACTTTTTTGTTCTGAACTATGGGATCATAGAACAAAATAAAAGGTAAGTCCGTCTATCTTTGGCTCTTTCTCCTGGAAAGGATACAGTGAAAGAAGCACTGAGAAAGCAAGCAGTTCAGTAAAATCTCAGTTCAAATCCTGGCTCAGACTTTTTTTGACCTTGGGCAAATCGGTGAATCTTTAAGAACTTTAGTTTCTTCATTTGTAAATTGAAAATTATTATCCTGCATATTTCATAGTGTGTGAATTTGTAAGGATAACTGCTGTATAAGCCTCAAAGTCTATATAAATGTCTTATTATTAACCTCTTCTCAATAATGGATGTTGGGGTATATTCAAAGTTAAATAACACTGTGTTCTCAGCTTTCATAGAATTTATAATATAGTAAGGTAGTTATAAATATGCACAATTATTCAATATTATTTTTATTAAAGATTTTTATTTTCAAAACATATACAAGGATAAATTTTCACCATAGACTCTTACAAAACCTTATGTTACAATTTCTTCCCAACCTTTCCCTTAGATGGCTAGTAATCCAATATATGTTAAACATGATTTTATATATATATATATATATATATATACATATACATATATGCATATGTATATATATATATATGTATGTATGTATGTATCTCGAATCATTCAATATTATACAACAACCATGAAGCAAAATGAAATATTAGGTCACAAAAGAAGGATAAGTTTGTATCCAAGCTTCAAGGAATAGGTGGTATTTTGGGAGTTCTCTGAATGGGATAGATTTAAGAAGATGAAGCTAGGATAAGAAGGATTTGCAAAGGTGCAGAATTAGGGAAATAATGAAAAAGCCATAGCATTCATGGAATGGAGTAGTATGAGGTAAGACCACATTTTTCTCTGTATTCTCCACTTTTTCTTTTGTTTAATAATTCATCTAAGGGATTATAGAATATAACCTGGAAAAATACATTATACTGTTTTTTTTAATTTGTTTATCACATACCAATGCAATGTTTGCACCCATGGTATAAATATAACTCTTAAGAATTACCTCCATACAACTGACATGAGAAAATGTGGTGCAGTGTGAAGAGTGCTGAGCTTGGAGTTACAGGACTTGTTTGAATGCTGGCTCTTTCACTATTGACTTATATAGCTTTGTGAGATTCTTTTAATCTGTCCAGATTGTGTGTATATAACACAGGGAATGGCAAGTAGATCTCTTTCATCAGACCGTATAGAGTGTGTTCTTCTTGCTGCCATTCTTTATGGAGCCTGCTTCCACGGAGCTGTCATAATTTATATAGAGCCCCAATATTCAATTCAGCATATATCCAATTATTCTGACTGTTTTTGGTGTGTCTACTTTGTGGTGCCAAGGGCCTTTTTGATAGGGTATTGGATAGGGAGGAAGAGACCAACATGTGGCCTGTGAATACAAGACTTTGCCTCTTTTCACTTATCTCTCTTCCCTGTTAAGTGGAAGAATATTGAATTAGGATATGAGTGCATATGAACATATAAATTAATAAGTAACAAAAAGTTTATAGTGACTAGGACATAATGCATACTAAAGCAATTAAATGTGTATTGAGCTGATGAGGGCTCTTTGTTTTCCTGCATGCTGGAAGTCTCTTGGATATAGAATCACTCTGAACTCAGAGGTTTCAGGAAATATACACGTTGAGCATTCTTTGTGTGTCCTTTTTAAAAAAATGTGTATTTATAATAGTCAAAATGATTTAGTTGCTCAAAGTCAAGTCATTCTTAAAACAATATTGCTATTACTAACTACAATGTTATCTTGGTTCTTCTCACTTCACTCTTTACCATTTTATGTCTTTCTATGATTTTCTAAAACCTTTAAGTTCATCATTTCTTATACACAGTAGTATTCCATCACAAATATATAACATAACTTGTTTAGCCATTCCTCAGCTGGAGATCTTGCTAGAATTAAACACTTCTAATTCTCTATCATGGACTACTTTGGTCAGATAATGTTGGAAAATACTGCTAGATAAGCTAGCCAAGCTTAAGTTTTCTTCTAAATTTCTTCATTCCCTGTATCATGGGTCCTAGGATCAGAATGATAAATTTCCAAATTTTCATCTGGCAAATAAAACGTTTTTTGCCCACTTGAAGGAAAATGGCTACTGGGAACTAAACATGCTCAAGATGTATGTTTTCTAGACCTCCTGTGTTCAGAAAGAGACTAAATCTGGGGTGCTTCCAGAATGCAGGGAAAGTAATGAGCTCAAATCAGCTCAGGAGACATTTTATTACTTTAGTATGCATCATGTGCTTGTTATTATGTGCTTTTTTGCTTGCTTGTCAATTATATGCTTGGAAATTTTGCATATAATATCTAAGAATATGTGTCTGATTCAGTAGAAAACCAACTCTATTATGCCAAGGTCATGTGACTAAAACTCACTGAAATATAGCAATCAAAAAAGAATGTGGCATCTGCTAGTGGGTGGGAAATCCAGAGCCAAGTTCTAATTAGATAAACATTCAAATTTATATACTCCTGGCAAGGACTTAGTGTAGTCCCACACAGAGAGGCAGAACTGAAGATAAAAGATTGCTAAGTCTCAGAATTGCACAGAGAAAGGAATGGTTACATATAGAGTGCCAAATGTTGGATTCAGGAAGACCTGAGTTCAAAAATATCTGGATGACCCTAGGCAAGTGATTTTACCTGTTTTACTAAATGAAGTAGAGTGGATTCCATGATCTATACAGTTTCTTCCAGCTCAAAATTCTATGGTTTTTTTTTTTTTTTTTGGTTCAGTCATTTTCAGTTATGTCCGACACTGGAGTTTCTTGGCAAAGATCCTGCAGGATTTGCCATTTCCTTTTTCAGTTATTTTTATAAATGAAGAAACTGAGGTAATCAGGGTCAAGTAACTTTCCAAATACTGTTCATGTAGCTAGTAAATGGCTTAGACTAAATTTGAACTCAAGTTCTTTCTGACTCCAGGTCTGATGCTCTATCTGCTGTGTACTTAGCTGTCCCTTGTGTGATGATATAAAAGATAGCATATCATTAAAATTCCTTGGTTAACATAGTAGATACTTGAAAGCTGTTTAGGAGCAATTGTCTGAAGGTGTGAGGAGGAAAAGAGTATATTTAATTTGAGTTCCACATTTGGGCACGTACAAAATAGATGATGCTGAAACTTCAAAGAATGCAGTCCTTAAGATGAATAGGAATCAATGTGCAGTTGTCAACATCATTCACAATGAAGTACAAGAATTATATAGAGCAGGAAGTATTACATTCATCAGATCATGCATTATTTGCTTAGATTTATATATGTAAGTATTTTGCATCAAGGATGAAATTCTAACCTAGGGATCTGACTCCAAGTTCAGTGTCTTTTCCATACATGACTACTTTTTCTATTTCATTTTGTCAATAGATAATAATGATGACAAAAATGATTTTTAAAATGGATATTTGTATTTTTATAGTTTTTGTCATGAGAATACAGTTTCGGTGAAAATTACTTAACTGCCACCAACTCATCCAACTGAGAAGCCCCTGCATCTGCCCCTCCAAGATATCTACAAGATTGAAGTTATTTGGTGCTATGCCTTTTGGCTATGTGGAGACATAGTAGACATCTTAGCCCAAGTTGATACTTCAACTGAAGTGAAGTCTGTGGAAATGCACCACATTTTAAGTGAGCCTCTGCTTGGGGATTATGTTGGTTTCAACATTAAAAACATGTCAGTCAAAGATGGATGTCATGATACCAAGAATGACTCCCTCATGGAAGTAGCTGCTTTCACTGAACAAATCATAAACCATCATGGTTAGAACAGTGCCGTTTGTACACCTGATCTGAATTATAACAGTGCTGATATTACTTTTAAGTTTGCTGAAGTGAAAGAAAAGGTTAATCATCATTCTGATAAGGACCTGGAAGATAACCCTAAATTTCAGAAGTCTAGTGATGTTGCCATTATTGACATGGTTTCAGGCAAGCCCATGTGTATTGAGCACTTTTTTAGCTATTCTCCTCATTTTGTTGTTTATGATATGAGTCAGACTGTTGTAGTTAGTGTCATCAAGATAGCTGTCAAGAAGACTGCTGGAGCTGGCAAAGTCACAAAATCTGCCGAGAAAGCCCATAAGGCTAAATGAATATTTGGTACTACACATGCTACCATAGTCTTAATCAGTGATAGAAGAATAGTCTCAAGACTTGTCTCAATTGGCCATTTCAATTTAAGGATAACAGTGTACCTTCAGAAAAAAAGACTGTTTTGTGGACTTTTTGTTTCATGACAATTTTGAGATCATTAAAACACTTTAATGAGAAAAAAATATGGATATGTTTAAGATAAGGTCAAGCATTTTAGAAACATGACTGGGTTGATAATTTTGCATAATAGCAGATTGGTTTCTTTCCTTACCCTAAGACAGCAAGCAATTTAATATAAACTAAATATATACAATTCTTCCAAACATATTTCCATATTTGTCATGCTGCACAAGAAAAATCAGATTAAAAGGGAAACTATGAGGAAATAAAAACAAGAAAACAAACAACAACAACCAAAAAAAAAAAGGTGAAAATACTATGTTTTAATACACATTCAATCTCCATAGTTCACTGTAGCTTGCTGTTGTCTCCAGAAGCTGCCAGATCACTCTCTGGGAAGAGATCTGCTGTGTCTACTCAAATCTCTCCGATTCTTCTTCCTGTAGAGAACCGTTGTCTCCAGGCAGTTGCTGTTAACTCTTGTCCAAAGAAGTGACTTCCCTTCCTGCAGAGAGCACCGTCAAGCCTGATGCAATTCAGAGTCTTCTTCTTGAAATCCTGGCTCTGAATCTCCTCCAGCTCTTATCCTTCTCCAGGCCGATCTGCTCTCTGCGCCCAGTGCTGTCTCTTTTTATCCTCCCAGAGAATGGGCGTGGGATAATGCAAGGGCTTCTGGGAAGAACCACCCCAGCCAATGAGCTTGCCCCCTCTATCAAGTCAACCTGAGTTCTCACCTTGTAATTGTCCAGAAAACCTGAATTCTCACCTTGTCACCATCCAGACAACATCAGTTCTCACCTAGTAATCCCAACAGTTCACTCTTCAGATGTGAATGGCATTTTCCATTACAAGTCTATTGGAATTGCTTTGAATCAATATGAACATTTCTTGTCAACATTTGTATATTCAGAAAAGGAGGTACTGTTTTAGAGTAAAAACAACAACAACAACAACAACAACAAAACTCTATTCCTACCATTATAATTTCAAGAGACTCAGAGGTTTATAGGATGACAAATGGAAATTTTGTGAAATATTTATTTTCTTTTTTGATGAATACTTTTTGTACATAGCAGTTTTCTCTGACCCCTCCTTAAAAACAAACAAAACATTTAAAACATTTAAAAACAAAACAAAACAAACACCAAAAACTAAACGATTAAGTCATGTGGGAAATTTGGAGGAGGAAACTGACAAGAATTTTACCAGGTAAGAAGTAGATAGAGGTGAGATCTGTATCTCAGGTTGGATCAACTTTATACATTATAATATTTATTTGTAAATGGGATTTGATACTTAGATTCTGTTTTAAGCTTGTCAAATGTAGCACCATCATTGTTCCTGTAGATGGTGGTATTTCATCATATTAGGTGGTATTAAAAATGCATATGAGTTAGTCATGCTTTGAAAAATCTTCTTGTTTTTATTATAGTATATAGAATTTGGGATAAGCACTGTGACTAATATGGAGATATGTTTTGCATGATTGTTCTTGTATAATTGTCAATTTGATTGCTTTCTCAATGAGGGAAGAGGAGAAGAAGGGAGGGAGAGAATTTGGAATTCAAAACTTTAAAAAATAAAGTTAAAATTATTTTTAGATGCAATTAGAAAAATAAAATATTTGATAAAAACAATATGAGCTTTGTAAATACTAAAATATAGGAACAAAAATCCATGTATGTTTCACAAAAAAAGGTGATGATACTTACAAGATGGTAATAGAATAGTTTTATTGATAATTTATTAATCACTCATAGTAAAATCATACTTTTTAGATTTCTTTATGTTTGTGGGATATAAAATATTCCTATTCTCAAAGGCACAACCTTAATAAGATGTGATAAGAGAAAATGGCATTCAAACGAAATATACACTTTCCCTTCCTATGCTCAATCAGTTGTTCTTAAATAGCTTTCAAGGATCTTCCATAATATGTTAACATTGAGGATTTTAATGATGAGCCATTTTTTATACAATAGGATGATGAAATCATAGATTTAACGCCAAAAAAAACCTTAGAGACCATAGAATCTACCTCTTTCATTTTATAATTTAGGAAACCTGAGGCACCTAGATTTGCCCAGGGTCATATGTATGAAGTGGCATTTTACCTCAAGTCTTTCTGACTCCAGCATTTGGCACTCTATACTTTACTCAAACACATTTTTTTTTCTAAAATAATACCAAAACTCTTCAACAATGAAGTGATTCAAAGCAATTCCAATAGACTTGTAATGCAAAATGCCATTCACATCTGAAGAGTGAACTATGGAGATTGAATGTGTATTAAAACATAGTATTTTCACCTTTTTTTTTGTTGTTGTTGTTGTTTGTTTGCTTGCTTTTTCCCTCATATTTTCCCCTTTTAATCTGATTTTTCTTGTGCAGCATGACAAATATGGAAATATGTTTGGAAGAATTGTATATATTTAATTTATATTAAATTGCTTGCTGTTAGGGTAAGGAAAGAAAGAAAAATTTGGAACACAAAGTTTTGCAGAGGTGAATTTTGAAAACTCTTTTCTTTTATTTGGAAAAGTAAAAAGCTATTAAAATAAAATAATCACAAAAATTTCTAATTTTTTTGGTTTCTAACTTTTCATAAAACAATATAATTTATCAGAAAACATCTCAGTCTCAATTCTAATTCACTTTCATGCCTTTGAATAAATTCCTCATTTTTCTTAGTATACAAAAATATTGTAAAATTTTATTTATTCAGTAGATAACGGAAAAAGTATTTTGTAAACCATAAGTTGTTATATAAATGAAAATTATTATTATTGTTTTTGTTATTGTTCTCTTACACATTTAGATCTTGATGGAAATAAAGGAATATTAACAATGATAAAAATTATGCTCTTGCATACTATGAACTAGTTTCAATGAGAATTTTCCCAATATCAATGTCAAAAGAATGAACAACTTGAAATCTTGGTAATTTCAGATTAGGTGTACAGTTAATACCATCATGGTACTACTGTCTTCCAGTGATGTTATGGTGTTTGTAGTAGTTGGGGTTTGCCATCCCAGTCTCAAATATTTTACAATCCAATAACTTTGATGGTTTTTTGCCCCCTGGATGTTACACTTCTGAGGGTTGAAACCATGCTCCCTTCCCCAACCCCTACCCTACCTCACTTTACAATGCCTGGCATATATAAGGAGAATTGGGTTTTTTTTTTCCCCCTAATCAATGTGTCCACTAAACTGTTTAGCTCTATAGGGATCTGGGTTTTATGTCACCTCAAATGACACAATGTCTCCTTGGCTGCGCTAGATTGTCTTGTATAATAGCTAAAAACACTGTTCAACAAAAAAAGAAGATAGTTCTTTAATAGATATAAGATATCTATGTAATAGATATAAGAAGACAGAGAGAAGTTCCAGAATTTCTTCATGGCTCTGGAGAGAAAGACTCTGGGAAGAAGCCAACAATTAAAGGATCTGGTACCTCAATCATGTCTCTATTTCCAGTTTACTATACTAGAGACTTTTTGGAATATCCTCTTGGATGAGAATTTGGACTCTTTTTTTGTTTGATCTGATTCATTTACTGTGTACTATCTAGTCCATATTCTCATATGTATCTGTTGTTGTTGCTTATTTCTTTCAGTCATACCTGACTCTTAATGATTCCATTTGGAGTTTCCTTTTATCTTTTTCTTTTTTTCCCTTTTTTGGTTGGGTGCCCTGTAATTCTTTTTTTTTTTAATATGTTTAAAATTTTAATTGTATTTTATTTTTCCAAATACATGCAAAGATAGTTTTCAACATTCACATTTGCAAAATCTTGTTGTGTTTCAAATTTTCTCCCTGTCTTTTCCCTTCTCCTTTTCCCAAGATAGAAAGCAATCTGATATACATATACCATGGACAGTTCTTCTAAACATACTTCTATGTTGTGCAAAAAAAAAAACAAAAAAAAAACACAAAAAAACAGAACAAAGGGGAAAAAAAAGAAAGAAAAAAAAAGTCAAGCAAACAAACAAATAGATGAAAAAACTATGCTTTGATCCACATTCAGTCTCCACAGTACTCTCTCTGGATGTGGATGGCACTTTTCATCCCAGTTCTCTTAGAATTGTCCTGAATCACTACATAGTTAAAAAGAGCCAAGTCTATCACAATTGATCAACACATAATCTTGTTACTGTGTAAATATTCTCTTGGTCTAGTTGATAAAGAGATGTATAACCTATTTATAATGGTCTCTTGTATATTCATTGTTTAGTAGGAAGGATTAAGTATAAGCTAAGTGCTCCCATTGATCCTTGTTCTCCCCAGAGTATTACAACCCTAATGAACCAATAATTGGAAAGACATTCAGTGCTCTTGGATAGGCCGAGTGAATATAAGAAATACTGAGGAGGGGAAAGGGACCTGTATGTGCCAAAATGTTTGTGGCAGCTCTTTTTGTTGTAGCTAGAAACTGGAAGAGGAATGGATGTCCATCAGTTGGAGAATGGTTGGGTAAATGATGGTATATGAAGGTTATGGAATATTATTGCTCTGTAAGAAATGACCAGCAGGATGAATTCAGAAAGGCTTGGATAGACTTGCATGAACTGATGCTGAGTGAAATGAGCAGAACCAGAAGATCACTGTACACTTCAACAACAATACTGTATGAAGATATATTCTGATGGAAGTGGATATCTTCAACATAAAGAAGATCCAACTCACTTCCAGTTGATCAATGATGGACAGAAACAACTACACCCCGAGAAGGAACACTGGGAAGTGAATGTAAATTGTTAGCATTACTGTCTATCTACTCAGGTTATACTTATACCTTCGGAATCTAATACTTAATGTGCAACAAAAAAAATGGTATTTACACACATATATTGTATCTAGGTTATATTGTAACACATGTAAAATGTATGGGATTGCCTGTCATCAAGGGGAGGGAGTAGAGGGAGGGAAGGGATACTGTGGAAAAATGAATACAAGGGATAATGTTATAAAAATTACTCATGAATATATACTGTCAAAAATTATAAATAAAATTAAAAAAAAGATATATACAGGATAAAAAAAATCCAGCCTTAGGTGGAGGATCTCACAGTTCTAAAGCAGGGTGGAAATTCTAAATAAGACTCTCCCAAACTATTTGCTAAACATAGTTCTTCATCACTTTCTTAAAACTTTTTGAGAAATCAAATTTCTTAGCAATATATTCGTTGTCATCTAATAACTAATAGTTAGGAATCTCTCCCCCTCTCTCCCTGTCATTTCAATTTAACTTGCTTCTCTTTCACTGTGGATAAAAGAAACTTGCAATCAATGGTAAACTTTTTGTTTGCTTGTTTTTACTGTGTAATAATAAGGAAACTATGTCTTTAGATAATTTTAAAAATTAGGTAGATGGAAAAGAATGGGAAAGAATCACAGTGATTAATACTTCTTCGGTTGGCTTTTTTCCACATGAATATGTTCATAAATTTTTTATGACTTTGATGCCTCCTTCCTGGTCCTTTTCTTTCAGACGTCAATTCCCTCAGTTTCTTTACAATTTTGACTCACATAACACAGATCTCCTTTATATTCACTTGCTCTATTTCATCTTTTTTTCCTATCTTTGCTTCTTTTAGTATTTTTTCTTCTTCTTTTGTACGTACTTTTTTATGACCATAATGTCAATAAATAAGAAAATAGCATTAAGCCTTTGCTCCAAGATTATTTTGCATTTCTTTTGTCAGTTTCTTGAAGAAAGGGACATTGATTTACAGGATTTTAGGATTTGGAGACAAATAAATTCACAAGGTCAAAATTTTCCAAACTTTGGAGTTTATCTCCTGAAGGGAAGAATCTTTTTGGAAGTAAAAAAAAAGACCATATTTATTGAATATAATTTCAACAAAAAGATATACATTTTCCAATGAAACCAAAATTCAAATAAAAATCAACAACTGCAATATGAAGATGGTGAATTTGCTCTAAATAAAACTAAATATATAGGGCACAGTTTTTTTAAATATGAAACTTCAAGGTGAAGTAAAATATGAGTTGGCACACATCATACCTAAAGATGGGTAAAATTACCACTTTTAGTATTAATTGTTATACAATCATGACATAAAGGAGTTATGTCATAATGTTATTTGCTCCAATTGAGCATGAAATGTGTGAACTCAAAATTAATCTCTGAGTGGCTATTACTTTTCTCAAAGTTATTAATTTGGGGAAAATAATAACCTCACTTAAAAAAACTTATAGCCTAAAATATCTGAAATAATTTGAAAATGATTATATTTAGGGGCAGCTAGGTGGCTCAATGGATAGAGCACCAACCTTGAATTCAGGAGGACCTGAGTTCAAATTTGTTCTCAGACACTTAGCATGTCCTAGCTGTGTGACCCTGGGCAAGTCACTTAACCCCAGCCTCAGGGGGGAAAAAGATTATATTTAGTCATTGAAATCCTTAACAATTCCATTTTGGAACTAATTATCATATTTTTATCATATCTAATTTTAAGAAAAGATATAAAATCCATTCATAATATATACAATACAAAACTGACTTAGAAAATTAAATTCACTGGAGCAGTTGAAACCTGTACAAGAGAAAACAATACAGACAGAAAAAGAAGCAGAAAAAATAGACATTTAAATTAGAAGATCAGATTCAGAAAATTCAGTATAATATTTATTGTAGGGATGTGTAAATACAGAGAGTGAGGAAGGGAAAAGGACTACTGTGTGTTCTTTGACCAAATGCTTTAGCAGAATAATGATATTAATAAATTGAATTGACATTTTGAATATATAGTTCTGTATTTAAAATACTTCATGCAGTTAAGAGAAGAGTTTCAATGAATGTAATCTTAGAGAGATAACATCAAGCTTGAGAAGAGACTGGGAAAATTATTATTTTTGAACAAGGGGTGATATTATTGTGGAAACAAGAGCTTTTGAAAAATGACGTAAGAAAATAACTGGAAAGACAATTTGTGACAACTATAATGGCAACCAAAAAGATCAATTATTATGGGTGAACAGAGAAAAAGAAGAGTTAATTTGAGACAACTTCCACTAACTCTCCTTCCTGTCTTAGTGTTTCCAGATGTTTATATATAACCTTGACAATGATTTTTTTCTTTGTTTAGTTGCATTATTTATTTACTTTTTAAATATTTCTAATGTCTAGTCTATTTACAAAATAAATAATTGACTCAGAGTTAAAGGTTTGTAGGAATATCTCAAAGGTTTCTCTCATTAAACATCTTTTTTAAAAAAAAAATAATTGGATTTAGATTTGCAAGGTATGTAACTTTAAGGTGCATTTTGAGCTCCTTTGCTTTTGGGACCCATTATTCCATTCCCACTCATAGTTTCTGGTAGGTTCAGAATCATTGTGTGATATTTGAATGACTTTTCTTTTAAATTTGAAGACCAATTTTAAATTTCAAGTTGTTAAGATTTTAATTTTTCATCTATCTAAATGCTTCAGTTCCTGTTTTAAGTTCAATTTGATCCAATGTCATCAATTTCTTAAAATTTTCAACTAGTTTGTTGGGTTTTGGTTTAATGTTTTTCTAGGAAATAATGATATTTGCAAAGCTTACATTGTACAATATAACTGGAAATTTCTGATTTTCAACTACAAATTTGTTAATTTGATTCACTGATTAATATATTGTCTTTTTTGTAGCTTTTTAAGACTTGCAATGCTACCAAGAAGTTCACAAATACATTAGCCTGTGACTTATTTAAGCACAAACTAATCTAAAGTGTATGTGTTCTAAATTTCCAGATTTCAAATAAATTATTTCTTTAAAAAAAAGTTAAAAGTTTAAAATTTGATTTTAGCATTCTAAAATAGTTCTGATTAACCTCCCAGCTATTTATTTGGTGATTGTTTTAAAATCATTTCTCTAAATAGTTGGCATTTTCCTGTGATGCCTTGAATAAAGTCCCTTCCCATCAATAATCCCTAATTTCTTCATAAGCAATTATTTATCCTTCTTCTCGAAGAGGACCAATGACATGAGGAGGATGATGTCTTGACTTGCAAGTGGATTGTATTTGAGTGAGGCAGAGGTGTGAAAATCATCAGCCTAACTCTCTCCTCCAGAGCCATAGGAATCCTGTATCAAGACGTAGGTCAGGGAACTCGTGATGGCCTACGATGCAAACTTATGTCTTTTTAAACTAAGATCTTTCCCAGATCTCAGTTTGTCTGAGGCAACATCCATTTAGTGGGTAAAAGGCTAGTTAAGAATTGAGGTAAAAGATGTTCTACTTTGTTTTCATCAAAAAAATCAGCCAGGGATGGGAAGACCTTCAGAGTTTAAAAATTACTTAACATTATCTTTACTTCACAGAATACTCTATGACTAATCATATATTATAAATGTGTTTACTTAGTCCATATCAAACAAAGAAGAATGGAGGACCTCAGGAGTTATTTAGAAATACACAGACTTTAAAAAGGGAAATATAAATCTTTGTCTCAGTATAAAGGAATTTTCCTTACTGGGGTTCTAAACTATTTGGTTACAATGGAACATGTTGAAAAGACAAGATATTTTTGCAGAAAAAATCAGATGCCTTCAATTAGCAAAAAAAAAAAAAAAAAAACAAATTTCACAGAAAACAATGTAAAATCAGAATAAATATTAGCATCATATGAAGTTGTTTAAATAATTTCTCTAAGTATAAAAAAGAATCATTATGAGAAACTTTGATGACATTAAGATCAACTATTGATATAGTTGAATCAAAGTTTAATGAATTATATGTAATTCAACCTTAAATAGTCACATTTGCCCATAGTACAATTGTAAAGAATTGCCCCTATTTCTGAATATCTTTGTAAGTAATCATTGAGAAATTTAAATATATATGTATATATGTATATACATATATATATATATTATTCTGTATTGCAACTGGATGAAGCAACAAATACAGTTAAGATAGTTATTTGATTTTAAATGATATTAGTGATAGCAAATCATATGGCATGTACTAAGTGATTCTGGGTAAGTCACTTAACTTTTCAGTGATTAAGTAACTCTTTAAAACTCTAAATTACAGATAAGATGTCAATATGTATTTGTAAATAAAATTCCTTCACCTCAGAGTTGTTGTCATGAATAAAGTCACAGGTCTGATTCTTATCCTATCCCCCTGTAAAGAGCTGAAACTCTGAGTAGGTGCACTGGAATCAGACAACCAAGCACTTAAGGCTAATTACCTATTGGAAAATAACTCTATTAACATGTTTGTAATTTCTCTTCTCACAGTTAATGCTAGTTCAATGCTTGGGGTTAGGAGAATTGTAGGGAAGGATTGGAGATGGAGTGAGAAAGGGGAGAGAACTTCACTTGGCCTCAGGAGGAGGAGGAGAAAAGTGTGGAGATTTGTGGAGGTTCCGAACTCTAGAATCAAGGAAGGATCCTTGGTAAAACTCTTGGCAGTTTTGTCCGTCTCCTTCACTTCTCCCCCTAAAAACCAAGGACTTTTGCTTATCCTGATTCTGGCTGATACTGAGGCCTCCAGGGAGCTACTGTGGGGACTTCAACCCCTCACACCCCAGATGACAATAGCAAATCAAAAAAAAAGTTTTGGCAAAATTGATAAAATTTTATATAAAAATTACATGATGTAGGAGAAGTTTTGGGATGGAGCTCAATTGGTATCAGAGTGAAAGATAGGTCTATAAGCCATTTTAAAGAGCATAGATCTTTTGCATTTTGATACATTGCAAGGCTACCAGATATTTTCTTTTATTAAGACATTCAAATTAACAAATACTTGTAGTTTAAAAAAAAGTTTTTAAAAGAGTAACCATTAGGAAACACAAACTGTTAAAAAGAACTAGGTAACGATGGGCAGAACATAGAGCTCTTAGAATGAATGATTTAAAAAGATTAAATAAGTGCTTATAGCATGACAAACCCTGGACAAAGTATTGGGATTACAAACACAAAAGAACTTCTGTGTTATTGCTCCTATTGCTTTTCAATTATTTTCCAACACAAAAATTGCAAATGATTTTCTTAGTATAATAATATAACATGCATATATATTATATGTGAATTTTTCATGATCTTTACTGTGTATTTAAGAATTATTTGTCACAAAATTGGAGTAAATTATCATTTGTATTTGAATACAATATGAGAAAAGAAATTGATTGCCAATATTGTTTTATGAAAAGAAAAAAATATGATAGTTTTTCTTATGTAATAGATTTTTATTTTTTAAAATACAAAGTTAATTTTCAACATCCACTGATGCAAAACTCTTGTTCCAAATTTTTCTCCCTCTCTCCCCATTCCCCTCCCCTAAACAGCAAGTAATCCAATATAGGTTTAACATGTGCACTTCTAAACATATTTTCACATTTGTCATGCTGTGTAAGAGAAATCAGATCAAAAAGGGGGGGAATGAGAAAGGAAAAAAAAACCTAAGCAAACAAACAACAACATCAATAATAATAAAGATGAAAATACTATGTTGTAATCTAAATTCAGTCTCCATAGTCTTTTCTCTGGTTGCAGATGACTCTTTCCATCACAAGTCTATTGGAATTGCCTTGAATTATCTCATTGTTGAAAAGAGCCAAGTTCATCAGAGTTCATTATCACATAATCTTGATTCTGTATACAATGCACTCTTATTTCTACTCACTTCACTTGGCATGGTTAATGTGGGTCTTTCCAGGCTTTTCTGCAATCAGCCTGTTGATCATTTGATCATTTATTTTAGATGAATAATATTCCATTACATTTGTGCTACCGTGACTTAATCAAACATTCCCCAACTGATGGGCAGCCACTCAGTTTCCAGTTCCTTGCCACTACAAAAATGACTTCTATAAACTTTTTTTGCTCATGTAAGTCCTATTCCATTTTTACGATCTCCTTTAGAAATAGACCTATTAGAGTTGCTGCTGGATCAAATAGTATACACCGTTTCAGAGCCATTCAGACATAATTCCAGATTGCTCTCCAAAATGGATGGATCCCTTCACAGTTGCATCAATAATCTATCAGTATCCAAATTTTCCCACATCCCCCCCAGTATTGATCATTATCTTTTCCTGTCATCTTAGCCAATCTGAAAGGTATGAAGTGGGACCTCAGAGTTGTCTTAATTTGCAGTTCTCTAGTCAATACTGATTTGAAACATTTTTTCATATGACTAAAAATGGCTTTACCATTTCTTCATTTGAAAGTTGTTTGTTCCTATTCTTTAACCATTTGTCATTTGGAGAATGACTTGTATTCTTATAAATTTCAGTCAATTCTCCATATATTTTAGAAATAAGGCATTTTCCAGAAATATTGGATGTAAAAATCCCCCCCCCCCCCGTTTTTGGTTTACTTTGTATTCTTGGCTGCATTGGTTTTGTTTGTACAAGACCTTTTTAATTTTAATAAAATATATCCATTTTTGCATTATACTGTTCTTTAGTTCTTCTTTTGGCCAGAAGAGAGATTAAAGTGTTTGAATGATAGTAGGAATGCTTAGATAAATTTTCCTTAGGAAAGTGCCTTCAATATGATTGTGATATCAAAAGATTTTTACTAATAAATTGACTTGTTTAATCATATTTTTAAAGTGAATATTCTTTTTTTTTTTTTTTTTTTAGGCTTGGGGTTAAGTGATTTGCCCAGGGTCACACAGCTAGGACGTGTTAAGTGTCTGAGACCAGATTTGAACTTTGGTTCTCCTGAATTCAAGGCTAGTGCTCTATCCACTGCACCACCTAGCTGCCCCTTTTAGTGAATATTCTTAAGCTGTGAGAGTGTCTTATCACTCTTAGGCTATACTTATTTTTTGTCTTGACCTAAATAGAATTTAATTAGCTGAACATCTGTCTTGTTCAGCATAAATGAATCTGTCGGAAATTTCTCTCAGCATCTATATACTAGAGGGTATAACAATGCAGGTGGTACCAGTGATTACAAGTCATATGGTGATTTTTTTTTCCCTGATGGCTACTACCTAAAAGATTTCACACACGTGGACCTAGGCTTTTTTATTAGTGAACACAGAGAAGATATAATGGAAAAAATAACTTCTAAGTGAAGTAGAATATATCTCCAAAATGTGTTTTAATTTTGTCATTAATGGTTGTTTCTGCTAAAGTAAAATATTAACTCTACAGATAAAATCAGGCTGATTATAAAGGAATTAATGTATTTTTGTTCTTTTAGTTCCTTGAGATCCACTTTTAATAAACCTAATTTTATTTGTAAAAAGCGTTATTGATGCTTTAAAAACAATATCAGTCATTTTCTGACATATTCTTTCCAAAATTCCTTCTTGAATAAGTTGTTTCATGTCTATTGGCCTAGTTTCTTTATCTGTAAAATACAAAGGTTGAACTAGATAAATCAAATTTATGATTCTTTAAGGCTTTCCCTGTGAAAAAAGAAAAAAAATCAGCAGAGTAAATTGACCAACAAAACAAAAGGAATCAAAACAAAGCACATCTGACAGTGTATACAATGTATTATTTTCCTAGTTTTCTCCCTATCTACTGAGGGGGCATTTCTTTGATCAGAGTTCCAGTCTCAATATTAGTTTTCCTTATGTTATTTTTGGTTGTTATATAAATTATCCTAATTTTGGTAGTCCTTTTGGCAGGGGGTAGGGGAAGCATCATTTCATTCAAGTCTTCCCAATTTTTGTTCTGAATTACTTATATTCATGATTTATTTGAACATAATAGTATTCCATTACATACTGGTATGTATGTTTAGAATGGGCAGCTAGGTAGCACAATAGATAATGTTGGACCTGGAGTCAGGAAGACCAATCTCCATGTGTTCAAATCCAACCTCAGGTACTAGTTGTGTGACCTGAACAATCACTTGTCCCTGTTTTGCCTCAGTTTCCTCATCCATACGAAATGACAAATCACTCCACTTTCTTTGCCAAGAAAACTCCAAAGGGGATTAAAAAGAGTCGCACATGACTGAAATGACTGAACAACAACAAACTTTAACCAAAAGCTAAAATTAATTTTGAGAAGAGAAGGTCACTAACAGAAATTAACCGTAAAACTCTACAAACTTGAAGGTGCATCTCTGCTATTACCTTTAACTCTCTTGTAGGTTCATGCTTTGGGGCCCAACATTTTTCCTTTTATATAGGATAGAAATGATTGATAGAAATCATTGTTACCATACCTCACCCTTGCTTTTTACCTATACTTTCTTCAATTGGCTTTCCTGCTTTACAGGATGGCTTCTAGGATAGGGAACCTAAAGGTGGCAAACACTTCCTGGAACATCTATCTCACCTTCCTCTAACAGGATGAAAAGTAACAGATGCCAATTCAGTTCATCAGTGAAATAAATAATTATAGGAACCGAGTTAGAGGCCCAGAATGCATAATTGTTCTGGATCTTAAAGAAAGACTATTAGATTCTAGTTAGAATAATCTGTGTACCTCTAAAAGCTACTTGGAGCAGGGAACTAAGATTAGTGAAAAGTAAAATTTAGAGAGCCAGAACTCTGGAGAAGTATACTTGAAACAAGGTGTTAACTCAGATGAATTGATGAGGCAATGTTATCTAGTTTACATATATACTTAGTACTTAACATGGTGATGTAGTAAGTCTCTAAGTTCACACATAAGCAGTATGCTGTAATGATGTAATTAAAAAAAGGTATATAAGAGCCACCAAGGACTGCAAGAGAGATATTCCATCTCCCATCATCCTATTGGCTTTCCTGCCTCCTACATTTCTCCATTAAAACCAAAGCCCATCTAAAGGTCCCCCAGAAAGCTAGCTCCGCCCCAGACAAAGGAGACAAATTATAAAGGAGATAATAAAGACTTTGGACTTTATTCTTGACTATTCTTATTGTGATTATTCTGCTGAAATCAAGGCCCATTCACAGGACCTCCAGAGAGATAGCCAGAACATTACATTTGGTGCTCAAACATGGATGTAAGGATTTTACACTCAACAGTTCAACTGAAACAATTGTCAGTGGAGAAGTCCCCAAGACTGGAAATAGGGTGAGTACAAAAATAGACAAGCAGGAAATTTTGGTAAGGGCTAAACTAGTGTTTCAGCTGAAATGGGACAAATGCTTAGAAAAAGGTTTTATAACTCGACAGAAGGGCAGTTCGCTGAGAGCAGCTCCAATAAAATTGCCAGGTGATTAGAAGAGATCTAGAAAGTGGTGAATGGAAGGGAGCAGACAGAACCTTTCCCACTCATTTCCTTTCCATATTTTCTCCTCTTTTAAGATCTTTTTGAATTCTCCCAAGAGAGCCTTGTGAGATTGGGAGCAACTCATATTATCCTTTGGGGCTTCATCTGAAGATGATTTGCCTTTAGTGTCCTCAGGCTTTGAGGTCTGTTTTCTGTCTCCATAAAAGCTATCTATGGTTAGAGTTCTTTTTGATTTTTTGCTCATGTTTTAAAGGTTGAGGTTTTCTCTTAGGAAAGATTATCCCAAGCTTTCTGTACAGGTAACAGAGGCTTTATGCTGCCCCGGGCTGGTGCTGCTGACTTCTTTCTGGTGCTGGGTGGGCATAGTCCAGTCCCATGTTATTCTGAGGTTCAGAGGCTCATTATTTGCATCTTTTATTTGCATTGTATGTCTCACAGCTAATTTGCTGATCTACTAGCTTCTGAACCAGGACAGAGTAGCCAATGCTATTTTATTTTGGCTAATAACCTCCCTGTAGATTTCCTGATGAGTGAACTCCACAATTTTCTGGTCCCTGTGCTATGCCTATGCTTGGCTGCCTTCCCACCATGCCAAATTGAAACAGACTTTCTGAAGTTATTTCAAAATATCTTCTGCTGGAAATTTTTTATACTACAAATATTTGTGGATTCTGTCATTCCTAAACTAGTTCAGAGGCTTGATCTGGTGTTGATCTGAGGGACTCTAGGAAGAGCTCAGATAAAAACCTGGGTATTCTCTACCATCTTTGCTCCACCCCCTAATATTTTTTATTAAATAGGTTTGCCATCACTTAATTAGAGAAGCTACATAACCAAATGGATAAATCATGGAGTTATTTATATAAGATAATCTGAGTTAAAAGCAAACCTTCAATAGTTCCTTGCTATGTGACTCTAGGTAAATCATTAAAACCTGTTTGCCTCAGTTTTCTCATCTGTGAAATGAACTGGAGAAGTAAATGGCAAGCCACTACGATAAGTTTGCCAAGAAAACCTCAAATGAGATTACAAAGAATGGGACATGACTGAAACAAAAGACCAATAATTTTTATTTAAATATTTTACATTATATTACCTCTTATTCCAAGTGTATCTCTCCTTCTTGCTTTCTGAAAGCCAAACACGATTACAGAGAATATATAAAAGCTTAACAATGTATACCCAACTCTGCACAGAGGTGCTTTTTGTGATCTTTTTTTTGGATCATTATCATTTTACAACACTTTTAATTGTTGTCTTTTGTGTAATGATTTTTGTCATTGAATATATGTCATTGTCTGGCTCTACTTTCTTCAATTTTTATCAGTTTATATATCTTCTTCTCATGCTTATTTACATTCGTCATTTCTCATGCCATAGTAATGCTGCATTACACCAATGTAGCAAAATTCGTTTAGCTATTATCTAATTGATGAATATATATTTTTTTCCAGTTTTTTGGCACCACAATAAGTCCTGGTATAAATCTTTTTTGTATATGTGAGGCCTTTCTTTTGCATATATCGCCTGTCAGTACACAAATAGCAATGGAACATTTGGGTCAAACAGTATGGATATTTTAAATTAGTTTCCATTTTTTAAAAAAAAATAATTTTGTCTTCTTGATGTAACATGTAGAATTTTTAGAATTCTAAAAATTCTAGCAGGTTAAGCTTTCATCAAGTACTTCTCATCATGTTCACTTATCAGTAAATATAGTAAATAATGTCAATTCCTTAATAATTTTCTTCAAGATCAGGAATTATGCTTTACATCTTTATGCTCCTTATAGTAATTAGAATACTGCCTAGATCAAAAAAGACAATACATATAAAACACCTTAAGACTATTCTGTAATTGTCAGCTATTGAATTGTTGTTGCTACTGTTGAGGGAAGCATTCATTAAATATCTGTTGTATAACTCATATTTACTAATCATTTCAACATTTATCTAATATTGTGAGGGAAGAAGTTTGAAGTTTGATTCCTAAGGTTAGAAAATTGAAGTTCAGAAAAGTTAAATTACTTAATGAAGATAAAATGTCCAAGAAAATATCTAAAGCAGGATAAAATCTAAGACTTCCAATATTTCTTCCAGTAAACTACAAACTTTTAAGTGAATGAAGTAAACTATCTCATGTGAATGTATTTCTAATACTAATTAAAATAGTTTTATATCATCTTGATTTAAAATATATCTTTATTCCCTCTCTCTAGTTAATTTTTAGAGAAAATGAAAAAAAAAGAACAAAAAAAGCATTTTAGCAAGGATTTGAGAAAGGAACATTTTCTGATTTCTTAGGTTCTAGCTTGATTCTTATAATTACACAGAATTCAGTCCTCCTCCTCTTCTTCCTCCTCCTTTTCTTCTTCCATTTTCCTCCTCTTCCCTTCTCTTCCTTCTCCTCGTCTCTACCTCCTTCTTATTCTTTTTCTCTTCCTTCTCTTCCTCTATTTACCCTTCCTCTTTCGCCTCCTTCTCAGTTCACCTGCTTTCCCATACTTATCATAATTCTTCACATTTATTATTTCTTACAAAGCAATACATGTAAATTCATGTACCATAATTTCTTGAACCATTCCCCAAAGAATCAGCATCTATTTGATGGTGTCCACCATATATCAGGGACTATGTGAATATAAAAAATGAAGCAATCCCTCTAGTTCTTTCCTTACAAAATAACAGTAACAATATGTACTGCTATGAATATTTTGGTGTATGCTAGGTATGTCTTTGACCTTCTTGGGGTATCCAATCTAGTAGAGAAAAATCTTGTTCAACAGTGTGGACATTTTAGTCACTTTCTGATTATAATTCCAAATTATTTTCCAAAATAATCACCTCTTTGCTCATAGTGTATTATTGTTTATATCTTCACAGTTCCCCTTCTTATCTAATATTTCCATCTTTTAGTAATTGTTGTCAGTTATTGTATATGAGATAAAATTGTTGTAACATTTCTGTTTTTATAATGTAAAGCAGTCTTTCATAAAGTTGTTAATATATTTCAATTATTTTAATAATTGCTTATTTTATATCCAAATATATTTCTGTAAATTTCCTAGTTATTTTATATAGCTGATATAAGTGCTAGAGGCAAAGTTTTTATTTCAATCAAGAAGTTTTTTGATTGACAGTTTTTATCTTTATTTTAGTTGTATTGACTTTATTACATTGAATTTGTTATTATTTCAGTTTCATGCCAGTAAAATTATATATACTTTAATCTTTTGTAATTTTGTTGCTTAATTAGAAATTCTCTTGTAATACATAGCTATAAGAGACATTTTATATTTTACTCTTCTGATTTGTTTTAATTAATATTTAGATCATTTATCCACTTGAAACTTATTATGGGACACAATATAAAATGATTGTCATTTTATAATATAATTTGGGCCTGGAAATGCTACTTATCCTTTCTTATCATACTTTATTTTTCACATTTTCCTTGATATTCTAGATCTTTAATCCTTCAAATTAATTTTTGAGATTATTGCAGCTTTATAAAGTATAAATATGTTAAAAGTTAGTTTTTAAAATATGCATATAAATTATCTCCTTTTGAATATAAGCTCTAGGGCAGGAAAGATTTAATTTATATCTTAGATGCTTAATAAATGCTTTTTGATTGTTTGATTGATTAAATGCTCAAAATTGCATTTCTTTCTTTTTCTCGTAAACCAAAAATTTCTTAGACCTCAATATATTCTTACTTCTTCCCTCCCCCCAAATCCTCTGGGTTATAACACTCCATTTGCATTTCTTTGATTTTGAGAATCATAATCTTAGTTTAAAATGCATGTGTGCATGTAAATATCTATTTTAAAAACTGAAGTAAACTAAAATTAGATCTGTTCTTTGAAATTTATGAAAATTTTTGTGGCATTCTTTAAGATGTGAGATGTCCCAAACTTATAAATGGGGTTAGATTGCCAAAGTTCCATTGCAAACCTGTTATTTGCAACTTATTTTCCCATCCCCCATTAAAAATATCATTACAGATGTCAGTAACTATTGCTGTGGAATTTCAAAGTAAAAAAGGACCCAGAGTCCACCCTATATCAATACTGAATACCTTCTCATTCCCTAAACATAAGTCTTTGACTAAAGACCTCCATACACATACCATTCCATTTTTAGATAATAATAACAACAGCTAAGGTTTCAAGATTTTTCATAGGTTACTTTATATTAGCTCATGTTATTCTTATAATAACTTTCTAACTTTCTGAATTAAGTATTTTTAATACTTTCATTTTTTCAAAATTCAGGTGAGGAGCAATTAAAAAACTTATCATGGATTAATGTTTATATGCGGCAAAATTTGAACCATAGTCCTCTTGGCTCCAATACACTCTCCACTGTGCCACCCAGTTATCCTAACACTAATTATTAGAGATTTTTCCTTTTATCAAGCCTGAATCTGTCTTCTTTCCACTGCCAACCACTGCTCCCGCTGAGGTTAAGCAAGAAAGGATTAATCCTATTTCCACTTGATGGTCCTACAAATACTTAAGTACAGCTCAGAAGAGTCTCTTTTCTCTTTTCTCAAGGCTAAAAGTCACCAGGTTTTCAAATATCTTTAATGGCAATGATTGCTGACCCTCTTCTCAAGTTAGTTATTTTCTGGAGGATAGTCATTAATCTTCTCAAATTTCTTTACAAAAATTTGACATCCAAAGGTAAACATAATACTCTCAATGTGGTCTGACCAGGGCAAAGAATTTCATTGAATATTTGTGAATATTTTCATAGATGTTCAATAAAGTTTTGTATATACAGAAGCCTACATAGCTTAAAATGTACTTGAATTTAAGACTGAAATTCTCTAGGGAAAAAGTGATCTGGGCTAAATCTTGGAACTTGGCATACTTAGCACATACTCCCCTCCTCACAACCCCCAGATGCCCACATTCCTTGCAGCCATGGCAACATGGCAGGGGAAGAAAGGGATATCTCCTCTATTCAGAGTCCCCTCTGTAATAGTTAGAACTCCAAGGAAAAGGAGATGTGGAATTATTTGTTTGTTTCTGAATCTCTGGAGGGAGCTCTTTCTCTATCTGAGGCAGGTCAATGCCTTGTCAATGCCTTTCATTTTGGGGGATGCTCCTTAGTCAAGAATTGGTAAATTGCTATTCTTGACTAGTAATGAGTCATCTTTGTCAGCAGATGGCAGCAAACCTTAGATTATATTATTTCCCCTCTCCTCTTGCTCCTTATTGATCTACACTAATTTTAACTAAAATCAATAGATAATGGCTATCCAGAAACATCCAGGAAAAAGAGGCTTTTTTCCCAAATTCAGAATTATCCTTACACAATCGTGATTCATCCATTGGCCATCAGTTTCTGTATCTTGCTCATTAAATAATCTACTTTAGCAGAACCACAAAATTTATTTGGAAGGAGTTTCAGAAACTACCTGTTCCAACTCTTACCCAGAGAAGGATCTGTTTAAAACATTCCCAAGTTAACAGCCAGCTTCAACCTGAAGAGTTTAGTGATGTGGAACTCATGAACACCTGGGGCACCCTAAATATTAGGAAGGAGTTCTTTGTGTTGAACCAAAATCTAACTCTTTAATTTCTAAATTAATTTCTATGTTCCAAATTATAACAATAATAATAATAAAACCACACATATATTATTTTCATGTTTTCAAAGTGCTTTAAGTGCTTTCATTCTCAATAATGAAGTTCTATGAAATATTGTTTTCATTCTTATTTTCTTTAAAAAGCCTCTTAAATATTAAATGATTTGTATAGATACTGAAGTGAAATTTGAACCTACCTGTACCTAACATCAAGTCTAACACTCTATTCAGGAACAATGCTGCCCTATTTTTTTTTTTTTTTTGATTCTGATTTCATAGGCCAAGAGGCAAAACAAGTCTAATGCTTCTTCTTGGAAATCAACACAAATTTCATTCCCCAAAGTCTTATTTAAAGCCTAAGTAATCCAAGCCCTTCCACCAACGTTTGGATGCCATGGCTTTGAGTACATATGTTCTCTAAGTCACCCTCCTTCATTCACCAGTGTCTTTCCTAAAATACAGCTCTCAGAACTCAACCCAGTGTTCCAAATATATACAGGGCAGAAGATGACAGGATTTTATGCCTATTTGTTTATACACTATACTTCTACTAACTCAGCATAAAACTACATTAACTTTTTTTTTTTGGCTGCCATGTTATACTGCTGACTCATATTAAGCTTTTCATCCATTAAAACTCCAAGTTCTTTCTATATGAATTGGTGTCCTGCCATTTTTTCCATCTTCCACTTGTGTTATTGATTTTTTTAAAAATCCAAGTGTAATACTCTTCAATAAACACTTTCAAAAGAAACTTTTTTTCCATTGCAATTAGAAAAGAGAAACTTATTTTGCTAGTAGTTATCTTGGACTGATCCTGAAGGAATGAGAAAATTTGACCTGGAAAAAAATCTTTGAAAAGGGAAGCCCTACGTACACACCACAGATATAGGAAATATTTATTATCCTTGAAGAGGAAGATTCTCTTGGTGGTTAATTAGAAGAACTGCCTTTCAAAGAACTAAAATGGGGAAATGTAGATAAATCATTTACCCTTCCAATCTTGGAGGCAGATTTGTGCCAGTTTTTCTATTTGCTCTGCTTGGGAAAAGAATCAGAGAATTTAGTCAATGGACAGACATATAGTGAGACTGGCTACTTATGTATGGAGGCATAATTGAAATCTCATGGAGTATGGAGAGCAGTAGGACTAGAGTAGGAAAAAAAGAAAAATATTTAGGAAAATAAAGGATTCATTCAATTCCATGGAGTTCTGTTAGACTTTTGTTATATATTTTCCCTCCTAGAAAAAAATAGAGTAGTTCTTGTACTTACCAGAAAGCATGAATCAGACCAAGATTGATTATTAGCACCTTTTCACTTTATTTGTAGCATCTCTTTAGTCATCTCTTGGTCACTCTAGGCAATGAAATTAAAACCCATTAGATTGTAAGTTCATTGAGGGTAGGGAATGTCTTTCATTTATTTTTGTATTCCTAGTGTTTAGCACAGTGCCAGGCACAAAGTAAGTGCTTATTGAATTGAAACTACTCAATTTTTCACACAAATTTAAAAAATAGTTCATTAAGTTATTAAAATTAACTTTTTATACAACTTGTATATATATATATATATATATATATATATATATATTTTTTTTTTTCCTTTCAGTTTTAACTGCCATTATCTCAATTCAGGGCTTTATTAATTCATACCTGGACTGCTGAAATATATATCTCTTTATCCAGACTCCCTGGCTCCAGTTTCTTTCACAAATAATCCATCTTGTCAGATTTAATCTTTTAAAAAATACTGCTTTGTTCACAACACTTAACTCTCCTTCCCTAGGAGCTAGATTGCTTTCCAATGCTGTGTAATATAAAGTCACAGAATGATAGAATTTAGAGTTTTAAGAGATGCTAGACAGTGTCTAATTCAACCACACCCTTATCTTCTCTGTGGCATCTCTGATAAACCATTATCCAGTTTCTATTAAACTACTTTGAAAGTTAGCACATTTCATTGTTGGATAACTTTAATTGTCTGAAACCTCATTTTAATTACAAGTACATATTCATTATTTTGGCATTCATGCCCTACGCCAATATAACATCAATTTATATCTCCCCGCAAATAAGCATTTCTATTGGGGAAAGACAGAACTAATGCTAAGGCATATGCCTTGAGATATCTGAACTAGTTTAAGCCCTTGTTTTCTCCAAGATAATACACTGAGTTTACTATCATTATCATCATCATCATCATTAATAATAATGATAATAATAATAGTAATAATAATATGAGTTAAGTAAGCACCAAAAATATCTACTCTCTTAATGAGAGAATATGTCACTCTATATAATTAGAAACAGAATTTGTGCTGATTCTTTGGGGAAAGAAGAGACAATAAAATTTGCTATACCTGAGCAGACAACTAGTTCACAAAACATAGCTTCCCTCTGGAAATAGACAGCAGTATATACTTCAGAGGAAAATAAGGTTCTCTCCAAATAAGTTTTTTAAAGAAGAGAATCACTGAGAAGCTTTGCTTAGTTATGACTTTTTAAATTTGTTCTCTCCAGGAAAAAAAAATGAATTAAATTCAACATTTATTAAGCACCTAAAGTAGTACAGAGGCAGAAGTAGTGAGCAGGGCTTTCTTACACCTTTTCCACTTGCCACTGCCACTTTTTTTTTTTTTTTTGCTGCAGAAATTTTTGCTTGGCACTGAGTATATAGGTATATAAAATAGGGAAACAAACAAACATTTACTGATAATAAATCATAAGTTTTTGACTCCCACATTCAGCTACACAACCCTATATGGAGTTGGACACTTTAAGAAGGTTTGGAGTAGATACAGAACTGGCCCTGGAGCTTGGCAGTTTGAATTCCTACCTCTAACACAATCCTTAACGTGTGACCCTAAAAAGTCACTGAAGCTTTCATTTCTGCAGGACAGAGTTGAAACCTCTGGCCTAGAGGTACATGCACCCACACACCTATAGGACAGGAATCAGATTAAAAAGCAATTGGTGGAAAGGCAGCTACATGCCACATTGGATAGAGCACCAGCCCTGAAGTCAGGAAGACCTGAGTTTAAATCTGATCTCAGACATTTAACACTCCTAGCTCTGTGGCTCCAGGCATCACTTAACCCCAATTACCTCAGTAAAAAAAAAAATAATTGGGTGGAGAGGTAGCTAGATGGCAAAGTGAATAGAGCACTACATCTGAAGTCAGAGGGACCTGAGTTCAAATCCAGATACTTGCTAGTTGTGTTATTCTGAGCAAGTTACTTATTCCAGATTGCCTCCAAAACAAAATCAAAATGTAATGTAGAGTATATAGTTAAATAAATAAAAATTCAATAGAACATAGATAAATTATATTTTAAATTTAAATCAATATGTGGCCTGCTACAAAATCCTTATGCACAATATAATGCCCCCCATTTTGTCTGAGTTCTACACCACTGCTTTAGATAATTCTAAAACCTTATGTTATGTTATGTGATTCAATTTATCTAATTCTGATAGTGAGGTTGAAATCCTCCACTAGTATAGTTTTGCTATCTATTTCTTCTTGCAGCTCTCTTAACTTTTCCTCTAGGAACTTGGATGCTATACCATTTGGTGCATGTATGTTTAATATTGATATTATTTCATTATCTAAGGTACCCTTCAGCAAGATGTAGTTTCCTTCCTAATCTCTTTTAATCAGATCTATTTTTGCTTTTGTTTTATATGAGATTGGGATTGCTACCCCTGATTTTTTTTTTTTTTTTACTTCAACAGAAGCTTTAAATGTGTTTTTTTGTAAACAACATATTGTAGGGTTCTGGTTTTTAACCCAGTCTGCCATCCACTTTCATTTTATGGTAGAGTTCTTCTCTTTCATATTCACAGTTAAAATTACTAACTGTATTTCCCGTCATCTTATTTTTCCTCTTTCCTTTTCCCCTTTGCTCCTCACTAGTATTTTGCTTCTGATCACCATCTCCCTCAATCTGCCCTCCTCTTTTATAGCCCCTCCTCCTTTCTTATTCTTTTCCCCTTCTACTTCTGTTCTCCCTTCTATTCTCTCTCCTTTTTCGTTCCCTTTTCTCTACCTTCTTCCCTATAGGATTACACAAGTTTCTATATTAAACTAAATATGTCTGATATTCTCTCTTTGAGCTAAATTCAATGAGAATAAGGTCCACAGCATGCTCATTCCCCTCCCTTCTTTTCCTCAACTGTAATAGTTGTTTTGCCTCTTCATGTGATATCATTTACTCCATTTTACCTCCTCTCCCCTCTTCTTCCAGTACAATTCATTTTCTATCCCTAATTTCTTTTTTTGTATCATCACAGTATAGTCAAATTATACCTACACCCTCTAACTGTACCTCTAACAAAGATATAGTTCTCAAGAGTTAAGCATATCATCTTCCCATATAGGGATATAAACATCTTAACCTTTAGAAATATAGTTTTTCCCCTTCCCTTTTTACCTTTTCATATTTTTCTTGGTTTCCATATTTGAAGATCAAATTTTGTGTCAATCTCTGGTTTTTTCATCAAAAATAAAAGAAAATCTCCTATTTCATTCAATGTCTATCTTTTTCCCTGTAAGATAATGCTTAATTTTTGCTGGGATACTTGAGTCTAGGCTACAGTCCAAGTTCATGTGCCCTCAAGAACATCATGTCCTAGAGTCTTTAATACTTTGGAAGTAGAAGCTGTTAGCTCCTGGACAATCCTGATTGTAGTTCCTCCATATTTGAATTATTTCTTTCTCATTGCTTGCAATATTTTGTCCTTTATCTGATAATTATGGAATTTAGCTACAATATTGCTTTGAATTTTCATTTTGGGGGTCTCTTTCAGGAGAGGATCAGTGGATTCTTTTAATAGACATTTTACCCCCTGGTCCTAGGACATCAGGGTAGGTTTCCTTGATGATTTCTTAAAATATGTTGTCCAACAACTCTGAAATACCACTACACACCTGCCAGATTGACTAGAATGAGAGGGAAAGATAATGCAGAATGTTGGGGGGGGGGATGTGGGAAAACAGAGACACTGACTGATACATTGTTGGTGGAATTGTGAATACCTAAGGGCAGAATATTCCAGCAAAGCCTCTCAATAATGGGCACATCACAAAAGCCCAAGCCATGAGCCATGGCTCAACTGGGCAGAGGCCAGAACATTTGGTGGAAAGTGAGGCAGAAGAAGGATTACTGCCTCTTTCATGCCCTCCCTTCCCCAATTGATTTGGAACTATGCTCAAAAAGTTGTCAAACTGTGTATACCCTTTGATCCAGCAGTTTTATTACTGGGCTTATATCCCAAAGAGATCTTAAAGAAGGGAAAGGGACCTGTATGTGCAAGAATGTTTGTGGGAGCTCTCTCTGTAGTGACCAGAAACTGGAAACTAAGTGGATGCCCAAAAATTGGAGAACGGCTGAATAAATTGTGGTATATGAATATTATGGAATATTATTGTTCTGTAAGAAATGACCAACAGGATGATTTCAGAAAGGCCTGGAAAGACTTACATGAACTGATGCTGAGTGAAATGAGCAGGACCAGTAGTTCATTATATACTTCAACAACAATATTATTTGATGATCAATTCTGATGGATGTGGCCATCTTCAACAATAAGATGAACCAAATCATTTCCAATAGAGCATTAATGAATTGAACCAGTTACACCCAGTGAAAGAACTCTGGAAGATGACTATGTACCACTAATAAAATTCCCAATACCCCTATTTTTGTCCACCTCCATTTTTTATTTCCTTCATAGGCTAATTGTACACTATTTCAAAGTCCGATTCTTTTTGTACAGCAAAATAACTGTTTGGACATGTATACATATATTGTATTTAATTTATACTTTAACATATATAACATGTATTGGTCAACCTGCCATCTGGGGGAGGGGGGGTAGGAGGAAGGAGGGGAAAAATTGGAACAAAAGGCTTGGCAATTGTCAATGCTGCAAAATTACCCATGCATATATCTTGTAAATAAAAAGATATAATAAAAATAGCTTGTCTAAGCTCTTTTTTTTATCATGGTTTTCAATATAGTCTAATAATTCTTATTTATATTGTCTCCCCCGCGTCTATTTTCCAGGCCAGTTGTTTTTCCAGTGAGATATTTTACATTTACTTTTCTTTTTTCTTTTTTTTTTTTTTTGTTTTGTTTGACTGATTCTTGATGTCTTATTGAGTCATTCATTTCCCTTTGTTCAGTTCTAATTTTTAGTGAATTATTTTCTTCAATTAGCTCTTTAAACTCCTTTTGCATTTGGTCAATTGAACTTTTATTTTTTTAAATTTTTTTTCTGATTAAAATGTGAGTTTATTGCACATAAATTACATAAGTTTACAAAAGTAAAATAGAAAATTTTACATAGTCAATATTTCACACACAAATTCAATGGTTTCAGATATTTAGGGGTAAATATAAATCATTCTTGTCATCTTCACCCTCTGGAAAAAAAGCAAAAAATTAATACTGAACCAGTGTGGGGAGCATTGTAACATTACTGAGGAATTCTTAAGGACTCATTCAGGTAGCTATCATCCACATCTTGTCGTTAGTCATTCCTTGTACAGATTTTATTTTCCTCCTCCCCTGCACACAACCCTTCATCCTCACTCCCACCCCCTATCTTGTCAGGAAGTTGCTTTGCTGGGCGGCATTGGGGCAGCACCAGGGAGGCCCGTGGCTTCAGAACACAAGGTACAGAACCGGTCCTGGTTACTGTCCTGGGCAACAGCCATCTCTCTCCTTCACGTTGGTGAATTTTTAAAATTTTTTGCTGGGATACTTAAGTCAAGGCTACAGTTCAAGCTCCTGTGCTCTCAAGAACATCATGTTCCAGAGTCTTTAATACTTTGAAGTAGTATTACTTCACCACTTCTCAAAACAGATATGTTCCTTGAGGATCCTGCAGGCTTCCAGGTGCTGAGAGAAGTGTTTTATTATGGGGGCAGAAGAAAAAAAGTGTCCTTCGATTTGTGTTCCTCGAGCTCCGTGTCAAGGATTCTCCCTTCTGTGATATACAGGCTGAAGCTTTTCACTGATTTCTATAGTCTGTGATTTCTGTACTCTATTGTATGACATAGAGAGTATACCTGATTTTCCCAGGAAATACACCTGTTAAATTGAGAATGCAGAATATTCCAGCAAAGCCTTTTAATAATGGGCACATCACAAAAGCCCAAGCCATGAGCCATGGCTCAACTGGGCAGAGGCCAGTTTGGTGGAAAGTGAGGCAGAAGAAGGGTTACTGCCTCTTTTATGCACTCCCCTCCCCAATTGAACTTTTAAATGAGTTGTTTTGTTCATTGGATTTTTTTCCATTTCACAAATTCTTTTTTTTAAAGTTGCTTTCTTTTTCTATCTCACCAAAACTAATTTTAAGCAGTGACTTTTTCAGATCATTTCTGTTTCCTTTTCCAGACTTCTTATTTCCTTTCCCCATTATTCTTCTAACTCTCTTATAAGATCCTCTTTGAATTCTTTAAAGAGATTCTTGTGAGGTGGAAACCAACTTGTTTCACTGTTTGAGCCTTTACAGGGAGATGTTTTGTCTTTAGTATCCTCAGGGCTTGAGATTTGTTCTTCCTTGTCTCCATAATAGCTATTTATGGGCACTGCTCTTTTTGCTTTTTTGCTCATTTAAAGGTTAAGACCTTCTTTTAGAGCAAAGGGGAAACTGCCTCAAGCTTCCTCTATAGGTGACTGTGCTTCAAACTGCCCTGGTGCCAGTGCTACAGTCTTCCTTCTTGTCTTGGTTGGGCATGGCTTGTTATGCTGGGGGTTCAGCATAGTAGATGTACTCACATCTAGTCTTCTAATCCCTCCCTCCCTCCCTCCATCCCTCTCTCCCTCTTTCTTTCTTTCTTTCTTTCTTTCTTTCTTTCTTTCTTTCTTTCTTTCTTTCTTTCTTTCTTTCTTTCTTTCTTTCTTTCTTTCTTTCTTTCTTTCTTTCTTTCTTTCTTTCTTTCTTTCTTTCTTTCTTTCTTTCTTTCTTTCTTTCTTTCTTTCTTTCTTTCTTTCTTTCTTTCTTTCTTTCTTTCTTTCTTTCTTTCTTTCTTTCTTTCTTTCTTTCTTTCTTTCTTTCTTTCTTTCTTTCTTTCTTTCTTTCTTTCTTTCTTTCTTTTTGTTTTTTTCTTTTTGTTCCTTCAGTGATCCATAAACAAGGGGAGGCTTCTGCAAACTTCAGGTCTTTTTTTTCTCCTCTTCCCATTATGTGAGCAATATTTCAATTTTTCTGCCTGTACTTGTGTTTTTTTGCATTCCTTTTTTGGTGCTTCTAGTTAGAATTATTGTTCAATTTTTATCTTCACTTTTGAGGAGATTTCTCCTTGCATTCTTTTTACCTTATATATATTTTTAAATTTTATTGTAAGTTCCCCCCCCCTTTTTGCTTACTCATTTTTCTCTGTTTTCCCCCTACCCCACACTGTGTGGCTTTCTTTATGAGGATTGCTTTCCTTTTCATTATTTTGTTGTTCTTTTATTTTATTTGTTATATGGGGCAAGTCCCACTATTTATGAGGTTGAAAGACAGTCAAGCTAGAGAATGCAATCCCTCATTCAGACATCTAGTTTGAAGTTCACCAATGTTTCTTAATAGCTGCATATCTTTCCTTTGTCACTACCATAAGCTATTCTCCCACCATCACTATCTGTATCAGTAGTTAAGAAAAGCAATTTGCCTCCTGATAAACTCTGGCTCATTTACACTTTTATGAATCTGTCCCAGAATTAAAATGGTTAGAAAATGCTACCCTATTCATCTGAAACAAGCAAGATTTCCAAGGAAGTCCTCATCCAAATATTTATATTATTTATACAAGAGCACTTTGAAACTCTATTCTATCTTATTTAATCACTAAAAGGCTATATCCTTATATCCAGGAAAACACAGATTATAAGAGACTGGGAAGAGACAAGAAGATTCCTACTTCAGGCAATACTTTTCATTTAAAATCATGTATTATAAAATATTTCTTTTTTCTGGGGGGTGAGGAAGAGCATGAGATGGTTTGTATTACAAAGCCTAGTATCAGATGCCTTTTCTTTTCAAATTCCATGATCTCTCAGATATTTTTCTTCTTCTCTCCTCCCCCAACTACCTAGATTCAGGGCCTTGTTTCCATGGTAACTAATGTACTTTGAAAAGGAACAAAACAAGAGGACACTAAATAAAAGCAGTTAAGAGCCAACTAACGAATATGAACTAATTATGAGTATGAAAATAATGATGGCAGACAAAGGGTATGATTGTGGAATGGGCAATTAAGTGCTCTTGGTCTTTGTTGAATGATACCTCATTGCTCTGCTCTTTTCACATGGCTCCACTGTCCAAGTTCATCATGGCTGTGGGTGTTTTAAAATCCTTAATCTTCCATTCCTTCTTTTATTTTTCTGTCTCATTTGAAATTAGGCTTGAAAATCTTAAGGAAAAAGGAACATTATTATTCTGTAGGATAAATCTTGTATCAGATGAATTGTTTTTTTTTTTTTTCCTTAGGTGGGTAGTATATACTGAAACCTAGATTCTCCACCAAATAGGCAGACTATTATTACTATAACTTTGTTTGCTTGATATTTAGATCATAATAGTTATATTTTATGACACAAGATGATAAAACTCATATCCAGTTTTTTTTTTTCATTTCTGTCTTATTCTTAAGTGCTAACATTTGAAAAGAATTTTATGATATTTCTCCCTTTTTTCCCCACTGACCCCAAATGTCTCTGATTCCTTATATGGGACAAAACTCATATTTCCCTTCCAGGAAACTGTTAAGCTTCCACTTTCATCAATTTAAACTCAAAAAATGGATATGAACCATGTAAAAACAGTTTCCATGGGACAAATAGATAGGGAGAAAGGATATTGCCTGGGGTATTCTGAACTCCCAATGTAAATTGTATTCTATATCCCAATAAGTCTTACTTCATAAGTAAGTGCCCTTCATAAAAGCAAAACTATTTACTAACTTTATTCTCCTAATCCCAAGATAAAGGTGAATCAGCCCTGTACTTTTTTTTTATTAATTTTTTCAAATTATCCCCTCCATCCCTCCACTTCCTCCCCCCGATGACAGGTAATCCCATACATTTTACATGTGTTACAATATAACCTAGATACAATATATGTGTATAAATACTATTTTCTTGTTGCACATTAATTATTAGCTTCCGAAGGTATAAGTAACCTGGGTAGATAGACAGTAGTGCTAACAATTTACATTCGCTTCCCAGTGTTCCTTCTCTGGGTATAGTTATTTCTGTCCATCATTGATCAACTGGAAGTGAGTTGGATCTTCTTTATGTTGAAGATTTCCACTTCCATCAGAATACATCCTCATACAGTATTGTTGTTGAAGTGTATAGTGATCTTCTGGTTCTGCTCATTTCACTCAGCAACAGTTGATTTAAGTCTCTCTAAGCCTCTCTGTATTCTTCCTGCTGGTCATTTCTTACAGAGCAATAATATTCCATAACCTTCAACTTCCAGTTTCTATCAGCCCTGTACTTTAACGAACAAACAGATAGCTGTTTGAATTCAATTAAACAAATACAGCATGTATTTATGAATAACAATATGATCTAACCATTATATCAGAAATAAGTACTTAATTGCTCTATCTTTCTCAGTGTTCTATCAACAAACTCAATTTGTATATTTTCTTAGCCCTTTCAGAAAAATTGGGTGTGCCAAAGCTTAGAATACCACTGAAATATGATTTGCACATTAGGAAATTGAGGTCCATGAAAGTGAAGTCATAGAATTATATATTTAATCCTTCAATCCACTCCTTCATTTTACAAATGCAAAAACTGAATTGACTGATTTACCTAGCTACTCACGTCTAGTAAGTGTAGGAGTGGAATTTAAATGTCAGTCTTCCCAATTTCAAGTCTAGTACCCTATCTACTAGACTATGCTGGCTCATTTGACCAGGTTCCAGTGGAAGAACTGAGATATGAACTTAGTCTGAAGAAATCCTATGTTCTTTTTGGGGCTCTGCTTTAACTGGCTCATTACAGTTTGCATTTCACCACTAGGGTATGATGCTTCCTCTCACTTCTAACTCTGACTGCTTTTAGCTAGCCCAGGCTATGACTGAGCTTTTTGCTATCTGTAATTACCTACTGAGATCTATTTGATTTGGCCAAATAGAGAGGATCAAAAAGAAGCATATCTAAGTGGCAATAAGTCCGTGGTTTATTTGTTTGATTTTCCACAAAGAATTGCTGATATATCTGTGAAACCATTATATTTTCCAGGCAGACCCAGACTTTTTTGAGCTCCTTATCCAGCCATCACCTCCATCTAATTCTAAGCCCTAGACATTTATATTTTTTCCTTGCTGACTCAGATTTTAAAAGAGAATAATATAGGAGAGTCAATAACAAACATCATCAGATCTGTAAGCAAACTCCATGATTCAGGTATAATTGCAAAGCTCCATCTTTGTTCCCACTGTGCTTACAAAAGAAGTTAATTATGATTCAGTTTAACATAGTTTTTATCTGAATGAGTTGATTGATTAATTTTCACAAATGGGTTTATACATCAACTGTTTTTGGGTTTCTATAGTTGTGATAAATTATACCCAAAAAAGTTTTGTACAGTTTTCATCCTTATCATGCAGCCACATTTAATCATGGTGGGTTTTTTTTTTTATTTTAGAGAAATTTGTGTATGTTCTAGAGAAGTTGCATATGTGACAATGATGTAGATACTCTGTTCATTTAGTAAGTATTTCAGTGACACTGGAAGTTTTCCAGTAGTCTGAGAAACACTTGGTTAAAAATAGAGTGGTAGGAGATGAATTGTCAAGTTCAGTCAATGACAAGTATCCATTCTGGAAAGGTTGTGTTCCTTTGTTAGTATGAGCAATGGGGTGGTTTTTTCATCCAGAAGAATGTCAGATGAGAGACAATAGTTTGTTGTACTTTGCTCTCTGCTCTCAGCTTCCCATGGAATGGATTTTATTGTAACTGTGTCTGTAAAAAAGAAAGTTGCTATGAACTTAAGGGGATATTTATGAATAGATGAGCTTTCCTGAGAAATACCAGTCTAAGGGGAATGTACTTCATAACTCAGAGCAAATTCTAACTCTTGGTCAAAAGTAAATATCATCTCTCCTACTTCCACTCTGTTCATGGGCTTTAGAGCTGAAAGGGATTTTGGAGTTCATCTAGTCTAATTCACTTTATAGATGCGGAGACAGAGATTTTCCTAAATAGGATCATAACTCTAGAGCTTGAATAAACTTTTTAGGAATCATTTAATGAAATACCCCCTCATTTTATACATGAGAAAAGTAAGGCTTAGAGAAATGAAGTGACATGCCCAAGTGTCAGTCAAGATCTGAATTCAACTTCTGTGGTGTTCAAATTAAGCCATTTCTACTGTACCATACTGCCTTTCATAAGTGAAATAACCACCCCAAATATACATGTAGTAGGAGAAGAGTGAGGATTTGAACTAAAACAGTGGTGTGGAAATCACCACAACTTACATTATTTTATGCCTAGTCTGTGTCTCAAATCTTTTCTCGCTCTAGTTCATCTTCCACTCTGCTGTCAAATTGACCTTTCTAAAATTAAAAACTGAGAAGAGAAACAATAAACTGGAAAATCTTTTTACATCCAAGGATACTAATAAAGGCTTTATTTCTAAAATATATAGAAAATTGGCTCAAATTTATAAGAATATAAGCCATTCTCCAATTGATAAATGGTCAAAGAATATGAAAAGACAATTTTCAAATGAAGAAATTAAAACCATTTCTAGTCATATGAAAAAATGCTCTAACTCACTATCAGTCAGAAAAAATGCAAATAAAGATAACTCTGAGGTACAACTACATATCTCTCAGATTGGCTAAAATGACAGGAAAAGAAAATGATGAATGTAGAGGGGGATGTGGAAAAAGTGGGACACTAATACATTATTGATGGAATTGTGAACTGATCCAACCATTCTGGAGAGCAATTTGGAACTATGGCCAACGGGTTATCAAACTGTGCACACCCTTTGATCTAGCAGTGCCTCTACTGGGCCTGTATCCCAAAGAGATTATAAAAATGGGAAAAGTACTTAAATGTGCAAAAATGTTTGTAGCAGCCTTTTTTTGTGGTGGCAAGAAACTGGAAACTGAGTGGATGCCCATCACTTGGAGAATGGCTGAATAAGTTATGGTATATGTATGTTATAAAATATTATTGCTTTATAAGAAATAAACAGCAGGATGATTTTAGAAAGGCTTAGACAAACTTATATGAAATGATGCTAAGTGAAGTGAGTAGAACCAAAAGAATACTGTATATGCAGCAATAACAAGATTATATGATGATTAATTCTGATGGATGTGGGATGATGGTGATTCAGGCCAGTTCTAATGGTCTTGTGATAGAGAAAGTCATTTGCATCTAGAGAGAAGACTGTGGTGGCTGAGTGTGTCATAAAATGGTATTTTCACTTTTTGTTGTTATTTGCTTACATTTTTTCTCATTTTTTCTTTTTGATCTGATTTTTCTTGTCCAGCATGATATTTGTGGAAATATGTATAGAAGAATCACACATGTTTAACATATATTGGATTACTTGCCATCTAGAAGAGCAGGTGAGGGGATGGAAGAAAGAAAAAAATTGGAATACAAGTTTTTGGAAGGGTGAATGTTGAAAACTATCTATGCATATGTTTTGAAAATAAAAAGCTTTAAAAATATAAAATTCAAATCAGATCATGTGACTCCTTTCTCACTCTCTCCATTAAGTAAACTCTGGTAATTCCCTATTACTTGTGGCTCAGTCTTTTTCAACACTTTGTGACTCCATGTGGATTTTTCTTGACAAAAATACTGATTTGCCATTTCCTTCACCAGCTTATTTTACAGATGAGGAAGCTGAAGCAAAAAGGGTTAAGTGATTTGCCTAGTATCCCACAGCTATTGTCAGAGGCCATATTTGAACTTCAAAAGAGGAGTCTTGCTGTCTCCAAATTGCGTGCTGTAACTACCTTGCTACCAATGGATGCATTATTAAATTCTCTGTTTGACTTTTAAAGCTCTACATACCTGGCATCTTATTATCTTTCAGTTACCCAGTATGTACTTGATGGCCCAGTGACACTGACTTCCTTGCTTTTCCTCTTCTAGGACATTCCATCTTTCAACTCAACTTGGAGTTTTCCCTGTCACTCAGGCCTGAAAGTCTCTCCCTTCTCATTTCCAACTCCTAGCTTTTCTAGCTTCCTTCAAGCATTAGATAAAGTTCTACCTAATATAAAAAGCTTTTCCTAGATTCCTTAATTTTAATGTTGTCCCTATGAATTATATTCAATTTATTTTCTCTATATTCTACTTGCAAACAGCTGTTTCTGTAATGTTTCCCTAATAGATTGGAAGATGGAGGGCAAGGATTTTTTTTTTTGTCTTTCTTTTATCTAAGCACTTCTGGTTGGCACATAATGGGATTTTAATAAATGCTTATTGAGTGACTGCTTTTCAATAAATCTCCATTTGTGAATATTCTTTCTGATCATATTGTAATATACATATATATATGTATATATATATATATATATATATATATATATATATATATATATATATATTCTGATGAAGTGTTGCTGTTAGTGGTGGTGGTAAGGAAAAATGAAGCAAGGGAGTGGTTATGAAGCTATAGAGACTCCTATATTCAATACTTCTGAAATCCTAATCCCATTTCTATTACTTAACTGATAATTCCTAATTTTAAAATGTTTTATTCATATATTTCACCATGTTCAAATCAGAAGGACAATATTTATTACAGTTATTTATTTGTGATTTCTTCTGTGTGATGACTACCTTCATCAACACAGATTACAGCGTCTCTTAGTACTATGGCTGAAAAAAAATTCATGAACTTTATAGGTAATTTGGTGATGAACCTTTGTGAATGAATCTAGGCTGGCCCTCTCATGGCAAACATTGGTAAGTCGTTCCTTGAAGTTTTTGCAATTTGTTGGGACTTGTGAAAATATTTTCCTTCAAAAATCCAGGATCACCTCCATTTCATGAAGATAAGAAAAGAAAGAACAAAACAATAATAAAATCTCAATGTTGCCCAAATAATAGAATATTTTGTTTAGTCAAGCAACACTTATTAATATTGATTGAAAGTTTTCCAATTTGAATCCATTTACAGATATCGTTTTTATAATAATATAATGTGTATCTATAACTTTGATGTGTCTCCCTAGTGTCAGTTATTGTTCTGGGTACCAGAAATACAAATATATTAACAATATAATAACAAATAAATGTTATAACAAATGTTATTACAAATGAAAAGGGGGGAAGAGAAAGAACAGGCATTTGTTAAGTATTGTGTCAAGAGCTTTATAAATATAATATCTCTTTATACTCGCAACAAAACTTAAATAGTAGTAGAGAAGACAACAAATGCATATAGAATTATTTATAGAATATATTTAAGAAAATTCAAATAAATACAAAAATTTGAATACAAGGTAGTTTGGGAGAGGGTACAGCAGTTGGATGGAGCATGAGAAAAGATTTCATGTAGAAGGCTTACAAGAATGTAGAAACATTATCTTGATATAGAAACAAGATCATGGCTAATAGAAATAGAAAAAAGCAGTTCCATCTCATGAGAAAACTTATGTGGGCCATTTTTGGAATGATTCCTCCTTTGTTCTATTTCCATATAATATTTGGCCTGACCTAAAGGTAGTATGGAGATCTTCCACTGTCCTGCCACCACCCAGTACTGACCTTATGAGTAAGTTTCCCAATATTTACTTCTATGTGTGGCCTTCCATTTTTCTTTGTTATTTCAGTGACCTCCTAGACATAAGACCATTTCTCTTGAGGTCTGTGTTACTAAAATTGGTGTAGTTGGCAACATGCCACAGAATTGGGGTCGGGAAGGGAGTTTTAATTGGAGTAAACATGAGTTTGTTTCTCACCTTTCTAGGAGGAGATGGAGAATAGGAAAACAGAGAGGATACTAGATATCTGCTGTGAATATGGGATGCCTAGAAAATGCTGAGTAAATCCTTTGCCTTGACAGATTTACAGTAAGCAGAGTTGACGGTTCGTGTTAATGGAAGATTTATGGCCTTGGCAAATATAAAACTTTCAGTAATGTTAAGAGAGACTTTAAAATAGCAATTGTTAGAGGACAAAGAACATAATAATCTTGAGGTAAATGATGGAGGTGACTAGGGATGCTTTGTAGGAAGATAAAAGATGGAATGAAGGAAAGGAAAACAGGGAGGATTTCTCTTTTTCTTCTGTCCTGCCTTTCTGCTTTGTGGTCACAACAGGGAACAGAGAAGAGAGATAAGCAAAGAAAAACTCATGAAGCAAAGATTATTTGGGTAAAAGAGAAGATGAAGAAGAGAAATAAGGAAGTTGCCTGAGTTTTCTCCAAGTTTTCCTAAGAAACAATGTTAAATTAAGATTTTAAACAGATCCTGGAATTATAGAATCTACAAAAAGAAGGAAAGAAACAATTTTCCAACTTAACATGGAATGTCTTCAGGAGAGGTATGAGTCACCTGGGTAAAAGGAAAGCAAAGTCTAGTGCGGGGGATAAGTAGGTAAACCAGCAGGAGACTATTAGACACAGCACAGATCAGAACTAACCCAGTCCCCTTGGTCTTGGTTTCTGGTCAGTGACAGCAAGCCAGCATTGGAACCTCTAATCCCAGCACAGAAGAAAAATTGTCACTCCCAGAAATCAGGTAACAATAAGGCTGACTAGGATGGTCTGCCTTAGTGTACTGAGAAAGCTGCCAGTAACTGAGACCCCAACAGTCAAAGCCAGTAACTCTATTTGTGTCCTCCAGCACAAGGAGCTTGGGATAATGTGTCCTATACCCAAGGAGCAGAGCTTAATTTTAAAAGCAAGAAACAAAAAAGAAACTTGACCACAGAAAGTTGCTCTGGTGACAAGAAAGATCAAAACATCAACTCAGAGGAAGGCAAGATATCTATATGTGAACAAAAACACATTAAAATCTCTTTGGGATATAAGCCCAGTGGAAACACTACTGGATCAAAGGGTATACACATTTTGATAACTTTTTTGAGCATAGTTCCAAATTGATCTCCAGAATGGTTGGATTTGTTCACAATTTCACCAGCAATGTATTAGTGTCCTAATTTTCCCACATCCCCTCCAACATTTGTCCTTGTCTTTTCCTGTCATCTTAGCCAATCTGACAGGTGTGTAATAGTATCTCAGAGATGTCTTAATTTGCATTTCTCTGATCAATAGTGATTTAGAGCACCTTCTCATATGATTACAAATAGTTTAATTTCTTCATCTGAGAATTGTCTGTTCATATCCTTTGACCATTTAGCAATTGGAGAATGGCTTGAATTCTTATAAATTTGGGTCAATTCTCTTGATATTTTAGGAATGAGATCTTTAGCAGAACCCTTGAATGTAAAAATATTTTCTCAGTTTATTGCTTCCCTTCTAATCTTGTCTACATTATTTTTGTTTGTACAAAAGCTTTTTGATTATAATATAATCAAAATTATCTTTTTTTTCCTGAGGCAATTGGAGTCAAGTGACTTGCCCAGGGTCACACTGCTAGGAAGTGTTCAGTGTCTGAGACCAAATTCGAACTCAGGTCCTCCTGACTTCAGGGCTGGTGCTCTATCTACTGCGCCACCTTAGCTACCCCAAAATTATCTATTTTTGATCAATAATGATGTCTATTTCTTCTTTGATCACAAATTTCTTCCTCCACAAATCTGAGGGGTAGACTATCTTATGTTCTTCTAATTTGTTTATGATATCATTCTTTATGTCTAGATCATGAACCCATTTTGACTTTATCCTGGTATATGATGTTAGGTGTGGGTCAATGCCTAGTTTCTGCAATACTAGTTTCCAATCTTCCCAGCAGTTTTTGACTGAGTTTTTATCCCCAAAGCTGGTGTCTTTGGTTTTGTCAAACACTAGATTACTATGTTTGACAAGCCCCAAAATTTACTAGATTACTATTTATTATAATATTACTATAGTCATTGACTATTTTGTCCTGTGAGCTTAACCTATTCCACTGATCTACTACTCTCTTTCTTAGCCAGTACCAAATGGTTTTGATAGCTGCTGCTTTATAATATTGTTTTAGATCTGGTACAGCTAAGCCACCATTATTTGCATTTTTTCATTAATTCCCTTGAAATTCTTGACCTTTTGTTCTTCAAGATGAATTTTATTATTATTTTTATAGTTCTGTAAAATAATTTCTTGGGGATTTGATTGGTATAGCACTAAATAAATAGATCAATTTAGGCAGAATTGTCATTTTTATTATATTTGCTTGACCTGTCCAAGAGCATTTGATATTTTTCCAATTGGTTAAATCTGACTTTATTTGTGTGGAAAGTGTTTTATAGTTGTGTTTTTATAGTTCTTGATTTTCCCTTGGCAGATAGATTCCCAAATATTTTACACTATCAATAATTATTGTATTTATTTATTTTGCTGAGGCAATTGGGGTTAAGTGACTTGCCCAGGGTCACAAAGCTAGAAAGTGTTATAAATCTGAGGCCAAATTTGAACTCGGGTCCTTCTGACTTCAGGACTGGTGCTCTATCAGCTGCACTACCTAGCTGCACCTCCCTACAGTTATTTTAAATGGAATTTCTCTTTGTATCCCTTACTATTGGACTTTGTTGGTGATGTATAAAAATGCTGATGATTTATGTGGATTTATTTTGTATCCTGTAACTTTGCTAAAGTTGCAGAATCTTTCTAAAAGTTTTAGTTGATACTGATCAGAGAAATGCAAATTAAGACAATTTTGAGATACCACTACACACTTGTCAGATTGGCTAAGATGACAGGAACAAATAATGATGAATGTTGGAGGGGATGTGGGAAAACTGGGACGCTAATACATTGTTGGTGGAGCTGTGAAAGAATCCGGCCATTCTGGAGAGCAATTTGGAACTATGCCCCAAAAGTAATCAAACTGTGCATTCCCTTTGATCCAGCATTGCTGCTATTGGGCTTATATCCCAAAGGGGATATAAGGGGGAAGGGACCTGTATGTGCCAAAATGTTTGTGGCAGCCCTTTTTGTAGTGGCTAGAAACTGGAAGATGAATGGATGTCCATCAATTGGAGAATGGTTGGGTAAATTATGGTATATGAAGGTTATGGAATATTATTGCTCTGTAAGAAATGACCAGCAGGATGAATTCAGAAAGGTTTGGAGAGACTTACATTAACTGATGCTGAGTGAAATGAACAGAACCAGAAGATCACTGTACACTTCAACAACAATGCTGTATGAAGATGTATTCTGATGGAAGTGGATATCTTTAACATAAAGAAGATCCAACTCACTTCCAGTTGATCATTGATGGACAGAAACAACTACACCCAGAGAAGGAACACTGGGAAATGAATGTAAATTGTTAGCACTACTGTCTATCTACCCAGGTTACTTATAACTTCGGAATCTAATACTCAATGTGCAACAAGAAAATTGGATTTACAAACATATATTGTATCAAGGTTATATTGTAACACATGTAAAATGTATGGGATTGCCTGTCATCTAGGGGATGGAGTAGAGGGAGGGAGGGGAAAATTTGGAAAAATGAATACAAGGGATGTTATAAAAATTACTCATGCATATATACTGTCAAAAATTTTATAATTATAAAATTTTAAAAAAATTAAAAAAAAAGTTTAGTTGATTCTCTAGGGTTCTCTACGTATACCATTATATCATCTGCAAAAAGTGATAATTTGATTTTTTTCATTACCTACTCTAATTCCTTTAATCTTTTATTCTTCTTTTATTGCCAAAGCTAACATTTCTAATATAATATTGAATAGTAATGGTGATAGTGGGTAACCTTGTTTCAATAGTTCTAATTTATTCCTATTGCATATGATGCTTGCTGATGGTTTTAAATAAATGGTATTGATTATTTTAATTTCTATTCCTATATTCTCTAGTGTTTTTAATAGCAATGGGTGTTGGATTTTATCAAATATTTTTTCTGTATATATTGAGATGATCATGTGTTTTTTGTTAGTTTGGTTACTGATATAGTAAATTATGCTAATAGTTTTCCTAATATTGAAATAGCCCTGCATTCCTGGCATAACTCCTACTTGGTCAAGGTGTATTATGCTGGGAATGATTTTCTGTAGTCTCTTTGCTAATATTTTATTTAAGATTTTTGCATCTATATTCATTAGGGAAATTGGTCTATAATTTTCTTTCTCTGTTTTCATCCTACCTTGTTTAGCTATCAGCACCATGTCTGTTTCATAAAAGGAATTTGGCAGGAGTCCTTTGCCCATATTTCCAAATAGTTTGTATAGTATTGTAGTTAATTGTTCTTTGAATGTTGGTAGAATTCACATGTAAATCCATCTGGCCCTGGAGATTTGGGAAATGATTAACAGATTCTTCTATTTCTTATAAGTAATTTATTTCCTCTTCTGTTAATCTGAGCAATCTATATTTTATAGGTATTCCTCCATTTCACTTAGGTTATCAAAATTTTTGGCATAAAGTTGGACAAAATAACTCCTAATTATTGCTCCAATTTCCTCTTCAGTGATGAAAAGTTCTCCCTTTTCATTTTTGAGACTAAAATTTTGATTTTCCTCTTTCCTTTTACTAATCAAATTAACTAAAGGTTTAGCTATTTTGTTGTTTTTTCCCTAAAACCAACTCTTAGTTTTTTATTAATTCAATAGTTTTCTTTATTTTCAATTTTATTAATCTTTCTTTTTATTTTTATAATTTCAAATTTGTTATTTGATTGAGGGGGTTAATATTTTTTTTTCCTAGCTTTTTTAGTTGCAAGCCCAATACATCTTCTTTCTCTATTTTATGCAAATATGCATCTAGAGATATAAAATTTCCTCTCATTATGCTTTGGCTGCATCCCACAAATTATGTATGTTGTCATTCTTGGATGAAATTATTGATTGAGTCTGTGATTTGTTGTTTTACCCATTCATTCTTTAGGATTACTTTGTTTCGAATTGATTTTTGGCCTGTTTTCCCTCGGCCTTTTAGTGAAGGTAATTTTTATTGCATTGGGATCTGAAAAAAAGGCATTTGCTATTTCTGCCTTCTGTATTTGATTTTGATGTCTTAATGCCCTAATATATGATCAATTTTTGTAGAGGTTCCATGAACTGCAGAGTAGAAAGGTTACTCCTTTCTGTCTCCAATCAATTTTCTCCAAAGACCTATTATACCTAATTTTTCTAGCATTCTATTTACCTCCTTAACTTCTTTCTTATTTATTTTGTGGTTAGATTTATCTAGTTCTGAGAAAGCAAGGTTGAGAATCCCCACAATTATAGTTTTGCTATTTATTTCATCTTGTAGCTCTCAACTACTACTTTAGGAATTTAGATCCTATATCACTTGGTCTATATATGTTTAGTATTGATATTATTTCATTATCTAATGTACCCTTTAGCAAGATATCGTTTCTTTCCTTATATCTGTTTTTGCTTTTGCTTAATCTAAGATCATGATGGCTACCCCTGCCTTTTTTTTTTTTTTTTTTTTTTTTTTTTTTTACTTTGCCTGAAGGATAATAGATTCTGCTACAGCTCTTTACCTTCACTCTATATGTATCACTCTGCTTTAAATGTGTTTCTTGTAAACAACATATTGTAGGATTCTGGCTTTTAATTCAATCTCCTATCCACTTCAGTTTTATGGGAGAGTGTACCCCACTCATAGTCACAGTTAAAATAACTAATTCTATATTCTCTGCCATCTTATTTACTCCAAGTTATGATTTTCTCTTTCCTTTCCCCCTTTCCCTCCTCCCCAGTAATTTGCTTATGAGATCTACTTGCCTCAAGGGGCTCTTCTCTTTTATAGCCCCTCCCCATTTCTTATATCTTTCCCCTACTATTTCTTTTTTTCCTTTAGCATCGTCCTTTCCTTTTCCTTTTCCCCTGCAACTTCTTTATAAGATGAGAGAAGTTTCTCTGTAAAACCAAATATGTTTAATATTCTCTCTTTGAGCCAAATCTGGTGAGAGTAAGATTCACACAGTGTTCATCCCCCTTACTTCTTTCCCGCAATTATGAAAGGCTTTGTTTTTGCCTTTTTGTGAGATGTAACTACCCTCATTTTACCTCGACTTTTCCCCTTTTCCAATACAATCACCTTTCCACCTCTAATTTTTTATATTATAACAGTAAAATCAAATTATACATGCACTCTCTATGTATACCCATAACAGAGATATAGTTCTCAAGAATTCTTTTCTTTTTACCTTTTTATGCTTTTCTTGAGTTCTATATTTAGATGTCAAATTTTTGTTCAGCTCTGGTCTTTCCATTAGAAATAAATTAAATTTACCTGTTTCATTGAATATCCATCTTCTTCCCTGTGAGAAAATGCTCAGTTTAGTGGAGTAGTTTATTCTTGGCTTTATTCTAAATTCCTTTGCCTTTTGGAATATCAAATTCCAAGACCTTTGATCCTTTAAGGTGAAAGCTGTTAGGTACTGTGTACTTCTTATTGTGGCTCCTTAGCATTTGAATTGTTTCTTTCAGTCTGTTTGTAATATTTTCTTCCTTGGTCCAATAATTCTGAAATTTAGCCACAATATTTCTTGAAGTTTTCATTTTGGAGTCTCTTTCAGGAGGTGATCAGTAAATTCTTTCAATGTTTATTTTACCTTCTGGTTTTAAAACATCAGAACAGTTCTCTTTGATAATTTCCTGTAAAGGGGGCAGGTAGGTGGTGCAGTGGATAGAGCACCAGCCTTAAATTCAGGAGGACCTGAGTTCAAATCTGATCTCAGACACTTAACACTTCCTAGCTGTGTGACCCTGAGCAAGTCACTTAACCCCAGCCTCAGGAAAATAAAACAAAACAAAACAAACAAAACAAACAAACAAAAAAGATAATTTCCTGTAAGATAATGTCTAGGCTGTTATTTTCATCATGGTTTTCAGGAAGCCCAATAATCTCAGATTATTTCTCCTAGATCTATTTTCCAGGTCAGTTGTTTTCCCAAGTATTTTACATGATTTTCTATTTTTAATTTTTTTTGGTTTTGTTTGACTGATTTCTGATGTTTCACTGAGTCATTCATTTCCATTTGTTTAGTTCTGATTTTTAGTGAATTATTTTCTTCATTTACCTTTTTTTAGTTCATTTCAGGTTTGGCCAATTGAATTTTTAGATGAATTGTTTTGTTCTGTGATTTTTTTCCCATTTCACAAATTCGATTTTTCAGGGCGTCATTTTCTTTTTCCATTTCTATTTTCCAATAATCAAATTTATTTTGTAAGGTGTTATATGCTTTTTCCATTTAACTAAATCTATTTTGTAAGGAGTTTTCTTCAGATAATTTTCTGTGTTTCTTTTTCCAAACCCTCTTGAAAAGTTTTCATTTCTTTTCTTCTAGCTCTTTTTAAAGATCCTTTTAAATTTCTTCCAAGAAAATCTTGTGACATAGGGACAAATTTATATCATCCATTAGGCCTTCATCTGGAGATGATCTGCTTTTAATGACTTCAGAGTTTGATATCTGTTCTTCTGTTTTACTGAGTATGATGAGAGCTTTTTTTGCTTTTTTGTTTATTTTTTAAAAAGTCAAGATCTGTTTTTAGGGCAGGGGAGTTTGTCCAAGCTTCCTCTACAAGTGGCTGAGTTAGTGCTGACTCACTTCTGGTGCTAGATGGGCATGGACAGGTCCTGTGAGACTCCAGGGCTTTGGGGTACACTCCTTACCTTTTGTGTTTGTTTTGGATGTTTTATAACTTCTCTGCTGAATCCAGGGCAGAGTAGCCAACACTGCTGGAGATTTCTCCCTGTAGATTCTCAATGCCCTCACCACCATGGGTCTGCACTGCCTGCACTCAGGATCTGTGCTTGGCCTTCTTGAGCTTGGCCCACCTCCCTCCATGCCCAATTAAAACAGACTTTTTCTGGAGAGCTTCTAAATTATTTTCTGCTTATCTTGTTACATTCCCCATATTTATGGGTTCTGCTAGTCCGGAGCTAATTCAGAGACTGGATTTGATAATTAGTGTGAGGGTCATGGGAAGAGCTCAGAAAAAGACATGTGTCCTCTCCACCAACTTGGCTCAGCCCCCATCTATACTGATACAAAAATTTTAAATAAAATATTAGTACAGATATTACAATAATTTATTACCAAGACAATATACTATGACCAAGTAGAGTTTATACCAAGAATGCAGGGCTGGTTCAGTATTAAAAGAACTGTGAGCATAACGAACTATATCAATAATGAAACCAATGATCTCAATAAATGTAAAAAAAGCTCTTTGACAAAATGCAACACACAGTCTTATTTAAAAAAAAAAAACTAGAGAATATAGGAATAAAGGAAGTATTTCTTAAAATGACAAGTAATATATGTTTAAAACCCTCAGGAAGTATTAAATCTAATGGAGATAAATTAATCAAATGGGGATTCTTAATGAGATCAATGGTGAAGCAAGGTTGGTCATTTAGAAATGTTATCTTTATCAATGAGGAAATAGAACTATCACTCTTTTGCAGATAATATTATAGTATACTGAGAGAATCCTAGAGAATCAACTAAAACAATACCTGAAATAATTGACAACTTCATCAAAGTTGCACATAAATTATTGGTATTTTTATGTATTACTAATAAAGCCCAGCAAGAAAAAGAGAAATTCCATTTAAAATAACTCTAGGCAATATAAAATATTAGGAATTTACCTGGCAAGACAAACTCAGGAACTCTACAAACACACTTTTTTCACCCAAATAAAGTGGGATATAAATAATTTGAAAGTATCAATTCCTCATGGGTAGGCTGAGCTGATGGGTAAAGGAAATATCAGCTCTGAATATGCAAGAAATAAGTCAGAAGCAGTTTTGAAGGTCTTTAAATTAAGTTTAAAAGAAAAGTTTCCTGGCTGACTGTGAGTTTAAATTAGACATCCTTCCCCTTTTCCCTCAGCAAAGCTGTATCTTTTTGTTTTTCTTTGTGTCTGTTTGCAGTGCTGTTTTTATTAATGTGATGAGTCACTTAAAAAAAAAACCTTCAGGTACTTATTTAGAGAACTTTTTTGGTTACCCATGGAGAGTCCTTAGATTTATCTAGAGGAAGGTCTTAGACCTGGTTTAAAGCCCTGAAGAATTAGACCTTTATTTTAAATCTTTGGACAACATTTTCATTTCCCAAGAGAGCCCCAAAGGAAAAGTTTCTAGTTTTCTGTTTAAAGCCTCAAAAATTTTTCATTCTCTAAGGAGATCCTTGGATTATTTCCAGGGGAAGTATCTCTTTCTTTAAACAGAGCCACTGACTTACATCAAAGGATGGGGAAAAGGGTAATAATTTCTGAGGAGTTCTGTATCTTCGTGTCTGTGTGTCTCTGCATGTATAGTGTAGTATTTCTAGACAATTAGCAATCCAAATTGAATTTGGGAATTTTATGTATATAAATATATATATATATATATATTATATATATATATATATATTTTTTTACTGTGAATGCCTTAATTGAGGTTTGAATGTTTTATATAAATTCTGAAGTACTCTAACAAGTTTGGGCTTAAAATTCTTTAGAATCTGTTTTAAAGAAATTAAGAGACTCTTCCTCATCCCTATCACAGATTTATTGTTTCTCAGCCAGAGAGGAAAGTAATTTTACTGACTATAAAGAGACATAATTTAGGGTGGTGTTGGTGAAGTGTCAAAGGGAAAAAGACTACATTCTTACATTTTGGATCAGCCTAGGAACTTAGAAAGTCCCTCTCTATTATTAACTTTTTCTTGATTCATGAAAAAGGCAGATGGCTTGTGTATGTCAAGAAATAACCAAAAAGCAATTGAGTTTGATTGGAACATCTAATTGAATACTTGGGAAGTTTTACAAACTAAAGTTACTTATTGATCACTTTTAAAATTGATTTTGGGGGCATTGAGGTGGCCCAGTGGATAGAGCACCAACCTGAAATCCGGAGGACCTGAGTTCAATTCTGATCTCAGACACTTAACACTTCCTAGTTATGTGACCCTGGGCAAGTCACTTAACCCCAATTGTCTAAGCAAAAAACAAAAATCTGATTTTTAAATTATTGCATATATTGAAATTAGACATTTTGCTATAAGTTACATAAGACTTTACCCATATTTATAATAGATTATATTCAATATTGATTTTTAAAGAGTATTTTATTTTCATCCAAGTACATATCAATACATTTATCATTCATTTTTACAAGATTTTTGAATTCCAAAAATTTCATTCTTCTTTCTTCTTTCCAAAAATGGTAGGCAATTTGTTACAGTTATACATGTGTTATCATGAAAAATATATTTCCATATAAATAATAGTTGTGAAAGAGGAAATTGATGAAACAGAAAAAGAACCCATAAAAAAATAAAGTTAAATGAAAAAAAAAAAAACATACTGTGATCTGCATTCAGAGTCCATCAATTTTTTATCAGGTTATGTACAGAATTTTCCTTCATAAGTTCTTTTATTTTCTTTAAATTTACTTATTTCTTCAATATTTTCTCAATTACATTTAAACTATTTTTTATATTTGTTTTTTTAAAAATTTTGAGTTCTAGGTTCTCTTCCTTATCCCCATCCACAATTAAGAAACCATATGTGAAGTTATACAAAACATTTCCATTAAAGTCAAATTGTGAAAGAAAACAGATCTTTCACTTTAATGTAAATAACTCTCAAGAAAGATTATTAAAAAGAAAGAGAAGGAAGGAAGGGAGGGAGAGAAAGAAAGAGGAAGAGGGAGAGAGATAGAGAGAAACAGAGACAGAGACAGAGAAGGCTTCAATCTGTATTTAGATCAAATCATTCCTTCTCTGCATAAAATAGGATTTTTTTTTTCATCAGAATATTTGTGTTTGATTGTATTGATAATAACAAAGTCATTTACAACTGGGCATCTCAGAAAAATGCTATTACTTTGTATATAGTATATTCCACTTTGTTCATAAAGAACTTTCCAAGTTTTTTTTTTCCTTCTCATCATTTCCCAGAAAAAAATAACATTCCATCACAAACACATACCAGAGTTTATTAAGCCATTCTCAAATTGATGGATATCTGCTCTATTTCTAATTTGTTTTTGTCTTAAGAAGAATATTATATTATGAATATTTTGTATAGGTCATTTCCCTTTTTTTCCCTGTTTTTCCCCTCAAATCTCTTTTGGTATTCATGACTAGTAGTGGTGTTGTTAGGTCAAAGGATATATAGGAATTTGTCTCCCTTTGGGCATAGATTATATCTTTTTGCCCATTTATCAATTGGGGCATGGCACTTATTTTTTGTAAGTTTGACTTAGTTCCCTCTATGTTTGAGAAATGAAGACTTATCAGAGAAACTTGCTTTGAATTTTTTTTTTACAATTACTATTGGTAAGTATATTTCTACCCCATTTATTCTCATTCTCTTTTCACTGCCACTCCTCAAAACTGTTTTGCTACTGAGCACTACCTCTCCAAATATAACCTCTCTTATCACCCCCCCCACTCCCTTCCCATTCCCCTCTTCTTTTCCTGAAGGGTAAGATATATTTCTATAACCCTATTGAGTATGCATGTTTTTTCCTATTTGAGCCAGTTCTGATGAGGGTAAGGTTCACTCACTCACCCTCTCCTCCTGGTCATCCCCTCTCCTGTTAAAGCTTTTTCTTGCCTCTTTTTTCTGGAGGCAATTTCATTTCTCGTTTTCCCTTTCTCCCTCCATAAATCCTTTGTACTTATTTTGGATTATTAGGGTGTTGAGTTCTTAGTTGACCATCATTTAGATTACAGTTGATCACCACACAATTGTGCAGATATTGTATGCAATGTTTTCCTGGTTCTGCTCACTTCACTTTGCATCAGTCTGTACAAATCTTTACAGATTTTTCTGAAATCTGCCCATTTATCATTTCTTCCTGCACAATAATATTCCATTACATTTATTTACCATAGTTTGTTCAGCCATTTCCCAATTGATAGGCATTTTCCAATTTCCAGTATTTTACCATGATGAAAAGGGGCTGCTATAAAGATTTTTTTGCACATGTAGGTACTTTTCCTTCTTCATGATCTCTATGTGACACTAATAGATCAAAGGGTAGGCAAGAAAGCATATTCCTATGCTGTCTAGTGCTTTTAATAGGAATGAGTTATATATTTTGTGGAAAGCTTTATTATCATCTGTTGACATAATCATATGATTTTGGTTGCTTTTGTTATTATTATGGTCAATCATGTTGACAATTTTCCTAATATAGAACCAACACTGCAATCTTGGTTTAAATCCCATCTGGTGTCTAATCCTTGCATAATATTGATGTAATCATCTTACTAGTATTTTCTTCAAATTTTTGCATTCACATCCATTAAGGAAATTGGTATATATTTTCTTTCTCTGTATTAATGCTTCCTGATTTAGGTATCAGTAACATATTTGCATCATAAAAGGTATTTTACCTTTACCTATCTTTACCTATTTTTTCCAAATAGTTTATATAGTAATGAAATTAATTGTGCTTTAAATGTTTGTTAGAATTTACCCATGAGCCTATCTGAATTTTAGGGATTTTTTTTGATGGAGAATTCTTTAATGCCTTGTGCAATTAATTTTCTATGATGGAGATATTAAGGTATTCCATTTACGGATTTATTAATCTAGATAACTTATATGTTCATAAATATTCATCTGTTTTACTCAGATTGTCACATTCATTGGCATAAAATGGGTTAAATATTTGCTAATAATTACTTAAATGTTTTCTTCATTGGTGGTTTTACTCATTTCATTTTTGATACTATTTGGATTTTTTTTCTTTTTTAAAAATCAAATTAACCAATAACTTCTCTATGTTATTTCCCCTTAGATAAGCTTAATTTTTTTTTACTTTCAAAGTTATTTCAATATTTTCAATATTATTGATTTCACAATTGATTCTCAGAATTTCCCAGCTGTTGCTAAAATGAGGATTTTTAATTTGTTTTATTAGGGTTTTATAGTTTTTTAGCCCAATTCATTTGTGTTTTTTTTTCTTTTTTTCTTTTTTCATTTTGTTGATGTAGGAAATTAGAGAAATAACTTTTCTTCTATGTCTGTGTTTGGTGGTACTCCATAAATTTTCATATGTTGTCTTATAATTTTCATTCTTTTTAATGAAATTATTCATCATTACTATGATTTGTTCTGACCCCCTTACTTTTAGGAATAGATGATTTAGTTACCAATTAATTTTAATATATTTTCCACTGCCCTTTGTTGAATATCATTTTATTGCTTTATGTTCTGAAAATAAGCCATTTAATACATCTGAATTTAATTTTGAAATTTTTATGCATCATTATATTGCCAAATTTGTATATAGGTGTAGCTGAGGAAAAAACAAACAAACAAAACTATTACTTTCCATTTCCATCCAGTTTTATTTTTTTTCCCCAACCATCGGTCATATCTGTTTTTACCTTAGTTTCTTTCATATTTATTTCTTGCTAGATTGTTCTAGTTCTGAGAGAAGGAAGGTTGAAGTCACATACTAATTTAGTTTTACAATCTATGTCTTCCTTGTAATTCATTACACTTCTCTTTTAGGAATCTGGATGCTAAATCACTTGGTGCAATTTGGTTTTAGTATTGATATTGCTTGATTATCTATCTTTTTTTCTTATGTCTTTTTCTTATGACTATTTTTGTTTTTACTTCATCTGACATCAGGATTGCTATCCATATTTTTTTTTCTTAAACTTCAGCTAAAGCATAATATATTCTTCTCCAGACCTTTACTTTTGCTCTTTGTGTTTCTCTCTACTTCAAATGTAACATATTGCAATATTCTAGTTTTTGATGCACTTGGCTCTCCACTCCCATTTTATGGGAGAGTTCATCTTATTGACATTCACAGGTATGATTGCTATCTGTGTATTTCCCTCCATCCTATTTATCCTCCTATTTGTTCTCTATTTCCTCTCAATCTTCCCCTCTTTATCTGTCTTTTGCTTCTGTCTATCTTCTCCCTTGATCAGCCCTCCCTTCTGTCAGTTTTCATGCCTACTTTTATTTAATCTCCTCTTCTTCTACTTCTCTTTTGTGTAAGATAGATTTCTATATTCAACTGATAGTCTATGTCATTCCATCTTTGAACCAATACTGATGAGAATAAGGTTCAAATGGTAGTCATAGCCTATACTTACATTTTCCTCTCCATTATAATAGGTTTTTTTGCTTCTCTTCTTAATAATTTACTCTATTTACTCCTTCCTTCTTTCTGCATCCCAATGTACTTCTCTTTTTTCATTCCTTGATTTTTTATGCCATTTCCTCAAATTCATTTTATACCCATGCCCTCTGTCTCTGAATATGATTTTTTTAAAGTATTACAAATATCATTTTTCTATGTAGGGTTTTAAATAGCTAAGCTGTATTGAATCTGTTATGTTCTTTTCCCTTTTTTTACCTGTTTATGTTTTTCTTGGATCTTGATATTAGAGATAAAAATTTTGGTTTGATTCCAGTTTTCTTCTTTTGAAATCTTGAAATTCTTCTATTTCACTTAGTGATTATCCCTTCATCTCTTTCAATGAATATATTTAATTTCCTTGGTAAATGATTCTTGATGTAGTCTACTTCTTTTGCCTTCTGGAATGTTTCAAGACCTCTGATCTTTTAATGTTGTAGTACCAAGTCCAATTTAATCCTAATTGTGTCTTTCTGACAGTTGAATTGTTTCTTTCCAGCTTGTAGCATTTTTTTTTCTGTAACTTGATAGTTCTAAAATTTGGCTATAATTTTCCTTGAAGAATTTTGAGGAGGAGGGGATCTCTTTCCTGAGGTGATTGGTGGATCTTTCAATGACCTTTGTTTCCAGGAAATAAGGCAAGTTTTCCTTGGTAATTTCCTCAAAGATGCTGTCCAGTTCTTTTTTGATTCTGACATTGTCTCTATTGGATCAATTATCCAAATTACAAATGTAAGGTATTTTACATTTTCTTCCATTGTTCCATTCTTTTTATTTTGCTTGCTTGGTCTTGATGTTTTATAAAGTCATTAGCTCCCACTTGTTCAATTTTAACTTTTAAAGGGTTGTCTTTCTTAATTAGCTTTTGTACTTTTTTCCCCATTTAGATAATTGTACTTTTTAAGGAGTTGTTTTCTTCTGTCGATTTTTATATCTCCTTTTCCTTTTGACCAATTTTACTTTTTAAGCCATTGTTTTCTTTTTCCAAACTGTTGACTCTTTTTTTTTAAAATTCTCATGCATTACTCATCTCTTTTCCTAATTTTTCTTCTACTTCTCTTATATAATCTCTTTTTTGAGCTCTTACATGAAGAGTTCTTTTTGGGATTGAGATCACTTCCCATTTTCCTTTGGAGTTTTCTTTTCAAGTATTTTGAGATGGCTGTCCTCATCTGGGTTTGAGTTTGTGTCTTGATCTTCCTTGTCACCATAATAACTTTCTATTGTTAGATTTTCCCCCCACATCTTTTTTTGGTCTTTAAATTTTATTTTAAATTTGAGCTCTACTCCATGGCTCAAAGAGGTACTGTCTTGGGCTTTGCTATTTAATTTGTGATATACTGATGTTGCCTTGAGGCCCATGAGGAATACCTGTGTTTCAGGTTTGGCTGAAAGGATGGGGTGGTGTTGTCTTAGGGGTCCCGCAGCTTACCAGCTGCTGAGTTGAGATTCTATTGGTGTTTTGTTGAGGCCAGTGGGCTTGTTTCTGCATTTTCCCAAGACATATACAAGGTATTTTTTATAATTGTTTGGCAGTGAACATGGGAAAGTTATGGCAATTTACTGTTTACTCCACTATCTTGACTCCCACAAAATCTCAATATGAATTTTAAAAACTATATTATAGTAGAATTCTGGGAAGATGGTAGAATAGGGCAGAAATTTTCAAGCTTTACAGATTTTCTCCACAAACAGAACATAGACTGGTTAAACACAAAGATAATTTGGGGCAGAACAAAGGTCTTTCTGGGAAAATCCAACATCTGAAGAAAGACCCCCAAGCTGGGGATTATTCAGTGTGATGTGCAAACACCTCCATACTAGCTCTGCAGAAACAGCAAGGGGAGAATCTTGGAGATAGCCGAGTTTGGCTGGAGCCTCAGCCAGAACCCCTGAAACTTTCAGATCCAAGGCAGCAGGAGTCTGAGTCCAGGGATACTGAAGAAAAATCTGCTGATAGAAATGACAGAAACAGCTGTGCTTCTGGGCACACCTGGTAAGGACAGAAGAAGTGGGGCTGGTACAGGTACTTGTAGAAGGGTGGAGCTTTTGTTCTGGTGTTCCAGGTCAGAGTAGAGAGCTGAAGTGAAGCTAGAATCATCATTCCTTTATTCCACCACTACACTGATACTTCTCATTAAAAAATGATTTGAAAAAAAAAAAAAAAAAGAATCCAACCATAAATAGGGAAGGCTAAGATTAATTTTCAAAGAAGGATAATGAAGTTAAAAAAAAAGTTTCTTCTACCCCAAAGAGTAACATTAAATGGCCTTTTGCCCAGACAGAATTGATAAAAGAATTCAAAAAAGACTTTTAAAATCAAATGAGAGATATTGAGGAAAAACTTTAAAAAATAAAAACCATTCAAGAAAATTGAGAAGATAATGAAAAAAGTTAGCCAACTAGAAAAAGAGATACAGAATCTTAAAAAAAATAATTCTTTGAAAACTAGAATTGGGCAAGGAGAAACAAGTGAAACTATAAGAGAGTTATAACAAGCAATAACAAAACAAAACAAAATACAAAGGATCAAAAAATAGAGTTAGCAGGGATAGGAAATAAGAGATATACAGAAACCCTACAACAATCATCAGGATTAGAATTTACTAGGAAAAAAAGTAGGGCTAGTAATCATTAATCTTAGACAAAGTCCAACTTAAAGATTCAATCAAGAGAGAAATGTATATGTCAGCTATATTATTTTTGTTTAAGATACAGGTTGACATATAGGTAATGCATATATAAAAAATATATAAGAATGTATTTATGTAGGTCTATGTGGGTGAATGTGAATATATATGTATAAATATATACATATATACATATATGCATATATACATACAGGCCTATATTAAGCACAGATACATTTATATATAAATACATATTGCATATATATTTATAAATTTGGAGAGCTGGGGAGGTGAAAGGGGAAAAATAAAATAAGAAGTGAGTAACAGAATATAATAAAGGTAGACACTCATAAATATAATTTCTTCTGTTATTATATATCCTTTCTTGAAAAGAAAATTTATTGTTATATATTTTGAATTTTCCCTGATTTTCTGGCACATGACAATGTTTTTTTTTTAATTTTTACTTCTTTCTTTTTTCTACTCTAGTTTTTCTTATTTTGTATTTAGTTCAATAAATTTTTAAAAAGTAAAAAAAAAAAAGAACTATTTTACTTACTCTCTACAAAAGGAGAAACTTATTTAAGGAAGCAGGTCCTCCTGAGAATTCTCAGATAGATGAGTTGCAGGAGCTTGGGAAATACCCTGGCAGTTAAGTCTACTACTGAGTGATAAGACTTGGTAATAAATGGGAAAATTATGGAAAGGGGGGAAATTTTGTAATTAATGTGTGGAAAAAGGTATGAAGAAAAGACTGCAGAATCCTCTTATTTAATTTTTATAATTTTATTTTATGGACTAAAACCAAAGCGTGGTACAATAAAAAAGATAATTGCATATGAAACAGCAAATCTACTATGAACAACTTGCTATTCCTTTGGAATATGCAAAGTTATCATATAAGTTTCTTTTTTTCTTCTCCCCAAGATGACTGCTATTAGACTCTAATTATATAAATACACATATTATACACACACACACACACACATATATATATATATATATATATATATATATATATATATATATAATATATTTACAGACATATAAATTATATATAAATATGTATGTGACTATGTATATGTACGTATGCATATGTAAACACAGATACATACACACATTCACATATGTACATATACATACACAAAAAAACATACATATTTGTATGCCAAATTATTTTATACATGCTTTTATTTGTCAGTTCTTTCTCTGGATGCTGGTAGTGTCTTTCTTCATATTAATTTTATAGTTAATTTGAGTATTTATAATGGTCAAAAATTTGATTCTTCAGGTCAAGGCAGGAAAACCACCAGAAGCTGGTCAAGTCTTCTCTTTCAAAGTGCAGGAGGCAGGAGAGCCACCTCGAGGCTGATCAAAGATGGGAACTCTGTGACTGACTTGTCCTCAGTTTAAATACTCTACTACAATTACATCAATTGTAGAACTATTACATCATCATGTAAAACTAGATAACCATTGTCTTATCAGTTCCACTGTGTTAACACCTTGTAGGATTAAATCAATCATACTGAGCCTTAAGTATATTTTTCCAGAGTTCCTGCCCTTTACAATGTCTAATGATTAATCTTTATACCAGGATAAGTTTAAACTGATGCACTAGAAGAAATAAAAGAAGAGAAATCATTTTTATGAATGTATGGCTTCTGGCAAACTTTTATTGCTTGTTGCAACATTATGAGAGTAATAACTATATTCATATCTAAGTACGGGTTAGTGAAACTTGCTATTTCAGGTAAAATTTTGTGGGTCTGTAGTGTAATATTATTCTACATTTTGAATTTAAACATGATTTTTATAGTAAGTAATCCACTATTTGAGAAAAATGTCACAAGTTCATCAGAGAAATTGGAATGTGATCCTTAGTTGCAGATGTGAATATCTGAATCTGGAATTAAATTCAGGGAATGACTTTTACAAAATTGAAGGTGGGGTCCTCTTGACCAAGTTTCCCCCTCTTGCTATTTCCTTTGGACAGTAATGTTTTACACCTACTTAATCCTGAGTCTGGTAACTGTTAGGATTACTAAGTGAGAACTGAGGTTTTCTGGACAATTACAAGGTGAGAACTCAGGTTGACTTGATAGAGGGGGCAAGCTCATTGGCTGGGGTGGTTCTTCCAGAAGCCCTTGCATTATCCCACGCCCATTCTCTGGGAGAATAAAAGAGAGGACTCTCAGAGAAAGAAGAAGACTCTCTGCATTACATCAGGCCTGACGGGGCTCTCTGCAGGAAGGGAAGTCACTTCTAAGGACAAGAGTTAACAGCAACTGCCTGGGGACAACGGTTCATTTACAGGAAGAAGAATCTGTTGGAGAGATTTGAGGTAGACACAGCACATCTCTTCCCAGAGAGCGATCCGGCAGCTTCTGGAGATGACAGCACGCAACAATTGGCGCCCAACGTGGGGCAAGGACTTTTGCTTATCCTGACAAGAGGAGCTAGACCAGACCTTTGCAATTTGGCGCCCGAACAGGGACAGACACGGTCCTGATTCCAGTGGAAAAGCTTCCGATCTAGATCTCAGTCTCTCTGACCCAGAACCGTGAGTAACGAGGAAACTTTGTTAAAGATTAAGTGAGCGTGCTAATAGATAAATAAGGAACTTAACTTGTTAAGGGCTAAACCAGGAATCTCTTATAGCTGAAATGGGGCAGATGTTAGCTATATTCAATCCCTGGACCTCAGCCAACTCAACCTCAGCCCCAGAAGCAACCTCAGCTCCATTCAGGAGTGGTACTATAGAGAGTATAATCAAGATAATTGAGGAGCAGAGTTTACTTGTAACCTGGGTACAGATTGCTAAACTCTTGGCTGCATTAAGACGCACATCCCCTTGGTTCTTAGAGGAAGAAAAGATAGATGTAGATAAATGGAAGCTAGTGGGATATGAAATGAAAGAATTTCAAGCAAAAAATGGGCCTCGTTCAATTTCTGCAGAAGTATTTTATATCTACAACATAGTTCAATTAGCCTTAAACTATCAAGCAAGTTGTAGGAGAAGGAAAAGTTCTAAAAATGAACAGAGGAGGAAGTGTGAGGAAAAAAGGAAAGATCAAGATCTTTCCCTAGAGCAAGAGGATTTAAATGAGGAATTATGGTATGATTCTCTTGAAGAAGCTTCAACCCTGCCTAGAGAACAGATTATTGACAGGCCCACATCAACCCCACCTTCAGAGATGGAGGAAGAAAGAGGGGAAGAGGCAGAAACACAAACAGAATTGCCTGTGAAGAAGCCTAAGCCTATGACAAGATTAGAAAAAGCATTGGTTAAAGCTAAGAGAGAGGGACAGGATATAAGTGATTTTATACATGCATATCCTGTGATTGAAAATACTGACTCTGTAGGTAAAAAAAGGAGAAGATATGCACCTTTAGATTTGATTACAATTAAGGATTTGAAAAAAGGTTGTACCCTTTATGGGGCTACATCAGCTTATGTCAAAATGTTACTAGATGGTTTGTCTTATGAAGTCCTAACCCCGAATGATTGGAAATCCATAGCAAGGACATGTCTGGAACCTGGAGAAAATTTATTATGGCTTGCGGAATTTCATGAATTATGTAAAATTCAAGTCAGATGCAATTTGGAAATAGGAGTTAACACACAATTCACTTTTGAGCACTTAGCTGGTGAAGGTCAGTATGGAGAGAATTCGGAACAGATTAATTATACCATGACAATATATGAGCAAATTGCTAAGGCTGCAATAAAAGCTTGGGGTGTCCTTCCTGGACAGAAAGATCGTGGAGAGGCTTTCACTAAAATACAGCAAGGTCCCAATGAACCTTTTGCAGATTTTGTGGGACGTTTGCAAACTGCTGTCAAAAGAACTATTGGAGAAAATTCAGCTACAGAAATAATGACCAGACATCTGGCTAAGGAAAATGCCAACGAGATTTGCAAAAGAATTATATGGGGATTAGACAAAGATGCTCCTTTAGAGGAGATCATAAGACGCTGTGCTACAGTGGGAACAAATGCTTTTTACACCCGGACAATGATGAATGTGGAAAGACAGGGTCCCTCATGGCAAGGGCCTTCTAGAGAAACTCGGCGATGTTTTCAATGTGGAAAAATTGGGCATCTAAGAGCTCAGTGTAGATATGGAGATACAGTGAGAAGACAGGGTGAGAGAAGACCTAAAACTCCATGTCCAAAATGTCACAAGGGCCTCCACTGGGCCTCCGAATGTAGATTGACACAGGGAAATGACAGGTGGGGCCCAGCTTCAGCCCCCCAAGTGGGGCATGATGGCAGCCGAGGTTACATCCAGAGAATTTTAAGACACGATCAATCAGCCAAAAGGCAATCAGATGGAAGAAAGGGATTGAAATTAGGAAAAATAGAGTTGTGTGCAGTAGAGACTACCGAGATACTCCCTGGAGAAGTGAAATCTGTTCCTGTTGAGCCTATGGATCCTTTGCCTCCAGGCACAGTAGGCTTGACCATTTCACCTTCTGAGAGTGCCTACAAAACAGTGTCCATCCATACACTGATGTGGGAGACTGGAGAACGTGTATCTAATATCCCAGTCACTAACACAGGCAGACAACGTGTGATTTATCAACCAGGAGAAGTAGTAGCATCAGGCTTATTGTTACGGACCCCTAATAAGCAACCTAGTGATAGTCGCCTAGATTTTGACTCCAATGAACAAAATCCAGGAATATATTGGACAGCAGCTGTGACAGCTGACCGACCTATGCTTACTATTTATATAAACGGAATACCATTTGAAGGATTGGTAGACACGGGTGCAGATCGTACAGTTATTAGAGGTGCCAATTGGCCCGGTCACTGGCCAAAGATTAAAGCAGACACCTATATGCCTGGGGGAGAGGGTTTGCTTGTATTTCTTCAGCAGGAGAAGGAATCAGATGGGTGCCAACGAGTCATATTCGCCTTATCCATCAGAGAGAGACAGAAAAAGAGAAAGACCTCAAAATAAAGGAGAAGATCTAAGAAACATCTGACACTGAAAGAGCATGGATAATAAGAAGACTGTTAAAGAACTTTAAAACCAGCAGGAATCATTGGACTTCCTCACACAAGATGAGAATAATGGACAATGGACTTATGGACATTTATAAATTTTCAATTTATGATTATGTTATATACTTCTAGCATGTGTTACGTTACTATGTTACTATGTGCTTATGTAATTTATGTAATTATCTGTAATACTTCCCATATTGATGGATTTATGTTTCAAGGTCATTTATGTAATTATCTGTAATACTTCCCATATTGATGGATTTATGTTTCAAGGTCATGACTGTCCTATGTTCTAAATCAAAAGAAAGGGGGAGATGTTAGGATTACTAAGTGAGAACTGAGGTTTTCTGGACAATTACAAGGTGAGAACTCAGGTTGACTTGATAGAGGGGGCAAGCTCATTGGCTGGGGTGGTTCTTCCCAGAAGCCCTTGCATTATCCCACGCCCATTCTCTGGGAGAATAAAAGAGAGGACTCTCAGAGAAAGAAGAAGACTCTCTGCATTACATCAGGCCTGACGGGGCTCTCTGCAGGAAGGGAAGTCACTTCTAAGGACAAGAGTTAACAGCAACTGCCTGGGGACAACGGTTCATTTACAGGAAGAAGAATCTGTTGGAGAGATTTGAGTAGACACAGCAGATCTCTTCCCAGAGAGCGATCCGGCAGCTTCTGGAGACGACAGCACGCAACAGGTAACGAGTTGGAATTTTGCTGCATTGATTAGTTATTCCAAAGTCTTACTTGGGACTCTTGCCTGGAATCAAATAGCTCACTATAAATATTGTATTACCTGTAAGTTCTTTTCCTTTTTTCCCTAACCATGTTTGAAAGACAAACAAAAATCCAACTAGTAATATAACTAGATCAAAAGTTTAGTAGATAGTTTAGTAACTCTTTGGAAATAATTCTAGATTGCTTTCCAAAATGATTGGATTGATGCACAATTCAACCAATATGAATTAGTGTCCCATTTTCCCCAAATCCTCTCCAACATTTGTTACTTTCCTCTACTATCATTTTAATCAATCTCATAGATGTAAAAAGATATTTCAAGACCATTTAAATCTGCATTTCCCTAATCAATAATGACTTAGAGCATTGCTATATATGGCTATGAATAGTTTAGATTTATTCATTTGAATGAATCATATCCTTTGATTATTTGTGAATTGGGAAATGACTCATATTCTTATAGATTTATGCTGGCAAAGAACTAGAAATTGCAGAGATTCCAATCAATTGGGGAATGGCTGAACAAATTGTAATATATAATTATAAGGACTACTATTGTGTTATAAGAAATTATGAGCTCAATGATTTTAGGAAAACATGGAAAGACTTGCATGAAATAATGAAGAGCAAAATGAGCAGAACCAAGAGAACATCATATATAGTAACAGCAAGATTATTTTAAGAATGACTTTAAGTAAATAAGCTATTTTATCTATTATAAATACCCAAATTAATTCTAAAGGACATATGAAGATACCTGCACCCAGAAAAAGAAATGATAAATAGAAGTAGAATATAGTACACACACACACACACACACACACACACACACACACACACACACACACATACCTAACGATAGGCATCTCTAGAACAGGTGCAGAGGAAGAAAAAAAATCATGATAATTTTGTTGAATATTTGAAAGGAATGTATCCCATCATTGTTTATCATGAAATGGATTTTAGTAAGGTTGGTTGCATGATATCAGCCATCTTACTCTATTTTCCATAATCATTGAAAACAAATGACAAAACAAATGTCAAGATGACTGGCAATGACTGGCAATATCCACATAAGCTGATTTCATGGCCATCACCTCTTGCAATCAGAGAAAATACTCAGAGCTGAAAGTTGGAGTTTTTAAGTGAGGAAGTCATTATCACTGGATTAAAGAATACATGCCAGCAAGTAAAGTATAAGGAAATTGAAAAGGTAGTAATGGGATAGAGTAGAAAGGGCTTGGAATGCCAAACAAAACATTTTTATTATCCTGGAGATGATAGAAAACTACTGTAATTTATTAAATAGAGAGGCAACATTGTGCACCTGTGTTTTAGGAAAATTACTTTGGTGTCTGGATGGAAGATAGATTGGAATAGGTTAATAAGATTGATACAATAAGATTTTTTTACTATGGTTTGTAATATGGTTAATAATTCTTGCAGTTAAGGAAAAAATCTGATACATTTTCTATTGACAAAAAGTGGGAAATTTAGAAAATAGTGATTCTGATTCTAATTTATAATTCATTTATTTTCCTGTTTATTCTATCCTGTATCACCCCAAATATGTTGTATATTGCTCAAGTTATATTTCTTTGTCTCTGAATTTAGTTGAGAAATTTAACTAGCCTGTAATAAGTTCAGCCATCTAATTCTCCTCTAATTATTGAATTTCATTGATTATTTCTTTACCTCCCTTGGAGTAGGATGGGAGAACATTATAATAACTGTGATAATTCTTTTGTTGGTATGTTGTTTTTCCTACTTGTATTTGTAGTGCTGTTGCAAATTGTGCCTCTAATAGAATTCATTTTTGAGCTTTTCTGTTTCCTCCATGATAAAGGATCTACTTGTGTACCAGGCAAGGAACTTTGTGGAAGATATCATTGGAAAGAATGTATGAACATGTTATGAGGGGTGAAATTTGTACAGTGGAAGCAAGAGTGTTCATATGTGATCTTGAGTATCATGAATTAATGTATACCTCAAAAAGCAGTTCTATCCCATGGGAAAACTTATAAACGATCCTGGACCATCTCTAGTACTATGCCTATAATTGGCCTGGACTAAAGTGGAACAAAGATCTGCCACTATTTTGCCATTGCCCAGGGCTGGGTTCATGAATAAGCTCCTCTCAAAAACCTATTTATTTTCATGGTAGTATGGACTGCTCCTCTCCTTTTATATCACATATCATCTCAGAAATGGGACTATTTCTTTTGATGATCTTTGCTGATACAGACAATAGTATTTGTATTGTGTCTTGAAGGAATTCTTGAGGGATTCTGTGAAGCAGAAGTAAGGAGAGAGGACATTCTAAGCATAAAGGTATTGCCAGTGGAAAACTCATAGAGACTGAAGCTGAAGTGTTATGTGTAAGGGAAAGCGAAAAGACTCATTTGGCCTGATTTCAGAGTATGGGAAAGGGAATAATCTTCAATGAGGACAGCCCATTTTGTGTGCCTATGTGCATAATCTTAATGTATACATGAGAGATTGTTTTTTTTTCCTTTTTTGAGGAAAGCCAAGGAGAGAAAAGTGTAGTTCAGCCCTGCAGTTTAATCAGTGCAAAACTCCTTCTACCAATATAGATCATCAAATTCATTTGAAATTTATAGTTTTGTAGAGTTATTTGGTAGCCTTTGAAATTCAGTAACATGTGTGATCATACAATTAGTATGTTAGAGGCAGTACTTAAAATGAAGTTTTCCTAATTCTAAGGATGTTTCTGTATCTTAACTTCTCCCCACTACATTGTTCTTTATTGTACCAATTCCCCATCCCCACTTTTGGGAGAAAGGTAATAAATTGATGATAATTGATGTATACACACAAACACACACACACACATACACACACACGCGTGCACATACACACACACATTGATCCTTGCGCAACCCTGTGAGATAGATGCTCTTATTTTCCCACTGTAATGAACTGAGGCTAATGTCTCAGATTAGCAGTGTCATATATATCCAAGTCATGAAGTGGTATTTGAGATGGTAGTGAACCCTTCTTGAACCCAAGTCTAGCACTCTATCTACGACTACAGAATTTTATACTTTTTATAGCTCTCACTCAGTTGAGTAACTCTATGCATACTATTTTTCATAGAAATCTGCTGCAGGAAATAATGATAATCAGGGGCAAGGCATTTGCCTTTTTCTCTTTACTCATTGCTCAACAGAAGTCAATCTCTAGAAATATGCAGGTTGCAAATGTGTGCAGTCTCTTCAGCTCATATTTATCTTTTCTTCTAAGTTAATGGCGATTTTTGACTCTTTCTTTAATTAGCTAATTGTCTAATCACATATAAATATCTCATTCTCATATGACTCCCCCATCAGTAAACAGCATTATTGTTTCTGTTAGGATAGAGTCAATTATATATTTCTTATGATATTGTTTTTTTAGTCATGTCTGGGTCTTTGTGATCCCATTTGGGGTTTTCTTGGTAAAGATGCTGCAGTGGTTGCCATTTCTTTTTCCAGTTCGTTTTTAGAATGAGAAAACTGAAGAAAACAGGTTTGGCAAAACTACCACACAGCTAGTAAATGTCTGAGGTCACATTTGAACTCAGTTCTTCTTGATTCCAGGCTGGGTGCTCTATTCACTGGGTCACTTAGCTACTTCCGTGTAATGATGATTAATGCTTGCCACATCCTGAACTTTCTGTCTTTTTGAAAAAAAATATTCATTTTATATAGCATGGAATAATTTGCAATCCCCTTTATCGTTTATAATTTCTTAAACCAAAATCATATCTTCCAACCTACTTTTCATCATTTTCCTTTATGCCTGCTTTCACAGTGAAGTCACTGAGTTGTCTGTCCTTTGTTTGCAGGATCTTGTTATAGTCCTCATGAGATTTCTTTACTTGGTTATGCCCTGCAGTGGGTAGTGACACACAAACACAGCACAATTAACTTCATGGTGGCTCTTATGAGCAGCAGAAGTACTGCAAGTCAAGATGGCTAAGTGTTCCATGAAATGATACTTCTTATTGCCTTTAGGTACATTGTGAAACTAACTCTGCCAACTCCTTTGTTTTGCTTTTTTAAGAAAATAACTATGAACCCACTTTCCATTTGGCTGTAAGGGGTTTTTGTCTTCTGGCTTCATTTATCATGGATTATCAATATTAATGTGATTGTTTTTATCTAATGACATGAAAAAATCGATCATTCTTGAATGAAGAAATCACATTTAGAGTACCAACATCTATCATCCATCCATCCATCTATCTATCTAACCTAAAAACTACAATCCTTTCCACATTTTACTCTCTTTTCTGATACTCAACAACCATTGCAAGAAAAGTGGAAGGCCAGTTAGTGCAATAAATTAAGTTATAGGACTAAAATCAGCAAACATTTAATTGAAACTCAGCCTCAGACATTTGCTAGGTGAATAAGCCTGGGAAATTCACTTACCCTCAGTGTACCTCAGATTTCTTAATTGTAAAATGGGGATGATAATAGTAACAATTTTCAGTATTGTTGTGAGAAACAAATGAAATAATATTTATAAGGAGACAGTTAGGTGACCACTGTGCCTGGAGTCAAACAGACTAGTCTTCCTATGTTCAAATCTGACCTCAGAAACCACTAACTGTGTGACCCTAGGCAAGTCACTTAATCTTGTTTGCATCAGATTTCTCACCTGTAAAATGAATTGCAGAAAGAAATGACAAACTACACTCATTTGTGTGTGTGTGTGTGTTTGTGAAGAAAATCACAAATAAAGTCATGAAAAATCAGATAAGACTGAAATGAATGAAATAAATATTTATAAGAACCTTAATATAGTGTCTGGTTCATAATAGTCACCTAATAAATGCTTCTTCCCTTCCCTTCCCTTCTACCAAGTACTTAAATTTTTCTTTGGTTCATATCTTGACATAGGTAAGTAATTATCCAGTGCCTGCTTCATTGGTGATAAACTTTGCAATATTTAGCTGCATTAGTTTTTTGGTAGCAGACTCCCTCTTTTCTTCTCTAGGACTTAAGTCAAAGTTTGGCAGAGACTGGGTTCAGCCACAGCTTTTAGAGAACCTTTTCCAATAATATTATGAGAAATCAGAGTGAGATTTTTATGAAGGCTGAGTAAAAGGAGCACAAAAGAAAATTCCCTCCAAATCATTGGGCTAAGTTCTTAGCTGGGCTAATAAGGCCTTTTCATATTGATATATTTCATTTATAATGCTTTCTGATAAATTAATTTAGAGATACTTCAAAGACTGATTGCAATCACTGGGACTGAGACAGAGATATGCTACTAAATATTTAATAACTTTATCTGGAAAAATATATGTCCACTTTATTTTGTTGTTTGACACTTTGAAACTCCATTTAAGGCTTTCTTGGCAAAGATACTAGGGTGACTTGCTATTTCCTACCAACATACTCATTACATACTTTTAAGTTTAATGTGCATTTCCTTAATCACTTCTTCAAGCCAATAAAACAAGAAATTAATCCCTCTTTTGTAGCCTTTGCCAACTTCCAAGATTGGTACTCACATTGAAAATTTGACAATTGTTTCACTATCTAGTTCTAGATGTGTCCGACACACCTCTGAAATTACAAATTAGGTAAAGAAACCTTACAGGCTTTGCCATCTAGAAACCATAAATCTAGGAATGAAGAATAAAAGGAAGTGATAGGTATAGAAGCCCTGCAGAGGTGGATCAGCCAGATTAGTTTTAGATTGACTAGAATAAAGATAACTAGTGTTGAGAAATGGTGTAATTTCCATTTATAATAGAACATCATATTGTTCTTTCTACTACAACTCTGTGCTTGTTATTTCCCCCATTTTGTAGATAGCAAAAACATCTAAATGCATAGCAAATTAGTGACAAAGCCAGAACTGAGACCTCTCATCTCCCAGTTCTACTCTTTTTTTCAGTGTACTGTAAGAGCTAGTGAGTATAGAAAATAGTGGGAGAATTTGCTCACTTTCTATACAGGAATGTCCTGCCTGATACCACTGATCAATAGAATATTATTGCATTCTTCTGAAGATCAGCTCATTTGTTAGAAGGCAATTAGTTGAAGTTAGTAGTGGGTTTTCATGATATTATTAAATGCCACATTTTTAGTATGATGTATTAATGTGAAACTAAATTATATGGGACATGCACTATTTTATAACATCTGCTTATGAATGCTGGAATTCAGTTTATTTATTCTCCCTCCTTTTAACAGAATATCATTACTGATATTTAGCATAGTAAGAGCTTAATAAATGCTTATTGATTGGGGTAGTTTCTTCAGTTATTTAAGATAATCACCATCAATCCTTTTCCTGCTTGTCCCATTCTCTGCTAATTACCTATGATGGATTTCAAATTTAAGTTGATTGGGATAGACTGATGTACTGTGACAGAGGGATGGCCTAAAACTAAACTCTTAAGATTCTTTTTGACCTTATAATGAAAAAATAATATCAACTAACTCAGGAGAGGATTCTGAGAAGATGGTAAAATAGAACAGAAAATTCCAAGCTCTCCAGATTTCTCTCACAAACAAGACGAAATTACACTCAGGGTGAATGTAGAACAGCAAAAATGAACAAGAATTGGAGAAGAATAGTGATCCTCTTGGGACAACCAGAGAAGGTTGCAGAAAAACAATTCCAGGACAAAGGTTTGGACCATATGATTTGTCAACACGTTTAGCTTTTTTCCCCATGAAATAGCAAGCACTGAGCCCTGAAGCTAGCTGTGTGTGATATATCCTCAGTCTCAGTCACAGAAATTTTTTTACCTCCCAGACAGTATGGGGAGTCTGGCTTCTGATTGGGGAAAATTGAGGGAACTTCTACTAACAAGCCCACCTCTGCTGCCAAGACATGGCCCTTGGGAAAGAAGGAACTAGCATGTACCCAGTGAGTGCAGAAGAGTGGATGGGTACACTGCTGGCTGTGGGCATTTATTAGAGTTGAGTTCTTGATTTTAGTTTTGGGCCAGAAAGGAATAACTGAAGGAGAATTTGAGGCCAGAAACACCCCCAAGATACCTCAAGACTAGATTACACTAACAATTTGCTATTTGGAAAAAAAAGAGAGAAAGATTCCCATCATAGAAAGCTATTATGGGAATAGAATTCATCTTCAGAGGATGCTAGTGAAGGAAAAAATTCTCTTTTATCTGAAAGAGTAATGTTCAATAATCACCTGTTCAAAAAGAATTCATGGAGGAGCTCAAAAAAGACTTTAAAATCAAATAAGAGAGATTGAGGAAAAATTAAATAAAATTAAGAATCTAAATTAAACAAGAAGATTGTATAAATCAACTAGAAAAGAAAATCTAGAATCTTAGGAAAGAAAATGACTCCTTGAAAATTAGAATTGGGCAAGGGCAAGCAAGTGAACTTATGAGACCAAGAAATATTAAAACAAAATATAAACAATGAAAAATGGGAGAAAATATGAAACATCAGAAAAACAACTGATCTGGAGGACAGATCAAGAAGAGAAAATATAATAATGGGACTACCTGAAAGCAATGATCGAGAAAAAGCAAGAATCTTTTTTATCATAATACAAAAAATAATCAAGGAAAATTGTTCTTAAGTGTTAGAGAAAGAGGGAAAAGTAGAAATAGAAAAAAATCACCACCTTAAAAAGATCCTGTGAGAAAAATCTAAAGGAACAATATATCCAAATTTTGAAATTCCCAACTCAAGGAGAAAATATATGAGCAACAAGGAAAAATAAAAAAAAATTCAAATATGCTGGTACTGTGATGAGAAGAATCACATAAGACCTAGCAGTGTTACACTAAGAACACTTGGACCACTATATATGTGAGCAAAAGAACAGAGATGGTAGCAAAAATAATCATGCCCCCAAAACTTAAGCATAGTCCTGAATGAAAAAAGATATTCAATGAATTACCAGATTTTCAGGATTTTGTTTGAAAAAGACCTGAACTTAATAGAAAATTTGACATACAATCTCTAAGAGATATGTAAGATAAACATCAAAGACTAATTATAAATGACTAAGAAAAACATTTACTTTTTATATGTGGAAATATAAATAGTATATCTAAGACTGTCATTAGTAATGGGTAATTTGAAAGAAATATTGGGGTAGAACTGAGATATAATTCTAAAAAGCAAAATCATGTAGAAAAAGGGAAAAAATTGTAGTTATCTTATATAAATGAGGTGTGAGAAGAACTGACACACAGGAATTTGATGAGATAGGAAGACTGGTAGTTCTGGAACCTTATTCCTATCAGAAATGGTTTAAATAAATACCAATGCATGTTTGTCTAGAAGGATATAAAAATCAAAATTTAGAAAGAAATAAAAGGGGAAGGCAATAAGAAGAGGAGAAATGATAAAGAGGGAATTTTTAGAGGGAATTATACTCGTATCAGATCTGGGTTAAAGAGAGAACAACATATACATTTAGAATGGAATAAAAATCTTCTAAATTTATAATGAAATAAGAAGGTGAAGGAATAGGATAAAGAGGAATATATAGAAGAGTTTGTAAATTAATTATAATTGGATAAAGAAGAAAATATATATATTTAGAAGGGCATATAAATCTTCCAAATTCAGATGAAACCAGAGAGCAAAAGGAAAAAGTCGAGAGAGATAAAAAGGGAGGAGATTTTGGGAACTGGGGAGGTTAAGTAATAGGAAGGCAAGATAGCAGGTACAAGTGAGGTAAAGGAATTGGGAGGGATAGGAATAGGGTGATGAGTAGAAGCAAAGCAGAGGGGTGAAAAGGGGTACAAATAGAGTAAAAGAACATACAAATAAGAAAAGTTAGGAAAATAGAAAGGAAGAAAATAATAAATAATTATAGCTTAGAATGTGAATTGGATGAATTCTGCCACAAAATGGAAACAGATAATTGATTAAAAATTTGAACTCAACAATATATTGCTTTCTGGAAATGTTATAAAAATGAAAGATACACAAAAAATAAAATAAAGATCAGGAGTAGAATTTGTTCATGTAAAATTATATTATCTTAGTGTTTAATACCAATAGAACATTATTGCTATAACTAAAATAACATGGCTTATTGTCCTCCAAATGTTATATAAAGGATATTTATTCTGGTTACATTTCATTTTGTTGTGTTACATTCAAAGATGCTCTTGTTGATTTAGTGATGTTTCACTATAATGTCTGGGCTAGCTCCCTGGAGGTCCTCAGGATCAGTCAGAGTGAGGATCAATCAAAGTCCTTGGTCTTTATGGGGAGAAGTGAAGGAGGCAGGCAAGCTGCCATGTGGCTTGCCAAAGATGTTTACTGGATTCTGGAGTCCAGAGTCTCCAGCCTCTCTCCTTCTCGTCCTGCAGCCAAGTGACCCTGACCTCTCTCTCTCTTAACCCTCCAATCCTTGCCTACAATTACCTCACCACCACATATTCAGCAAGTGCCAGTCATGAGGAGAGCCACCACATCACTATCTCATCTAAGTATATGCTTTTAGAGCCATTATCTCACATCAAATAATTAGCCTTAAGTGCTCTGTTGTCTGATTCAAGCACACCTTTTCAGAGTTTCAACCTTTTACATTTCACTATTTTATTTCTCATATCAGGGGAATAACTAGGAGGAACATTTCCACTGAATCAGAAAAAAAAATCTGGGGTAGCTAGATGGTACAGTTCATATAATGCCAGGTCTGAAGTCAGAAAGTCATTTCTCTGAATTCAATTCTGATTTCAGACAATTACTAGGTGTGAGACCCTGTACAAGTCAACTAAATCTGTTTCCTTCACTTTCCTTATCTATAAAATAAGCTGGAGGAGGAAATGGAAAACTATTGCAGTGTCATTGCCAAAAACATGGCTGAAAATGACTGAACAAATACAAACACAAAAATCCACCTTCAGTTGGGGTAGGCTGGATGTGAAGAATAGAGACCATATAGAATAGGAAGTCGGATAAATATTTATCTTTGCACATCATCTGATCCCTTCTTAACCCAACAAACATTCACTAAGTACAAAGCAAGGAGAAAAATAGCATATTAGACTAAGGGCTGACTTCAAATTCAGACATGGAAAAGTTTGAACTTTAGCATAGATTTTCAGAGTATTACAAAATTTGAGAGTTAGATAAGTCTTCAGTGGCAAGAGGTACCCAGAGGAGTCATCCAGGAATCTTTCCTTGGCCCTGTATTGTTTTACATTTTTATCAACAACTTATAAAAAGTAAGTATATAAAGTATGATAAAGTCAGAATCCAAAAAGATCTTGACAGAAAACATTCCCCTGATTGCAATAAGATGAAATTAATGTGGATAAATGCAAAATCTAGAAATTGAGAAGAAAAAATCAACTTTACAGGAAAAAGGATGGAGGAAGGACAACAGTTTGTTCTGAAAATGATTTGAATGTATTGATGGTTTCAAGAACAATTTGACTCATCAGTGTGATGTAGTAGCCAAAAAATATAATTTTGTGTTGCGTGGAAGGACATAGCTTCCAGGAAAGAGGATATAACAGTTTTGCTCCACTCTTTCCTAGACAGACTTCATGTGAAGAATTATCTTCATTTATGGGTACCATAATATTAGAAAGGAATTGATAATAGTGAAGAGGTTTAAATCCAAGCCAAGATGTGTTGGAGTCATTCTGAACCAATTGCTAATTTTTCCTCTGAGGAAAGACTTGATTTATTGTTTTTTATTATCTAGACTAAATAAGGTGATGGTTAAAATGATAATAAAGCAAATTAAACTTAAAATATATCATACTTATGTCATGCTTACATTCCCTGTCCATTGCAGGAGAACTGGTTATTAAAAATTTCCCACTGTTTCCTAACATATGAGAATCAATTGACACTTAAGTTGTTTTGCCTGAAAATAGATGTCTGAGGGATGAACATGGTAATTGTCTTCAAGTATCTCAAGGGCTGTCATGTGGGTAAAAGGATTAGAATTATATTTGCTCCTCCCCATGTCCCCATAGTGGGCAGAATCAGGAACAATAGCTGGTAATTACAAAGAAAAAAATTAAGGCTTTAGTTAAGGAAACTCTTTCTCACTATTATTGTTGTTTAGTTGTTGTTTCTATCCCATCTGACTCTTTGTAACCTCATTTGGGACATTGCACATAGCTGCCCTAATTATTGGAACTCTCTTAAAGTGGAATGGAGTTTAACTAACTTACAAATTTCAGAGACTGAGCATCAGCATCTCTTTCTTGAGTATGCCCTTGTGGACATTCCTTTCATGCATGAGTTGGACTGCATGATCTCTAAGGTCACTTTAAATTCTCAAATTCTGCAATTCTGCAAAGACTTAGGGTTTAAAGTCTGCTTTTGGTCATGTGACCCTGGGGAACAGTTTTTCAGTGTCTCTAGGAACTCTCTAAGACTTTACCCTGTAAGGAGTTGCAAATATACTTTGACAAAATGAGTTTCCTACACCAATAATAGCTCAACTTCAGATCCCATCTTCTAAATTTTATGTAAGATTATGTGGAATTGTACCTGGCAGAAATTGTGAGAATGGTGCATCTTTGAGATGAAAGTATATTGTGGGTTGAATAAGGAAAAAATAGATATCAGAAGAAGCTGATTACTCCACAGCAACATGATCAGAAGTTGTATGTCTTTGTGTGTACCCAAGTACATTTGTGCCCAGGACACACATATACTTTTTAAATAAGGATATGCCTACTCATACACATTCCCCATATGTGTTCCTCCCATGAATATTTTCTCCCAGGAATATTTCCTCATTCATATTCCCTCTATGTGTCTACTTTTTTTCCTTTAATGATTTGTATATTAGTCAGGGTTTTCTTGCTATGTTATTTTAGTTTGTTTTGAATCAATTTTACTCTTTGAATGGCTAATGAAAGCAGACCATCTAAGGAAAGTTATGAACTATGGTTTCTCATTGGAGATAAATCTAGAAAGTACCTTGAATCTTGCTTGAATAAGCTTATTTGGGAAACCCATATGCAAATTGAAGAGATCTTCCAGATGTTATGAAGATTTGCTGCCTCCATTTTCCTACCATTCTCCTATTGCATAATCCCTTGTAAAATGGCTTTTATTTCCTTCTAATGCAAATACTTTCACAATAATCAGCAATGATGCCTTTATTTCCTGATACTTTTTCCAAGTTTTCTTGATCTCTATGAAATATTGGGACATTGATGACGTTTCTTTCCTGCCTCCCATGATGTCATACCTTTATGATTTTCCTCTTACCTCTCCAATCACTCCTTCTCAGGCTCTTTTTTCTTATTATTTTATCCTTTAATTAGAGCAATTTATCAAATGTATGGTCTTGACACTAGTCAAACTGAAACCTCAAAAGACCAAACCTTTTAAGGCCAAGGTCTCCCATTACATCCAGGGCCATCTTCAGTTGTCCTGATCTACATCTGACTCTTGGACTAAGATGGCTCCAGAGGAGAAAGTGAGAGTGGTCAATTTGCTCAGTCCTTCCTCACTTAAGGCAAATTCACTTGCCTCTTATGGCATCACTTCCCTGAGGCACAGTTCTTTTTGAGAAGTAAGGACAAACACCAAAAAACCCCAAAACCAACAAAAACCATCATCACCTTTCCTTTATCTAGTCTTATCTTATTACTGTTACTTTATTATTATCTTTAAATGGAAAATTTCTGAGTCTATTCTTGGTCACATGTGTGCGTGTGTGCTTGTGTGTGTGTGTGTGTGTGTGTGTGTATGTGTATGTGTTTGCTTGAGCATCAACCTCATGTTTTTAACTGCTTGATGAATATTTCCACTCTGATGCATTTTTCATTTCTCATACCAAGCAACTCTATCACCAGTCATTATCTTCCTCATAAACAGGATTCTTATTTTCCTATTTCCCCCCTCCCCATCTATCATTTCTCTTCCTCCTCCTCCTCCTCCTCCTCCTCCTCCTCCTCCTCCTCCTCCTCCTCCTCCTCCTCCTCCTCCTCCTCCTCCTCCTCCTCCTCCTCCTCCTCCTCCTCCTCCTCCTCCTTCTTCTTCTTCTTCTTCTTCTTCTTCTTCTTCTTCTTCTTCTTCTTCTTCTTCTTCTTCTTCTTCTTCTTCTTCTTCTTCTTCTTCTTCTTCTCCTCTCTCTCATAACTGCTTTCAGGTAGTCTACTTATCATGTTTTCTCTTTTTAATATATTCTCCAGATCAATTGGGTTTTTTTTTAGATGTTTCATATTTTCTTCCACATTATTATTATCTATGCTTTGTTTTTATTATTTATTGGTCTCATAACTTCACTGGCTTCTCTTTGCCAAGTTCTAATTTTAAGAAGTACTTTTCCTTCTTAAGATTTTGGATCTCCTTTTCAAATTTGTTCTCTTTATATAATCTTCTGGTTTATCTTGGATTGTTCTTATTTTTTATTTTTCCTCACTTTTTTTTTTGATTTTTAAAGTCTTTTTTGAATTCTATAAATTATATTTGTTCAGGTGACTATTGGACCTTATTCTTTGGGGTAAGAGAATATTTTTTACTTCAGTGCTCTGAAGATGAACCTTGGTCTTCTTCATTACAATAGTTATTTTACATGACTGAATTCTTTTTCCTTTGCTCATTTAAAAAAAATATAACATGGTAATTATAATCACCTCTAGGCTCAGGGTAAGAAGAATGGTGCCTCAGATCCTTCCTCATTTCTCTTCTCTGGCCTGAGACTAAAATAAAAAACTCAGCTCTCCTTTTCTTTCCTTCTTTTTATTAATTTTATAATTATAATTTTTGACAGTATATATGCATGAGTAATTTTTATAACATTATCCCTTGTATTCATTTTTCCAAATTTTCCCCTCCCTCCCTCTACTCCATCCCCTAGATGACAGGCAATCCCATACATTTTACATGTGTTACAATATAACCTAGATACAATATATGTGTGTAAATCCAATTTTCTTGTTGCACATTAAGTATTAGATTCCGAAGGTATAAGTAACCTGGGTAGATAGACAGTAGTGATAACAGTTTACATTCACTTCCCAGTGTTCCTTCTCTGGGTGTAGTTATTTCTGTCCATCATTGATCAACTGGAAGTGAGTTGGATCTTCTTTATGTTGAAGATTTCCACTTCCATCAGAATATATCTTCATACAGTATTGTTGTTGAAGTGTATAGTGATCTTCTGGTTCTGTTCATTTCACTCAGCATCAGTTGATGTAAGTCTCTCCAAACCTTTCTGAATTCATCCTGCTGGTCATTTCTTACAGAGCAATAATATTCCATAACCTTCATATACCATAATTTACCCAACCATTCTCCAACTGATGGACATCCATTCATCTTCCAGTTTCTAGCTACAACAAAAAGAGCTGCCACAAACATGTTGGCACATACAGGTCCCTTTCCACTCTTTAGTATTTCTTTGGGATATAAGCCCAGTAGTAACACTGCAGGATCAAAGGGTATGCACAGTTTGATAACTTTGGGGGCATAGTTCCAAATTGCTCTCCAGAATGGCTGGATTATTTCACAGCTTCACCAACAATGTATCAGTGTCCCAGTTTTCCCACATCCCCTCCAACACTCATCATTATTTGTTCCTGTCATCTTAGCCAATCTGACAGGTGTGTAGTGCTATCTCAGAGTTGTCTTAATTTGCATTTCTCTGATCAGTAGTGACTTGGAACACTCTTTCATATGAGTGGATATAGTTTCAATTTCATCATCTGAGAATTGTCTGTTCATATCCTTTGACCATTTATCAATGGTTTGATTTCTTATAAATTAGAGTCAGTTTTCCATATATTTTGGAAATGAGACCTTTATCAGAACCTTTAATTGTGAAAATATTTTCCCAATTTGTTACTTCCCTTCTAACCTTGTTTTCATTAGTATTGTTTGCACAGAAACTTTTTAGTTTGATGTAATCAAAATCTTCTATTTTGTGATCAATAATGATCTCTAGTTCTCCTCTGGTCATAAATTCCTTCCTCCTCCACAGGTCTGAGAGGTAGACTATCCTCTGTTCCTCTAATCTACTTATTATCTCCCTCTTTATGCCTAAGTCATGGACCCATTTTGATCTTATCTTGGTATATGGTGTTAAGTGTGGATCCATATCTAATTTCTGCCATACTAATTTCCAGTTTTCCAACAGTTTTTTTTCAAATAATAAATTTTTATCCCAAATGTTGGTATTTTTGGGTTTATCAAACACTAGATTGCTATAGTTGTAGCCTTTTTTGTCCTTTGTACCTAATCTGTTCCACTGATCGACTGGTCTATTTCTTAGCCAATACCAAATGGTTTTGGTGACTGCTGCTATATAATATAGCTTTAGATCAGGTACACCTAGACCACCTTCATCTGACTTTTTTTTTTCATTAATTCCCTTGAAATTCTCGACCTTTTATTCTTCCATATGAACTTTGTTGTTATTTTTTCTAGGTCATTAAAATAGTTTCTTGGGAGTCTGATTGGTATAGCACTAAATAGATTAGTTTGGGGAGTATTGTCATCGTTATTATATTCACTCGGCCTATCCACGAGCACTGGATGTCTTTCCAATTATTTAAATCTGACTTTATTTTTGTGGCAAGTGTTTTGTAATTTTGCTCATATAATTCCTGACTTTTCTTTGGTAGATGGATTCCCAAATATTTTATGCTCTCAACGTTTGTTTGGAATGGAATTTCTCTTTGTATCTCTTGCTGTTGCATTTTGTTGGTGATGTATAAAAATGCAACTTTGCTAAAGTTGTGAATTATTTCTAATAACTTTTTATTAGAATCTCTGGGGTTTTCTAAGTATACCATCATATCATCTGCAAAGAGTGGCAAAAACTCAGCTCTCCTGTAAGTCCCCAAAGCCAGCAGCATCCCTGCCCCATTGCTTCCGCACTCACTCAGCATGGGCTAGTTCCTCTTTGTTCAAGGTTGTCTAGCAGCACATTTTGGCCTAAAGTTCTTATTAGATTCCTCAGCCTTCCCACCTGCTTCTCAGAGACTATACTCTTTACATTGTCTGGGCAAGAAAAATTCTTGGGTCTGGGACTGAGGCTATTCTCCAAATCAGTAAGTCCCTTAGACTCACCACCTGTTGTTTTAGGGGAGATAACCTTGTGGTGTTTATACTTCACATAGTCCAAACCTATATTTTAGGATTTTTCCTGAGATCTTCTCTGGCTATTCCAAGAAGACCACAGTTTTGCTCCAATGCTCCTTTAGTTATCATCATCATCATCATCATCATCATCATCATCACCATCATCATCATCATCACATCACTTTATTTCACCCTAAGGAGATATTTTTTGTCTTGTTTGTGGGAGAAATTTGGAGAGTTTGGAATTATCTGACCTATTCCAACATATTTCCAGAATCCTCTCTTCCATTTTTCTTTTAATGATATCACCAGGTTTTTACTTCCCTATGCTAAGAACCTTGGGATCATTTTTGAAACTTCCATTATAACACATCAATCTCCAACTCCTGCTGATGTTATCTAAACATTTTTTTAGAATATGGCCCATCCTTCATTTCCACTACTATTCCTTTACATCTCACTTGGACTACTGCAATAGCTTCTAACTAGAATTCTTGCTTATTGCCATTCTGTTCTACACACTAAGTCAAATGATTTTTTAAACATTCTGCATTGAGAGTTCTGATTTTTTCTAAATTTATTCCTAAATTCCTTTTAAAAATATTTTTTCATCCTCTTTTGAATTTCTCTTTTATTTTTCTTTAATTTCTTTAATTTCAAAAATAGTAATTTCTACTGTTGTTTTTCCCCATTTAGTAGTTTATTTTTTCCAATTACATGTAAAGATAGTTTTCAACATTTACCTTTATAAGATTTTGATTTCCATTTTTCTCCCTTTCTTTTCTCCTCCTTCCCTAAGTCACCAAGCAATCTGATATAGGTTATACACATACAATCATATTAAGCATATTTCACCATTAGTCATGTTGTGAAAGAAGAATTTGAACAAAAGGAAAAAAAAACACAACAACAAAAGTGAAATCTTCAATCTTGCATTCAGACTCCATAGTTTTTTTTCTGGTTGTGGATAACATTTTATACCATGAATCTTTTGGAATTGTCTTAGATTATTGGATTGCTAATAAAAGTTAATTCTATCAAAGTTGATCATTTCTACTATTATTTTATGATTCTGAGAAGTGTATAGCATTTTTTCTCTAATTAAGTAATACTGGTTCATTTCCCTGTCTTCCATAATTTTTTCCCAAAATTATTTGAGCTTTTTGGATGATTTATTCGTGATTCCTTATGTTTTATGATCCTTTTTGTTGGTTTATGTACTTGTGCATGATATTTATGTAATCTTTCTTTTTTGTAATTTTGGCTTTTTGCTTGTAATTCCTAAAATTTTCCTTTGGGAATCTTTACATTTTTCAAAAATAGTATGTCATCTCCCTCCCAATTACATGTAAAGACAAATTTTAATATACATTTTAAAAAGCTCCTTCCAAACTTCCCCTCCTCCTTCTCTTGCTTTCCTCTCTTCCTAAGATACTAAACATTTTGCTGTAGATTATATATGTGCAATCATGTAAAACATATTCCATTTAAGTAGTTTTGGGAAAGAACTAGTGGATCAAAAGAAAATAAATTAAGAAAGTAAAGAATTAATTAAATTAAGAAAGAAAGCTTTGTTCTGTACTCAGTTCTTTCTCTGGATGTGGATAGCATTTTTCATCATGAATTTTTCAGTAATATCTTGGACTATGTATTGTTGAGAATTGCTAAGTCATTCACAGTTAATTGGGTTAGTTCTTTTTTTGCTATTACTTTTGCTATTATTGTGTACAATTTTCTCCTGGTTCTGCTTACTTTGACTCAGCATTAGTACATGTAAGTATTTTTTAGGTTATTCTGAAATCTTCCTGTTTGTCATTTCTTATAGCACATTTGTATTCCATTACATTTGTATACCACAACTTTTTCACTCAGGAAATTTTCACTCATGCATTCATGCACTCCTTTTACTACATTATAAGCTTCTAGGTAGGGACCTTTGGGTGGCCTCAGTTTGTTTACATTGGGGACAGGTGAATCAATTGGACTTGGATTTCTCTCTTGAATGTCTTGAAGGAAGAGACTGGTCCTAGCTTTTTAAAATCCCTTTCTTAGATCAAATGCTCTGTTCCCTCTTAGTCACTTTATCTTATCACACAAAAACAAAACAAAACAAAACAAACACACACACACAAAAAAAAAAAACCCAGAGTATCTTCCTTTCTCTCTCTCTCTCTCTCTCTCTCTCTCTCTCTCTCTCTCTCTCTCTCTCTCTCTCTCTCTCTCTCTCTCTCTCTCTTTCTTCATGCTGCTGGTCAACTCATTGTTAGCCCATTTAGACATTTCAGGAAAGGAAAGGAAATAATTATCTATGAGAGATTCCTACATCTATCTGCTGAGTTGTGAACCTGCAAGGTTTGTATTTAAAGCACTAGATATCTCAAGTTTAGTTGGGAGTAGGGACACTGAATGAGACCTTGGAGTATTAAAATTGTCCTGGATTAATACATGATTTTTTACATTGTATATGTGTTATGAATTCCTGTAGATTCATTTAGAAAAAAAAAACTATTTGGCATATTTTTCTTTAAATAATTTTTTTTGGGTTGGAGAGATATATAGAAAGCAAATATTTGACAATCTTATTTGTTACCCAGATGTATTGTATGGTCTTTTTAAAATAACATTTTATTTTTTCAATGAAATGTTGTTTCTCTCTCACTTGTTTTATTCTGTATTAACAGTGTAAAGACAATTTCAAAAGAGTTTAAGATCCTTATCAACATCATAACAAAAAATCATGATCCCAAATGTTATTTTCTTAAAGTATAAAATTACAATATTTTTTCTATGTCCCTGAATGTTCAATAATTCCTAATTGCCTACTATATTAAGTTCATCCCTTCAATCTAGCATTGAAGACTCTTCATGCCATGGTCCTGATATATCTTTCTGGCTTTAGTTCTCACTACTTTATTATATCAAACAATAAATTAACAAGTTTTTATTAATCACTTACAATGTCGCAAACTACAGGAGTCTATGGGGTGATCAGGAAGGACAATCAACTCTGGCATGGGGATATGACAATCTTTTCAGGGCTGTTCACTTGTCACTCAACTCTCACCTACGACTCCAAGAGCAGTGGCCACATCCTAACGACACTATCTGGGTAGATGAGTCAAACCAGGTTGATGGTAACCTATAGGTCTCAAACCCATTGATGACTTAGGATGTTGTCTACATCAAGCATGTGAAAATTTCCTCCAGTGAAATGGGCAGAACAGTTGTTGCAAGGCTATGAAGGTGGCTGAAGCAGATCCTGTGGAGCTTAAAGCTTAGTCGGGTTAGTTCCTTTTTTTGTGATTACTTTTGCTATTATTGTGTACAATTTTCTCCTGGTTCTGCTTACTTTGACTCAGCATTAGTACATGTAAGTCTTTTCTAGGTTGGAAAATGAAGGATGAATGATAGCAACAGTCAAGCACTATATTAGGTTCTGGGAGCATAAGACAAAATTAGGTAGACCCAGCCTTCAAGTAGCCTATAGGAGATCACAAAGTATAGGGAATTAGAAAGTTGTAAGAGACAATGAGATGATTCAGATCAGCTTCAATAATCTTGTGATGGAGAAAGCCATTTACACACAGAGAGGACTATGGGAACTGAGTGTAGAACACAACATAACATTTTGACTCTTTCTGTTGTTTGCTTGTATTTTGTTTTCTAAATTTTTTTCCTTTGTTGATCCTATTGTTCTCGTGCAATAAGCTAACTGTATAATATGTTTGCATATATTGGATTTAACATATATTTTAACATTTTTTAAAAAGAAAATTGTAAGGGAGATTTGTTTTAAGTAGTGTAACAGTTGTGAAGGAAATAAGTCAAAGAGTTGTAGAAAAGAGTATATTTTTTTATTCTTTCTAATAACAATGAAAATTTCAATTTGGCTACTGTTCCCAGATTAAGAAAAGAAGTAGAAAAAGAGAAATGGGTAAAAGCTCTGTGTGGCTACAGAGCATATAGCAATATGTCAACGTTGAGTAGATCCTAGTCTCTTGGTAGATTGGGTTAGATGTGAAATGTGGTCCAGAGCTGGTTAAATAAATTGTATTGGGTCAGTTTTCAGTCACATACTCATGAATCAGGATAGTTCAGTCCCAGGTTGGGAATGGAATCCTAATGATGAGAGGATATGTATATCCTACATTCTGAGAAAAATGTTCTACCAGCTGTTCTTAGAACATACCTTTTTCTTTCTTAAAAGGCCTTTGCTTTGTTTCTACTCTACAGAATGCCCTAACCACTATCCCATCTCTCTCTCTCTCCTTCTCTCTCTCTCTCTCTCTGTCTCTGTCTTTGTTTCTCTCTCTCTTTCCTCTGTCTCTCTCTCTGTTTCTCTCACACACATATACACTCCCCACTCTTTGCTTTTTTCAGATTATTTCACCTTAGAATGAACCTCATTTCCTGAGTTCCTAATAAGTCTCATCCTCTGACCTTATCTTACAACATTTATCTTATTTTACTTTGTATTGTAGTCATTTATATACTTGTCATCTTCTCTAGAAGACTGAAAACTTCTTGGGGGCAGATAGCATTCATTATCATCTTACCTACTCAGTCCTTTAGCACAGAAGTACCCTACATATATTTATCAATAATTCAATCATTTTTTACAAGAATTTGTTTACTTACATAGAGTCAACAATTATTTGAATTGAGACTTAAAACAGAAATTTGAATTTCATTTAATTAACATATATTTCATTAATGATATTTGTAAAAATTCTCAATGTAATGATAGGTTTGAAATGTTGATCTGCTGTAGCTACAAATGCTCTTAGATTATCAAGCAAGCATAAAACATAGTTAATTGTAAAGTTGACTATAAATTTTCAATAAAAACAGAAAGAAAAATGATTATCTCAGATGCTAATTGGTAAACATTTGTGAGTGAGTTTTAATACATGCTTTCTGGAGAAAATGATTTGATTTGAAGGAAGATCACTAATGGTAGGAAATCCAGGCATTATATAAATAACTCACATTTAAATAGCTCTTTAAAGTTGGTACCTTGCCAATCATACCATATGAACCTACTCTGCATCTGTGCCTTCTTACTGACCATTTTATTGATTTCAAGTAATGTGTATATTCCAGTACAAACCAATGAATTTTTGAAAAGGTTAAATTTTCATTAAAGTAAATATGTTTATTTAGAACACTGCACCTCATTAGCCCAAATATATTTTTAATGCCAAAATGTGATTCAATTGTTACAAATTGCCACAAATGAGCCAAAACAATTAGTTGATTTAGATTATTAAATAAGATAATAAGTGAAAAATGCTAAACAATGAGGTTTGTAGAGAAGTACAGTCATTGTCTCTCTTTGTAGCTTGCTTGGAGATTTTTGACTGAACTAATGAACACCATAACAGCTAGGGGAAAACAGGCCTTACTACTGCTGACTCTAGCTCAAGAAGTAATTATTTATTTGGCAATAACTAGATGCACATATTTCCACCACTTCATCTTCAAGTAAAAAGCCATTCCCCCATACCTCTGAATCCCTGAAGTGCTGTATCTGAAGAAAAATCTATATCCATCAAGAGTATATTGGCTGATATACATATTATTAGTCCAAGCATAGGCTTGTTGATCAGCCAGAAGTTGCTCTGCCATGGCAACCAAAGAATCTTTGCAAAAATTCACAAGGGGACAAGAAAAGCCTCTTGTACACCTAGGAGAAGCGAGATTATGGCTAGTTGTAGAAATACAAGGCAAGTAGTAATCATAAACTATATGTATATTTTGTCAGAACGTGTCTACTGTGAATCTAGTCTAATTTATCAAAAACAAGAAGCTGTCTCCCTGTCTTCCCTTTCTTTGGACTCAAAAGAACAGGACTCCGTGTCAACAAGGAATGTTCATAGACTCTCTGAAGAGCCAAACTGAGTAAACATATTATGTATTTTTCTAAGAAAACATGGATCTAATTGACTAAGATATTACCTTTAGAAATGAACGATAATTATGCATTTTTTAAAAAGGCATATATTTAAGAGGAGGGATTAGGGTATTGATCAGGGGAATGTCTGAACAGTGTTATGACTTCTCTAACAAATTTGATGAGATCAGTTCTCCCTGTGAAGCTATAAATAATCAAAAGTACCATGCTTAGTACCAACAACTATGATTGCAGCTACTTCTAAGATGATTTGTTGAGTCTCAGAGGCTAGATTCTTGTTCAAACTTCTCTTTTCTGAAACTGATAAAAGCAAACTGTCAGACCAGACCAGATCTTTTTTCTGTCAATCTTCAGTACACTGTTTTCATCTTTTTCCCTTCTGATGCTTCTGGAGTATATCAAGAGAGAGAGAGGGCAATCTTCCCTCTTCCCTAGAGACAATGAAGACAAGGCAAAGTGCATGTGCTTGCTAAGATAGTCTGTTCTTGAAACCAAATTCCTATCTGGCTTCTGCTGTTCTGCTCTTTTTCTGAGTAGTGTTTACTTGACTGTGGATTTCCCCAATTCAGGACATGGCAACAACTGAGCTATGAGATTTCTTGTTGAAGCACACAGTAGAGGAAGGCTTACGCATTATCCCTTGCTTAAAATAGTAGGTCATGGACACAATGTTCCTGATCCCTAGCTCCATAGGAGGAGAAATTCAAATTGCTCAGGTGGCTCACACTTATACTTTAGCTTCAGAGTACAAGGAAAGGAGACTTCCTGAGTAACATCAGCTTAAGGATTTGCTTCATGGGAACCACCAAATACAAGAACTCCCAAATTTCAGAGTTTAATAAAGTCATTTCTAGAAAGACAAGTAGATTTTTTCATTCAGTATAGGAATGGAAGAAATAACATTTATAATGCATTTTTTCAAATCTTAAAAATCTATATAAATACTAGCTATTAGTATTAGAGCATTTGAGAACTGAGGTCATCTCCATATTCCCATGAAGCATGGGGATAAGAAATAATTATGGATGATGTAAGCATAGGATGTAATCCAAAGAAACAGGAAGAAGAAATTGATTATTTGCAGGTGAAGCAATATTAAAAAGTTAATTGTATTCAGGAGGCCTAGATTCAAGACCAAACTCTTTTAAGATTATGGCCAGGGAAAAATAATTGAACCTCTCTTGTCCTCAGCTGTTAGAATTGGGAGAATACTTGCACAGGCTTGTGATTCAGAGAATCAAATATATATATGATGCAGGGGTTCTCAAACAACAGCCCGAGGGCCAGATGTGGAGGACTGAGGATGTTTATGCAGCCTGCCAGGTTATGGCAAGTAGGCTGAGGGGCAGAGACAGAGGGAGAGGTTTTGTTTTTACATAGTCTGGCCCTCCCACAGTCTGAGGGACAGTGAACTAGCTCCTATTTAAAAAGCTTGAGGACCACTGTATGAGTATGAAGTGTTCTCTGTGTGTGTATGTATATATGTAAATCTATCTGGACATACACATATGAAAGTACTGGGAGTTGGAGTGGTAGAGTGGATATTGATATTAAGCCAGTCTTAGACTCAGGAAGACTTGGAGCTAGTCAAATCAGGCTTTTAATATCACATGCTGACCTTGTGAAGCTGAATAAGTCATTTAAGCTTTTGATGTCTTAGGCAACTCTTTCAACCTATAAATAATAAGTATGTTACCAATCAGCATCAGTGAAGGATATCGCACATTAATAAAAGCATGGAATCTAACAAGAATAATTTTTAAAGCAGTATATAGTTATCCATGGTTTATTTTTTTCTAAAAATTAAAGACTACTGTGATTGTCCTCTAGGACTGGTAGAAAAAATCAGGATGCTATTGCAGAATGTATATTGAGGAATTCTGAGTCTCATTGCTGGTATGGAGCATTGGTGAGACATGACTTAAATTTTCTTTTCAATCAACTAATTAAATAATAAGGAAAAAATTAGATCTTGGGATAATTTCCAAATTAATGTTTCTTCTTCTAATGGACTGAATTATAATTAAATGAGTAGAATAGAAGTTCCCTTCAAGGTATACCTTTCAATCCTCAGCATTCTTATATATCACCAACAAAATGCAACAGCAAGAAATACAAAGAGAAATTCCATTCCAAACAAACGTTGAGAGCATAAAATATTTGGGAATCCATCTACCAAAGAAAAGCCAGGAATTATATGAGAAAAATTACAAAACACTTGCCACAAAAATAAAGTCAGATTTAAATAATTGGAAAGACATCCAGTGCTCGTGGATAGGCCGAGCAAATATAATAAAGATGATAATACTCCCCAAACTAATCTATTTATTTAGTGCTATACCAATCAGACTCCCAAGAAACTATTTTAATGACCTAGAAAAAATAACAACAAAGTTCATATGGAAGAATAAAAGGTTGAGAATGGCAAGGGAACTAATGAAAAAAAAGTCAGAGGAAGGTGGTCTAAGTGTACCTGATCTAAAGCTATATTATATAGCAGCAGTCACCAAAACCATTTGGTATTGGCTAAGAAATAGACCGGTAGATCAGTGGAACAGATTAGATACAAAGGACAAAAAAGGGTACATCTATAGCAATCTAATCTTTGACAAACCCAAAGATACCAACATTAGGGAAAAAATTCATTATTTGGAAAAAAACTGTTGGGAAAACTGAAAATTAGTATGGCAGAAATTAGATAAGGATCCACACTTAACACCATATACCAAAATAAGATCAAAATGGGTCCATGATTTAGGCATAAAGAATGAGATCATAAATAGATTAGAGGAACAGAAAATAGTCTACCTCTCAGACCTATGGAAGAGGAAGGAATTTATGACCAGAGGAGAACTAGAGATCATTATTGATCACAAAATAGAAGATTTTGATTACATCAAACTAAAAAGTTTCTGTACAAACAATACTAATGCAAACAAGATTAGAAGGGAAGTAACAAATTGGGAAAATATTTTTAAAGTTAAAGGTTCTGACAAAGGTCTCATTTCCAAAATATATCGAGAACTGACCCTAATTTATAAGAAATCAAACCATTCTCCAATTGATAAATGGTCAAAGGATATGAACAGACAATTCTCAGATGATGAAATTGAAACTATATCCACTCATATGAAAGAGTGTTCCAAATCACTACTGATTAGAGAAATGCAAATTAAGACAACTCTGAGATACCACTACACACCTGTCAGATTGGCTAAGATGACAGGAACAAATAATGATGAATGTTAGAGGGGATGTGGGAAAACTGGGACACTAATACATTGTTGGTGGAGTTGTGAAAGAATCCAGCCATTCTGGAGAGCAATTTGGAACTATGCCCAAAAAGTTGTCAAAATGTGCATATACTTTGACCCAGCCATACTACTACTGGGCTTATATCCCAAGGAACTACTAAAGAAGGGAAAGGGACCTGTATGTGCCAAAATGTTTGTGGCAGCTCTTTTTGTTGTAGCTAGAAACTGGAAGATGTATGGATGTTCATCAATTGAAGAATGGTTGGGTAAATTATGGTATATGAAGGTTATGGAATACTATTGTTCTGTAAGAAATGACCAGCAGGAGGAATACAGAGAGGCTTGGAGAGACTTACATCAACTGATGCTGAGTGAAATGAATAGAACCAGAAGATCGCTGTACACTTCAATGCTGTATGAAGATGTATTCTGATGGAAGTGGATATCTTCAACATAACGAAGATCCAACTCACTTCCAGTTGATCAATGATGGACAGAAATAACTACACCCAGAGAAGGAACACTGGGAAGTGAATGTAAATTGTTAGCACTACTGTCTATCTACCCAGGTTACTTATACCTTCGGAATCTAATACTTAATGTGCAATAAGAAAATGGTATTTACACACATATATTGTATCTGGGTTATATTGTAACACATGTAAAATGTATGGGATTGCCTGTCATCAGGGGGGGGATAATTTGAAAAAATGAATACAAGGGATAATATTATAAAAAAATTACTCATGCATATATACTGTGAAAAAAAATTCCAAAAAAAAAGTATACCTTTCATAGATTTAAAGCTGGGAAGGATGCTTATATTCTTTTTTGGAGGGAAAGGCAAAGGGAATGTCAGGGTTTTTTTTTAATGGTTTTACATTTATTCCAGTGTCACTGAGGTTAGTTTACATTATTGCTAAGAGTGCCTGGTGAGAAAACAATTATGTATACTTAAACAGCTGAAAGAAAATTTTGACATTTGTGATGAGTAACCTATGTAAATGACATAGTTATCTTTAGTAGTGTGCATAATGAGAAAACAGATATTCATATAAAAACTAGTATCTTTTTAGATATTGCAAAAATGAATCATTTTTCCCTCATAATTCTAACATCTATTAGTTATAGATGAAATAAGCTAATATATTTCTGTGTATTTGTAACAGGGTTTGGTTTATGCCCTGATCAGCTTAAATGGTTTCACAAATAGGGGAGACACTTGGTACCTGTTTCTAAGAGACAGGAGAACAGGAGCACATATGGACATTTTGCACTGGCAAAATGATATGGGGAACAATTGTTTTTTCCATTTGTAAGGTAGTTGGAACTGTCTGCATCTTTAAATATACCTGACTAAGCAGGTATTGTCTCTGTTGTCAGGTTTGCTACATTCTACCAGGTCTCCCATCCTTTGTTTCTGGGGAAGAAAAGATTAAGTTTACAGCTTAAAAATATTTCCTACTTAATGTTAGTCTAGCTAAGTTAAAACACAAAGTGCTGTGCCTCCTTGAAGATTCCCTACTAGGCTGGCATCTAGTTTGGAATGTAGGGCTTCTAGATTCGTATGACTCAAGCTCCTGGACTGAAAACTCTACTCTTCATACCTAGAATTGAAAATGACAAATAAAACCTAAACTTGTTTTTCAGAGCCACATTACCTGGTGGGCATGAAGAAGATATTAGGTCTGCCCTTTCCATCACAAATATTGTCTCCTGTTGTTAGTGAATGAGTTAATCATTCCTACATGTGAATGCAGTTGCTTTACCCTAGGCTAGAAAGCAATTCTTGGTTAGATATAAAGAGAAAGACAGTTCCAGCTATCTAAACAATGGAAAACGGCTGCTACCACTCATATGGTGGGCCAATGTAGAATGTACAGCTCATGCACTTGTTCTCTTGTTGGGTCCCAGACATCTCACACATGGGTGACATTTTAGGTTGTCTAGGCTCAGCATCAGTTCATGTAATCTTTTCTAGGCATTTCTAAAATCAGCTTGTTCATCATTTTTCATACAACAATAATATTCCATTTACCATGTACTAAAGCTTGTGATGGGCATCCACTCCTTTTCCAATTCTTTAAAAAGGGTTGCTACAAACATTTTTGTACATGTGGGTCTTTTCCCCTCCTTTTGATTTCCTTGTGATACAGATACAGCAGTGGCACTGCTGGGATAAAGGGTATGCACAGTCTTTTAGCCCTTTGGGCATGGTTCCAAATTGCTCTCCAGAAAAGTTGTATCATTTCACGACTTCACCAACAACGCATTAGTGTCCCAGTTTTCCCACATTTCCTCCAGCATTTATCATTATCTTTTCTTGTCCTCTTAGACAATCTGAGAGGTGTGTAGATCCACTTGTTTCCTTGTATAATTATAAAAAGCTTTGCCAAATTATTCTTTATTACAAGCCCATAGACTCCCACATCTTAAGCTTTCTGTTTCATTATGGTAGTGGCTATTAAAACTTGTGTGACCCTGACTGTAACTCTTCAGTACTTGTATTCTTTCTGGATGCTTGAATATAGTGTTTTGTCTATAATGATCCTGGAAGTTTTTACTTTTTGATTTCTTTCAGAAAGCCATCAATGTATTCTTGCTTTCTTTCTCTTTAAATACACTTTGCCACTGGGTTCTAGAAGATATCGGCAGTTTTCTTTTGTAATTTCTTAAAATATATGTCTTTTTTGTCTTATTCTTCATGTAGTCCAATGATTGTTATATATCCTCTCTTCAGTTTATTTTACAGACCAATTGTTTGTTTCTTTGGGTTTTTTTTTTCTGTGAGATACCTTTCTTCTTTCCAATATTTTGAACTTCATTTAATATGGCTTGTTTCATAGATTCATTATTTTTTTTGGTCCATTCTAATTTTCAGGAATTCTATTGTTTGAGCAAGGTTTTCTTTTTCCATTCTAATTTCATTTCTAAAAATATTCAAAACTTTAAAAATATTCCTTTATTGTTTTCTTCTAGGAATTCTAGTTGAGCTCAAACCAAAGTGTTTTTCTTTGAAGCTTTGCTTACAGATAATTTGGGGCCATTCTCATTGTCTGTCTGGATTTATGTTTTGGCATTCTTTATTTTTTTTTTTTACTCAGCCTTCCATCCTATTTCCTGGGCTCCTCCTTTTTTTTTTTTTTTTTTTTTTTACTCTGTGTGTGTGTGTATGTGTACATGCACATACATATGTGTATGCATACATTTGGGTGGTTGAGTTCTATGTGTGTGTGTGTATATATATATATATATATATATATATATATATATATATATATATATATATATATATATATATATATAGAGAGAGAGAGAGAGAGAGAGAGAGAGAGAGACAGATAGAGAGAGAGACAGACAGAGAGAAAGAGAGAGAGAGACAGAGAGAGAGAGAGAGAGAGAGAGAGAGAGAGAGAGAGAGAGAGAGAGAGACTGTATAGACTTAACTTTTGTTCTCTAGCACCCAATTGCAGCTTTATTGAGGGCATAAAGTGCTTTGTTATTTCAGGATCTTAAGAAAAACTCAGGAGGATCTGTAGGCTTTAAGTACTTCCAAAGTTATCCAGAGGTAAATCTGATGCTCTCTCCTAACACTAGTCTTAGTTCTGTAAATTCTTGACCTTAGTAACACACCTGACACAAGTTCCAATAAATTACTATTGGATTTGGCCACTGTCATCCAATTTGGAAGCTCAACTGGTTGTTAGTTAGAGAAGTATAGCTTACTCTTTGGTCTGGGATTCCTGTCCTATTTATTTCAGTTTATTATTAATAGTTCATGTTTTGAACTGATCCAGGGGCAAGAAATGAGTCATGCAGACTTCTCTGTTTCTCTCCATTTTCTTACCTGGGTTGGAAAATATATTTATTTTGATGTTTTTCTTGAAATTACAAATCAGGACTCAATATGAATTTTTTTTTTTAGATTTATGTGTAGAGGTTGTTGTTGAAAACTTGACTGTCCTGCTTCTATTGCTCCACCATCTTGGTACTTACTGCCTCTTTTATTTTTTCATAAAATGTAGTCTCCTTGAAGTCAGAAACTATTTATATTTTTATCTCTACTACACATAGTTTAAATATATCAAACTTAGAGACATACAGACAAGCATAGAGACACAGACACAGACACAGAGAAGGAGGGAGGGAGGAAGATGATGAATATTTGAATTTAGAGATGAACTATGAAGGCACACTTAAATTTAGTGCTTCTAGAGTTTGGGAAGAGAGTCTAAATAACTTTTTCAACTTCTCTGATTCTCTGATTTTATGAGATATGAATGGATAGAGGGAGATATTTTAAGTGAAGTTCTATTGTTTTAACTGTAGGATAGAAATGAAATCTGGCATTGAGCTGAGATAGTAATTTTTCTCCTATTCTCCAATCTAAACTTTCATCAAATTTAGAAGTCACATTTTTATCTGGGTCAAGGACTATAGAAGAGGAAAAGGGCTAAACCAACAGAGCACATTTCCAGGTGTTTCATCAAGAAGCCAATAAACATTTAAGACATTACTTTACATTAATTATTTTTAAATATTCCTTTAGATAAGGGAAAATGAAGGAAAACTGTCCACCTTCTCCTTCTTCTTACCATATGGTGATCAGCAATTTTCTATTTGACTTTTCTTCGGAGTTAATATTTTTGTTTTGAAACTGATAGGTGTCTCTCTTAGTAATTAAATATTATATAAGTACTTTTGAATTTGATAATAGTCATTTAACTTATCCTTGTAGGCATTATGTTCCAAAGTGAGAAGCTGCTTCTGCATCATGTATTCTAAAGCTTGTGAACCGTCAAACAATGTAATTCATTCAGGGCATAGTCAATGATTGATGATAATGATAACAGTCTTACAAAATATTGAAAACCAATAAAGTCAAGAATTGTGGACCTATGCTGGGGTTTGAATAAGACAGTCTTTATCTCAGTTTTTCTTCTTCTCTTTTGCTTTATCTGAAGTGGTATAAGTAGAATGCTTAAAAGAATTGTTGTAATGTTTGTTCAGAATAAGAAATGTTTCACTGTACAGAGAATATTGTTCATTGGAAAAATATTAACTGTTCATGGGTAGATCAAGTTAATATGATAAAAATGATAATTCTACCTAAATTGGATTACTTGTTAGTAACTCTTGGCTTAGATTGTCTATGACATGAATAAGTATCTTCAAAGGAAGATTCCCAAGTGACCAACAGTGATATAAACAAATGCTCTAAAATGTTAATAAAAATTATAAGACCTCAGTGTTCAATCTGACAAAAGTTTAGAATGCAAATGTGAGAAATAATAAAGACAAAGCAAAAAGTATACTTTAAAAATTTAAACTTTGAAAGCATTCAGTATTGACTTCTTTATGGTATTACATAATTTCTTTTTAGAAAATAGAAAATGCTATTGGCGCAGCTAGATGGTACAATGGATAAAGCTACAGCTTTGGAATCAGAACAGCCTTAATATAAATCTGGCCTAAGGCAGTTAATACTTCCTAACTATCTTAGGAAAAGGGACCCACATGTGCAAAAATGTTTGTGGCAGCCCTTTTTTTAGTGGCAAGAAATTGGAAACTGAGTGGCAACCCCAACAGTTGGAGAATGGTTAAATAAGTTATAGAATTATAGTATACGAATGTTATGGAATATTATTGTTCTATAAGAAACAAGTAGCAGGATGATTTCAGAGAGGCCTGGACAAACTTATATGAACTCATGGTAAGTGAATTGATTAGAACCATGAGAACATTGTTCACAGCAACTGTAAAATTATAAGATGATCAATTTTGATAGACTTGGTTCTTTTCAATAATGAGATGATTCAGGCCAGTTCCAATGATCTCATGATGAAAAGAACCATTGCACCCAGAGAGAGAATTGTGTGGGGACTAAGTATGGATCATAACATAGTATTTTCACTCTTTTTGTTGTTTGTTTGCTTTCATTTTGTTTTGTTTTTGATCTGATTTTTCTTATTCAGCATGATAATTATGAAAATATGTATAGAAGAATTGCACATGTTTAACATATGTTGGATTACTTGCCTTCTAGGGGAGAGCTTGGGTGCAAGGGAGGGAAAATAATTGGAACACAAGGTTTTGCAAGGGTGAATGTTGAAAATTATCTATTCATATGTTTTGACAATAAAAAAGCTTTAATAAGTAAAAAAAGGCATTGGTGATTATCTAAAATTTTTAGAAGTGAATATTTTCCTAAAAATTCCAAAAAATAAAGTAGATTCTCAACTCATCCAATATGTATTTCACATCTTTTTGATGAGTTGATAATAGATGAAAAAGAAAACGTAATTGACCTATCAATGGATTTAATACTTCAAATATCACTCAAAATGACGTTAGGAAATTTATCTAAAAAGTCCAAAATGATTTTATATTTTCAACAGGAAATCTTGTAAAATTGGATTACTTTCTAACATATTTATGAATGAGCATTTTTTACCTATTCTTGCTATAAATCAAGATATTGAAATAAAGTCAATGCCACATGAAACTTAAGATGGTGTTTTCTGACACTGAGGCAAATTTGTAAAATTCAAACAGAAGCTCTAACATTCAAATTGGGTTCATGTATGATTGGTTTTTTTCTGTTAAATATTTCACCAGCTGTAACATTTCATTACTTTTTTTTGGTATTTTAAATAAAGCAATTTAATATGATGTCTTGTAGAGACTAGTAACTACATGGTGTATTTCTTAATTATTTTATTTCTTATGAAGTATTCACATACAACATTCATATTGATTTTATAATGTTTTATAATTTTATAATTAGAGATTTTATAATTGTACATAAAATAACATTATGTATTTTATGATTTTATGATACCATTTTTAAACTCTAGAGCTTAATTTATCAGATTTGTTATCAGTATTTGATGACTAAGTCTAAGAATATAATGAAAAGTATGTGTAATTATCTTGGGAATTCACATGTTTTTATTGCTATTGTGGAATGAGTTTTATAAAACAAAACAATAACAACAATGATATTGGGAATCATTGTCCTAAATCATCCTCTTGTTTCTACTCCCTTCATTCTGCCATCAGATCACAGTTTTCTCTTGTTTCTCTGAATTCTGTCCTTTCAGATGACTAAATAATAGTTTGTTAACATTTATACATCATGATTAGTATAAGCATTCCCCCTATCATGGACATAATTTTTGTTTCTAGTTCTTTACTGAATTGAGTTTGTTAATTAAATAAAAAAAAGTCTGCTAAATATGCTAATATTTGAAGCAATGTCATTTTGCTTTTACACTCATGTGAAAAAGGATGATCAATGAAGAAGATAATTAACTCAACTCAATTTTAACACGTGAATGGCTTTGGAAGGCCACTGAACATTTCTGTTTTAACATGTTCACCATCCAAATCTCTGCATAAAATGATAATGGGTAGTTGGTTTTGATTTTGTGAAATTAATTTTTGACAGAATCATCTAACATGCTTTTCAATTGTTACAGCAATCTTTTTGATACTAAAACTTGTTTGTGTATGTTATGTTGAATTTATACCATATTAATGTTAACTTCTTAATATGCAAAATGATGCTCCAAAATTTCCTTGTCATCAATTTTGCTCTATTTTTCCAAATTTCACAAAAGGACTAACTTATTTGTTTTTCTTTGAAGTATAACTTATTTAAACAAAAATATCTTTCACAGTTATATGTCCTGTTAAATGATGACAAAATAACATATTCTGTTATTCTTTATCATCATGCACATACTTAAAAATGAGATTAAAATAGCTCTGTTTCAAAAACCAGCTATCTCAGCTGATGGTAGAGAATATAAATGTCACTTTTCAGAAACTCTGTAATATTTTATTCAACATCATCAGATATATGATGTGAATGATGTGACACTGTATTGTTAGAAACAGTCATAATATCTAACTATATAATGAAATAATCTCCAAATACATACTTTGCCATTGTTTTGGTAAGTAGCAAAATTATTTTTCTGCTTTAGGAGCTTTATATTTTTTCAATCTAATAGCTAAATATGAAGCTTCATTCCCTTTTCTACTTTCTTGCTTATTTTCAGAAATAAATGAATCAATATTGCATATTTTCAGATGTTGCTTTTGCCCTTAAAAAAGTCAACAAGTTTATCAATATAGCTTTCATGCTGAGACCAAAAACATTTTATGTTTCTATTTGCAATTATTTCTCCACAAATTTTACATTTCAATAGTAGATATTAATTATCTCCAAGAAATGATAAAGCAAATTTAATATATTCATTATATTTTACTTGTTTCATATTGTCAATATAGAAAAAAGTTAGAAAATAACAAAGATCTTTGTCTATTATTTTAGAATTATAATATTATATTTAGAATTATCATAATAGAATAATTTTACTAGTTTCCTGTTCACAATGTGCTTAACTTGAATAAATATTTTGAGATTCCTTTTTAATGCATTTTTCAAAATTGTTTCCTACAAAATTTTTCATTAACTGTTTTTATATAATAATTCATTGAAGATTCTATAATTTTAAGTTTTAAGAACTATAAATATTTTATTCTTACTATTCAATGCTAGATAAATAAAACAGTATTATACTAATACAACTGAAGACTTGCAATCATAATTTTCATGGAGACAGACATTTGCATTGCAACAATGCATTCATATCTTAGATTATTACATAACTGTTAAGATATGATTAAAACATAACAGAAAGGAACAAAGCAGCTACTCTGGTGCACACATTCCATAGATGGAATGCCTATATATTGGACCACCTACTGGAAATTATTTTGCAATTATTTTGTCAAATCTTTATGGTAGTTTGGAAACAGTTTGATGGCAGATTGAGAAATGTAAAGAAAGCATACTTAGAAGCATCAAACATGATGCTTGCATGAACACCAGAATTGTTGTGTGTATGATTATGATGGTTTTGAACACTGCAAAAAAAAAATCTAAAATGTTTCAGATAAAATGCTTGTTGTCAGAGAGATAAAACATATTTGTGCAATTTGGGCAATGATTTACTTCTTAAAGTGCCACTGAATAATTTTTTGCATCAAGCAAAAACAACAAATGGGAAAGACTAACTAGGCAAATACTGCAATAATATAAAGAAAACTTTGAAAGGGTTAAATTTTATGATCTACAATGCCAATGAAGTATATATCTCATGCTTCTTGGCAAAAGAATGATGGATAAGAGGTATATAGTTTTAAAAACTGTACATAATTGAAATTCATAATTTCCTGAACCATCTTATTTTTTGGCTCTTTATATATCAAAACATTTTGTTAAAAATTTTAAAAATTTAGGCATCATATTTATGTTCTTATGTGAATTAAATATTCTTTTCATTATACAAATAGAACATAGACTTACATATGGGATTTACATACATATATACACATATAACTTCAGTTATACATATATAATTTCTTTACACATATACACATACATATTTAAATTCGACACAATAATGACAAAACTGCCCTTCTTGTTTGAATCCTGTTCTTATCTTTCTTTGGCTCTCCTCATGTACTTTAATGTTTCATTGTCTTTCAATCACTAACATTACCCACTCCAATGTCTTCCTCTATAATTCATTACTCCCCTTCCAATCCCAACACAAAAAGTAGTCCCCCTTTGTTCATGCAATGGTTTAAAAGTGTGTCTTATACTCTACCATAATTATGTCACAATCTCTGAATGCTGAAATGTGAGAAACAATGCTTAACTAGTGATCTCCTGGAGTCATGCTTGTTTTTTGCACTAAAAATTTTTAAGCCTTTGGAATAATAATAATAGTTATTAGCTAAATTCTTCATCTCGTTCTGCTCATTTCTCTTTCTATCATACAGACATATTTCAGAGATGCTATGGGTTCAGTTACTATTGTTTTGAACTTTCATTTTTGAAAAGCATAAAGGACATGGGTTAATGCACTGATTCATGGGTGAATTGGATGTAAGGGAGACAGAGTTATGTAGTTATTAGCCTCACTCTCTCTTCCAAATCATCAGTGGCAAGACAAAGATGACTGGTGATACCTCAGGATGATGTTGTTGGTAGAACTGATAGCTGACTAGACTCCAAGCACTGCACAAGAACCTACTAAAACAAATTATTCTCATCAGCACATTCTGCCAGGGGAGGTATGGCAGAATAGACATCCGCTAACTTTCTGATGGGTTAGATTCCTGACAGTCGCCATCAATTTAATTTGACCTGTCTGCTGAAATGATTTTTTTAGGGTGTTACTGCTGTTCATACTGCAGTCTCCTAGAGCTAGAGATGATAATTGAATACCAGATGGATGCCAAAGGTAGATGAGCACCTTTGAAAAATGTTTAGCAAGCCCTCACACCAGTGAGTCTAGTCCTCCCTGAACATCCCATATAAACATTAAGGAGCTAATATTTAAAGAAATAAGTAAGTTCTAAGTATGTTCTACATCCTATCTTTGATTTGCATCCAAAATACTAGGGAAAAAAAGCTATTTAATTCCTTTTTAATTCATTCATTTTAATTAATTTAACTCCTTTTTAATTCACTTCTCAAAACTTTTGAAATCAGGCTTTTAATTTCATATGAATTTAAACTGTTTTCCAAGGTTACCAATCATCTCTTAATCGTTAAATCTAACAGTCTTTTCTTAAACCTCTTCCTACTTGACCTTTCTACAACATTTGACATGTTGACACCTTCACTCTCCTCCTTCTATGCCTTTCCCTGCATGGGTTTTCATGATTTTTTTCTGGCTATTCCCAATAATTTTGACCACTCTTTCTTAGTCTCTTTGGATGGATGATTATAAATATCTTGCTTGCTTACTTACTCTGAGTAATTTCCTGCATAGCCTCTCTTTTTTATATTATATTAATATAATTGTTAAATTATATTATATTAAATTCTCCCTAGGTAATGATATCAGGTCTTGGGAGATCAATGACTTGCCCAAAGAATACATTCTAGTTTAAGACAGAAATCAGGAGTTTTGAGGGCAGAGCCAAGATGCCATAGCGAAGCCAGGAAGCTGCTCTAGCTCTTCCAGTTTCCTTCAAAAACCACATGAAACAAAGCCACTGAACAAAGTGTGATGCTTTCCAGCTAAAAACAGATTGGAAGAACTTCAAGAAAGGTCAGTTTCATTGGGAGAAAGAGGTGCTTAGCCAAATGCAAAAAAAAAAAAAAAATCCACTTAAGAAAACAATTCCTTAAAAACACAATTGGCAAAATGAAAAAAAAAAAAAAATCCATTGAAGAAACCAACACCTTGAAAGGTATAATTAATCAAATGGAAAAAGAGATACAAAAGTTTACTGAAGAAGTAGAACCAGGAAAATTGAAGCTAATGGCTTCATAAGACATCAAGAATAAGTCAAACTAAAAAAAAAAAAAAAAAAAAAAAAAAAAAAATAGAAAAAAACATAAAATATCACATTGGAAAACCGGTTGAACTGGAAAATAGATCCAGGAGAGACAATTTTAAAAATATTGCTCCACTTGAAGGCCAGAACAAAAAAAAAAAGAACCTGGATAACATTCTTTAAGAGATAAAAGAAAACTATCCTAAAATACTAGAACCAGAAGGGGGAGTAGCCATTGAAAAAATCCATTGATTATCTATGAAAAGAGATCTCATATGGAAAACTCCAAGGAAAATTATTGCAAAACTCCAAAAGTATAATTAAAAAAAAAAAAAAAAAACTACAAGCTGCTAGAAAAAACCCTCAAATATTAAGGAGACATAGTAAGAATTACCCAGGATCTGGTATCTTATACAATAAAAGCTAGGAGGGCGTGGACACTTTATTCCAGAAGGCAGATGGTTCTTCTTGAGGAGACTTTCAATTGTTTATATTGAAATTCAATATTCAAAATTCAGGTTGAGGGAGGGATGGGTCAAAAACAAAACACCACTAAAGAGAGATTGGGGTGGAAGAGAGAAAAAAAAACACATCTGATTAAAAGAGATAATGAAGAAAACTGCATCTTGTTAATGATTACCATAGACAATGAAGTGTATCAATAATAAGTGTATTTGCACCTAGTGGTACAGCATCCAGATTCTTAGAGAAGGATGGAATTGACAGCAAAATTATACTAGTGGGAGACCTCAATTCTGCCCCCCTCAGAATTAGATAAATCTAACCACAAAATAAATGAGAAAGAAACTAGGGAGATTAATAGATTATTAGAAACTCAGATATGATAGGCCTCTAGAGAAAAATGAATAAGGATAGAAAGGAATAACCTTTTCTTTAACATTACATAGAACCTACACAAAAATTGACCGTTTATTAGGGCACAAAAACTTTACAGAAATAATAAATATTTTCTTTTCAGATCAGGATGCAACAAAAATTACATTCAATAAAGGGCCAAGGAAAGATAAACTGAAAACCAATTGAAAATGAAATAATCTAATTGTAAAGAATTCGTGGACCAAAGAATAAATCATAGAAAATGTTAAAAGGAGACGGCATTCCAAAATCTACAAAATGCAGCCAAAGTATATCTTAGGGGAAAATTTTCTATCTCTAAGTGGTTGCATGGATAAAAGAAAGAAAGAGGAGATCAATAAATTGGGCATGCAACTAAAAAAAAAAGTTAGAAAAATAACAAATTAAAAAGACACAATTAAATAACACAATAGTAATTCTTAAAATCAAAGGAGATTTATAAAATCAAAAGTAAGAAAACTACTGAATTAGTTAATAAAACTAAGAGTTAGTGTTATGAAGAAACCAACAAAATAGATAAATCTTTGGTTAATTTGATTAGAAAAAGGAAAGGATAAAACCATATTACAAGCATCAAAATGAAAAGGGTAAACTTACCACCAATGAAGAAGAAATTAAAACAATAATTAAAATGCTATTTTACTCAATTGTATACCAATAAATCTGACAAACTAATTTAAATGTATGAATACTTATTAAAACAAATTGCCCAGAAGAGGACTGAAGTACTTAACTTACTTAATTAACCCCATTTTAGAAAAAAGAAATTGGACAAGCCACCAATGAACTCCCTAAGAAAAAGTCTCCCCAACCAGATGGATTTACAAATGAATTCTACTGAACATTTAAAGAACAAAAATTTTCAATACTATGTAAAGTATTTGGGAAAATGTGCAAAGAAGGAATCCTGCCAAATTGCTTCTTTCACATAAATATGCTGAAATTTGGAACTCAAAAAGTTATCAAACTGTGCATACCCTTAGTATTTAGTAGTGTTTCTACTGGTTCTACTTCTATCCCAAAGCTATCTTAAAGGAAGGAAAGGAACCCAAATGTGCAAAAAATGTTTGTGGCAGCCCTTTTTGTAGAGGCAAGAAACTGGAAATTGAATGGATGTCCATCAATTGGAGAATGGTTGAATAAGTTATGCATATGAATATTATGGAATATTATTGTTCTGTAAGAAATGACCAGCAGGATGAATTCAGAGAGGCCTGGAGAGATTTACATGAACTGATGTAAACTGAGTGAAATGAACAGAACCAGAAGATCATTTTATATAGCAACAACAAGACTCTACAATGATCAATTCTGATGGATAAGGTTCTCTTCAACAATGAGATGACTCAAACCAGTTCCAATTGTTTAGTGAATGAAGACAGCCATATACACTCAAGAAAGAGGACTGTGGAAACTAAGTATGGAGTACAACATAGCATCTTCATTTTTTCTGTTGATGTTTGCTTGCATTTTGTTTTCTTTCTCAGGTTTTATTTTTCCTTCTTTACCATATTTTTCTTGTGCAGCAAGATAACTATATAAATATGTATATATAGATATTGGATTTAACATATATTTTAATGTATTTAACATGTATTAGACTACCTACCATCTAGGGGAAAAAGGTGGGGGAAAAGAGGAAAAAATTTGGAGCAGAAAGTTTTGCAAGAGTCAATGCTGAAAAATTACATATGCATATGTTTTATAAATAAAAAAAAAAACTTTAGGAGGCCGAGCCAAGATGGCGGAGAAGAAACACACTACTCTGTGAATGTCCTTACTCCCTCACAACCAATTAGATAAATAGCCACAGAAATAGCTCTGGACTGATAGATACCACAAGGACTGGAAGCACGACTTACCAGATGAAGAAAATCCGGAGTTTCAACAGAAAAGGTCAGTCCCCAGGGGAGGAAGAAGAGAGGCCAGCACAGATGGCTGGGTGCTAGCATACTGCGCTGATTGCACTGGGAAGGGCTCTGGGATCAGAGAAGCCACTGAGATAAAGGAATCTGGCACAGGCTGTTAGCTCTTTTCTGCTTATAATATAGCAGTTCAGAAGAGAAAGCTAAAATACCTTAAAAATTCAGATAGATTAGATTTTCCCAGGTTCCGGGGGTGACTCAGCAGATCTCAGCACCAGGGGGTGTGGCCTCTAGCTCCCACCAGAGACTAGTTAAAGAGATTGACAAGTGGGTGGATACGGCCCAAGGCAACACACACTGCCTAGCTCAGCTGAAGGGAGTGGAACTCAGCTCCAGGAAGTCCCAGAGAAGCGGAACCTTTGAACTAGGGGCCACGGTTTCTGGCAGACACTTCCAGCTTGAGCGCAGGGGCTTTTCACGTCACCTGCTGCAGACATCCACACCCCACCTGGACGCATAGGCTGGGCTTTGTGCCGTCTTTACTTCAATCTCAAAAGTCAGGGAAGCCGCTAGAACACAACACCCTCAAGGCACAGCAGTGCTAGTCACCTCTGAGGCACTTCCAGGGAGGGGGTGGGGAACTCTATCCCAGAGCTCTATCTTAGCTCAGGCCCAAGAACCGCTGCATCCATCTTGTCTGGGAGGAAGCTGGTAAAGAAGTAAATAAATAATTTCCTACCCCAGGGACAGACCCCAAAAGATTTTTCAAGTATGAGTAAGAAGCCCAGAAAAACCATAGATTCCTTCTACAAAGAGAAAGAGCGGGTATCCAACCCCGAGGAAGTTAACAGCAGAGAGACAGCAGATAACAACCTAAAGGGGAACGATTCCTGCCCCCCATCACATAACTCTCTCCTAGAAGAAACTCTTAAAAAATTGAGGGAGATTGAAGAAAAATGGGGAAAGGAAAGGGAAGCTATGATAGAGAATAACAACGTCCTGAAATTGGAGTTGGAAAAAATAAAGAATTCACAGGAGATGCAGGGAAACAAAATTTATGAATTAGAAAAGGTTAAAAAATCACAGGAAAGTAGGATTTCTGAATTGGAAAAGATAAAAAAGTCTCAAGAAAATAGAATTTCTGAATTGGAAAAAGAAAATAATTCTCAAAAAAAAATTAGGGAAATGGAAAAAAATTCAATAGAGCAAAATAATTCATTTAAAAACGAAATTGGGCATTTACAAAAAGAACTAAAAACTGTGAAAGAAGAAAATAACTCCTTAAAAGTCAGGATGGAACAAATAGAAATGAATGATTCACAGAGAACACAAGAATCAGTCAAACAAAACAAAAAAAAAAAAAAAGAGAAGCTGGAGAACAACATCAAATACTTACTGGGAAAATCTATAGTCCTGGAAAATAGATCTAGGAGAGATAATCTGCGGATCATTGGACTTCCAGAAAACTATGACCAAAAAAAGAGCCTAGATTCTATTTTACAGGAAATTATCAAAGAGAACTGTCCAGAGATAATAGAAACAGAAGGGAAAGTAGATGTGGAAAGAATTCATCGAACTCCTTCTGAAATAGACCCTAAAAAAAGAACACCACGGAATATAGTGGCTAAGCTGCAGAATTACCACACAAAGGAGAAAATCCTGCAAGCAGCTAGAAAAAAACAATTTAAATACCAAGGTGTCACAATAAGGGTCACCCAAGATCTGGCTGCCTCCACATTAAAAGACAGAAGGGCCTGGAACCTGATATTCCATAAGGCAAAAGATCAAGGACTGCAACCAAGAATGAACTACCCAGCTAAGTTTAGCATCTTTTTCCATGGAAGAAGATGGTCATTCAATGAAATAGAGGAATTCTATATGTTTCTAAGAAAAAAACCAGACTTAAACAAAAAATTTGATCTACATCCACAAGACTGAAGAGAAACAGAAAAAGGTACACAGAACCCTTGAGAACTGTAACTCTGTTGTGGGTATATAAAAAGTACTCAAGGATAATTTGATTTTACTGATATAAAAGAAAAAGGGGGGGTGTAGTAAAGGGAAGGAGGCCGTTTCAGAAAAAGGGGAAGGAAAGATAAAAAGAGGGAAACTACATCCAAGGAAGAGGCATAGAAAATACACCATATCTGAGGGAATTTAGTAAGGGGGAGAATCATTGTGTGAATCTTACTCTCATCAGGAGAGGCTCAAAGAGTAAATAATTAACATATTTGTTTTTCAGAGAATTTTCTCTCACCTCATTAAAAGGGGGGAGAGGAAAAGGGAAAAGGAAAAGGAGAATAAGTGAAGGGACTTGGAGGGAGGGGGGAGGGATACTAAAAAAAAAGGGAGGGTTGCGTGTCACAAGGGGGGGGTCTGTAAATTAAATATCGGGGAGGGGGATCAGGGGGGTCAAGGGAAAAAGCATAATCTGGGGATAATATGATGGCAGGAAATACAGAATTCGTAATTTTAACTGTAAATGTGAATGGGATGAACGATCCCATCAAACGGAGACGGATAGCAGATTGGATCAAAAATCAGAATCCTACAATATGTTGTCTGCAGGAAACACACTTAAAGCAGGGAGATACATACAGAGTAAAGGTAAAAGGTTGGAGCAGAATCTATTATGCTTCAGGTAAAGCCAAAAAAGCAGGGGTAGCTATCCTTATCTCAGATCAAGCAAAAGCAGAAGTTGATCTAATTAAAAGAGATAAGGAAGGAAACTATATACTGCTGAAAGGTAGCATAAATAATGAAGCCATATCGATACTAAACATATATGCACCAAGTGGTATAGCATCTAACTTTCTAAAGGAAAAGTTAAGAGAGTTGCAAGAAGAAATAGACAGTAAAACTATAATAGCGGGAGATCTCAACCTTGCATTCTCAGATTTAGACAAATCAAACCACAAAACAAACAAGAAAGAAATTAAAAAAGTAAATAGAACATTAGAAAAACTAGGTATGATAGACCTTTGGAGAAAACTGAATGGCAATAGAAAGGAATATACTTTCTTCTCAGCAGTTCATGGATCCTATACAAAAATAGACCATATATTAGGACATAAAGATCTCAAAATTAAATGTAGGAAGGCAGAAATAATAAATGCCTTCTTCTCAGATCACAATGCAATAAAAGCTACATTCAGTAAAAAGTTAGGGGTAAATAGACCAAAAAGTAATTGGAAACTGAATAATCTCATCTTAAAGAATGACTGGGTGAAAGAGCAAATTATAGAAACAATTAACAATTTCACCCAAGATAATGACAATGATGAGACATCATATCAAAATCTTTGGGATGCAGCTAAAGCAGTAATAAGGGGAAATTTTATATCTTTAGAGGCTTATTTGAAGAAAATTGAGAAAGAGAAGATTAACGAATTGGGCTTACAACTTAAAAGGCTAGAAAAAGACCAAATTATAAACCCCCAACCAAAAATTAAACTTGAAATACAAAAATTAAAAGGAGAAATCAATAATATTGAAAGTAAAAAAAAACTATTGAATTAATAAATAAAACCAAGAGTTGGTTTTATGAAAAAGCCAATAAAATAGATAAACCTTTGGTAAATTTGATCAAAAAAAGAAAGAGGAAAATCAAATTGATAGTCTTACAAATGAAAAGGGGGATCTTTCCACCAATGAAGAGGAAATTAGAGAAATAATAAGGAGTTACTTTGCCCAACTTTATGCCAATAAATTTGATAATTTAAGTGAAATGGATGACTTCCACCAAAAATATAGGCTCCCTAGATTAACAGAGGAGGAGATAAATTGTTTAAATAGTCCCATTTCAGAAAAAGAAATAGAACAAGCTATTAATCAACTCCCCAGGAAAAAATCCCCAGGGCCAGATGGATTCACATGTGAATTCTACCAAACATTTAAAGAACAATTAGTCCCAATGTTATATAAATTATTTGAAAAAATAGGGGATGAAGGAGTCCTACCAAACTCCTTTTATGATACAGACATGGTACTGATACCTAAACCAGGTAGATCGAAAACTGAGAAAGAAAATTATAGACCAATCTCCTTAATGAATATTGATGCTAAAATCTTAAATAAGATATTAGCAAAAAGACTTCAGAAAATCATCTCCAGGATAATACACTATGATCAAGTAGGATTTATTCCAGGAATGCAGGGCTGGTTTAATATTAGGAAAACTATTAATATAATTGACCATATTAATAATCAAATTAATAAGAACCATATGATCATCTCAATAGATGCAGAAAAAGCATTTGACAAAATCCAACATCCATTCCTACTAAAAACTCTTGAGAGTATAGGAATAAATGGACTATTCCTTAGAATAATCAGGAGCATATATTTAAGACCTTCAGTAAGCATAATATGCAATAGAAATAAACTGCAACCTTTCCCTGTAAGATCAGGAGTGAAACAAGGTTGCCCACTATCACCATTACTATTCAATATAGTACTAGAAACGCTAGCCTCAGCAATAAGAGCCGAGAAAGAGATTCAAGGAATTAGAGTAGGAAATGAGGAAATTAAACTATCACTTTTTGCAGATGACATGATGGTATACTTAGAGAACCCCAAAGACTCTGCTAAAAAGCTACTAGAAATAATTCAAAATTTCAGCAAAGTGGCAGGATACAAAATAAATCCACATAAATCCTCAGCATTTTTATATATCACTAACAAAATGCAACAGCAAGAGATACAAAGAGAAATTCCATTCCAAACAAATGTTGAGAGTATAAAGTATTTGGGAATCCATCTACCAAAGAAAAGCCAGGAATTATATGAGAAAAATTACAAAACACTTGCCACAAAAATAAAGTCAGATTTAAATAATTGGAAAGACATTCAGTGCTCTTGGATAGGCCGAGCGATTATAATAAAGATGACAATACTCCCCAAACTAATCTATTTATTTAGTGCTATATTAATCAGACTCCCAAGAAACTATTTCAATGACCTAGAAAAAATAACAACAAAATTCATATGGAAGAATAAAAGGTCGAGAATTGCAAGGGATCAAATGAAAAAAAACTCAGAGGAAGGTGGTCTAAGTGTACCTGATCTAAAGCTATATTATATAGCAGCAGTCACCAAAACCATTTAGTATTGGCTAAGAAATAGACCAGTAGATCAGTGGAACAGATTAGATACAAAGGACAAAAAAGGGTACATCTATAGCAATCTAATTTTTGACAAACCCAAAGATACCAACATTAGGGATAAAAATTCATTATTTGGAAAAAACTGTTGGGAAAACTGGAAACTAATATGGCAGAAATTAGATATGGATCCACACTTAACACCATATACCAAGATAAGATCAAAATGGGTCCATGATTTAGGCATAAAGAGGGAGATAATAAATAGATTAGAGGAACAGAGGATAGTCTATCTCTCAGACCTGTGGAGGAGGAAGGAATTTATGACCAGAGGAGAACTAGAGATCATTATTGATCACAAAATAGAAGATTTTGATTACATCAAACTAAAAAGTTTCTGTACAAATAATACTAATGCAAACAAGATTAGAAGGGAAGTAACAAATTGGGAAAATATTTTTAAAAGCAAAGGTTCTGACAAAGGTCTCATTTCCAAAATATATAGAGAACTGACCCTAATTTATAAGAAACCGAACCATTCTCCAATTGATAAATGGTCAAAGGATATGAACAGACAATTCTCATATGAAGAAATTGAAACTATATCCACTCACATGAAAGAGTGTTCCAAATCACTACTGATTAGAGAAATGCAAATTAAGACAACTCTGAGATACCACTATACACCTGTCAGATTGGCTAAGATGACAGGAACAAATAATGATGAATGTTGGAGGGGATGTGGGAAAACTGGGACACTGCTACATTGCTGGTGGAGTTGTGAAAGAATCCAGCCATTCTGGAGAGCAATTTGGAACTATGCCCAAAAAGTTATCAAACTGTGCATACCCTTTGACCCAGCAGTGCTACTACTGGGCTTATATCCCAAAGAAATACTAAAGAGCGGAAAGAGACATATATGTGCCAAAATGTTTGTGGCAGCTCTTTTTGTTGTAGCTAGAAACTGGAAGATGAATGGATGTCCATCAGTTGGAGAATAGTTGGGTAAATTATGGTATATGAAGGTTATGGAATATTATTGCTCTGTAAGAAATGACCAGCAGGAGGAATACAGAGAGGCTTGGAGAGACTTACATGAACTGTTGCTGAGTGAAATGAGCAGAACCAGAAGATCACTGTACACTTCAACAACAATACTGTATGAGGATGTATTCTGGTGGAAGTGGAAATCTTCAACATAAAGAAGAGCCAACTCACTTCTGTTTGATCAATGATGGACAGAGGTAGCTACACCCAGAGAAGAAACATTGGGAAATGAATGTAAATTGTTAGCACTACTGTCTATCTACCCAGGTTACATGTACCTTCGGAATCTAATGCTTATTGTACAACAAGAAAATGGTATTTACACACAAAAAAAAAAATAAAAAAAACTTTAATAAAGCATGTCAGAATTTTAAAAATATGCTGAAACCTAAACCAAGAAACCAAGAAGAACCAAAACAGAAGAAAATTACAAATCAATCTCTCTAATAATAGTGCAAATAGTTTTTTTTTTTTACTTTTCAAAATACATGCAAAGGTAGTTTTCAACATTCACCCCTGCAAAACCTTATGTTCCAAATTTTTCTCCTTATTTTCCCACGTCTTTCCTCCCTTAGATAGCAAGTAATCCAAAAAAAAGTTTAAAATGTGCAATTCTTCTATACATATTTCTAAATTTATCATGCTGCACAAGAAAAATCAGATCAAAAGGGAAAAAGTGATGAAGAAAAAAAAAAAAACAATCAGGCAAACTACAAAAAAGGTAAAAATTCTATGCTGTGCTCCACATTTAGTTTCCATAGTTCTCTCTTTGAATGCAGACGGCTCTCTCACAATTCTATTGGAATTGCCCCAAATCATTTTATTGTTGAAAAAAGCTAAATTCATCATAGCTGATCCTTACATAATTTTGTTGTTGTGTACAATGTTCTCTTCACTTAGCATCATTTTATGTAAGTCTCTTCAGGTCCCTCAGAAATGAGCTTGTCAGCCATGTCAGCATTGCTGGGTCAAAGGATATGCACAGTTTGATAGCTCTCCAGAATTGTTGAATCATTTCACAACTCTACCAAAAATGTATTAGTGTCCTAGTTTTCCCACATCCCATAAAACATTTGTCATTATCTTTTCCTGTCATCTCAGCTAATCTGAGAGGTGTGAGGTCATACCTCAGAGATATTTTAATTTGCATTTCTCTAATCAATAGTGATTTAGAGCATTTTTTATTTGGATGACTAGAAATGACTTTAATTTCTTCATTTGAGAATTGTCTGTTTCTATCCTTTGATAGAAAGGATATTTATCAATTGGGGAATATTTTGTATAATTTAGAACCAATTCTCTATATGTTTTAGAAATGAGACTTTTATCAGAAACACTAGATGTAATTTTCCCCTCAGTTTTCTCATTCCCTTTTAATCTTGGTGGCATTAATTTTGTTTGTACAAAAGCTTTTTAATTTAATATAATTAAAATAATCCATTTTGTATTACATAATGTTCTCTAGTTCTTCTTTGACAATAAATTCCATCCTTCTCCATATATCTGAGAAGTAGACTAAACCTTGTTTTCCTAATTTACTCATAGTATCACCCTTTATGTCTAAATCATGAATCCATTTTGACCTTATATTGATATAGGATGTTAAGTAAATGCAAAAATTTAAAATAATATGTAAGCAAAGAAATTACAACAATTCATCAGCAAGATAATACACTATGACCAAGTGAAAGTTATACCAGGTGTGCAGTGATATTTCAATATAAGGAAAACTGTTATCACAATTGACCATATCAATAACAAAACTAACACAAATCATTTGACGATCTTAATAGATGCAGAAAAAAAAAGTTTTACAAAATTTCTATTAAAAACAATGGAACAATGGGGAACTTAGGAATAAATGAAGTTTTTCTTACAATGATAAGCAGTATCTATCTAAACACATTAGTAAGTATTACTTGAAATGATTGATTCATTTCCAATAAGTTTGGGATGAAACAAGGCTATTTTTTAAATTAATTTTATAATTATACATTTTGACAGTATATATGCATGAGTAATTTTTTTTATAACATTATCCCTTGTAATCATTTTTCCAGATTTTCCCCTCCCTCCCTCTACTCCCTCCCCTAGATGACAGGCAATCTCATACATTTTACATGTGAAACAAGGATATTGTTACCATTACTATTCAATATTGCACTAGAAATATTGGTTCTAGAAATAAGAAAAGAAAAAACAATTAAGGAATTAAAGTAATAAGTGAGGAGATAAAGTGATCACTCTTTACAGATGAGATGGTGGTATCCTTAGAGAATCTCAATCTTTCAGGAACCTATTTGAAACAATTAACAGCTGTAACAAAGTTGCCAGATGTAACATCACCCATAGGAATCATCAACATTTCTGTATGTTACTAATGAAGCCCAGCAGCAAGAGATAGAAAGAGAAATTTCATTCAGATTCATTCAGAGTAATCATAGACAAAATAAAATATTTGATGTCTACCTGTCACAACAAACCCAGGAACTATATGAACAAAATTATAAAACACTTTGCACACAAATAAAGTCAGATCTAAATAATTTGAAAATATTAATTTCTAATGAGTAGGCTGAACTAATATAATAAAAATGACAATTCTACCTAAATTAGTCTGCTTGCTTGTTCAGTGGCATACCAATAAAACTCTTCAAAAATTATTTTATAGAGCTAGAAAAATTAATAACAAAATGCATCTGGAAGAACAAAAGTTCAAGAATTTCAAGGGAAGTATTGAAAAAAATACAAAAGATGGTGGTAACAGACCTAAAACTCTATTATAAAATAGCTATCATGGGGATCCCACACAACCTTGCCCAAACACCTTTTCAACTCAATTTATGGGTATGGGGATAAAGTGGGGGTTTAGTTTCATGGTCAGCATTCTCTGAACCGTGACACTTGAAACTACCATCAAAGGGAGATCCTGGCACCAGTCACCTTAGCTTTCAACAGGTTCTGTCTAGGAACTGCCTAGGAAAAATTTGGGTACTCCTAGTATCACCCAGCATGGCAGTGTGAGGTGAGAATCAGCCAACCTCTTGATAATCTAGATGGTGAATGATTTTCAGATGGATGGATCAAATTTTCTTAAAAACGGAGAAAAGAAAGGCAAGTTATTCTGTGGTGACCCTCAATAGCTCCTTGGAAGCTAAACTTCTCTTCTACTGGAGCTTCTGCCCAAAATCTGCCTTTATTAGGGCTTCAGAACTGGGGGAAAAATGAGACTGAGCATCTACACAGATTCCAAATATGCTTTTCATATTTTGCATGCTCATGGAGCTATATAAAAGGAAAGGAGATTTTTGACAGCAAAAATTCTTCTATTAAATATGCAAGGGGAATTCTACAGCTATTGCAAGCTGTCCATGAACCTAGAGAAGTTTCTGTTATATTTTGTAAAGGACACCAGAAGGGAGATTCACTTCAGGCCAAGGAGAACAGGCTTGCAGATTCAGCGGCTCATGTTGCTTCCTATTTTCCCTGACTATGATACCTTTAATTTTCCAGCTTCCTGATTCTTATAACACCTTCACATAGCTCACAGGAACAAGCCTTTGCAGAATAAAGGGAATACACCCTTTCTCCTTCTGACTGGTTTCAAACACCCTGAGGCCAGCTTCTAATCCCAGAGCCAAGTCTGTGGAAATTTCTTTTTGGCCTACACCAAGCTACCCACTTGGGAAAAAATGCTTTCCAATCCCTTGTGAAACCTATTTTCACTGTTCACAAGCTGGGAGAAACAAACAAATCTGTCAGGTCTGTCCAATTTGTACCCAAGTAAATTCCGAAAGCATTATTAACACCATCCTCCTCTTCTGAAGCCTATCTGGAGGAAGGGTACATATTTGGGGAAGACTGGCAGATAGATTTTATACATGTACCCCCTTTCAGCAGGTTTCAAACTGCTTTTGGTTTTTGTTGGCATTTTTACTAATTGGCTGGAAGCTTTCCCTTATAAGACTGAAAAGGCTCAGAGGTTTTTGCTAAAAGAGATCATACTTCACTTTGTCCTGTCCTGCTCTTTGCAGAGTGACAGTGGCCCAGCCTTCACTTCTCAAATAACTCGGAAGGTGGTTGAGACACTTATAGTTACTTATCATCTCCACCCTGCCTGGTGGCCTCAGTGTTTCTGGGAAGGTGAGAAAATGAACCACATCCTCAAGGGAGTTCTTATTAAACTGTGCTTTGGAATCTGATCCTGAGGTCCTCTGATCTAAGAATGCTTTTGTTCTAACAATCTTGTCTGTCAATGATTCTAAATAAAGTCTTCTCACTTTAGGATATCCCTAGGTCTGCTGGTCTGTGATAACCAAATTCTTGAGAACACTTATTGGTTCTACTCCTAGGCCATACAATTAATATATCAATGAACATGAAGAACTAGATAAATGTGTCTCCTTGCTTCTGTTTCTTTGCTAAATTCTCTTGGAACTTAGACTGCTTTAATTGGCATTACAATTATAATAAACTTTGCCACTTGACTTGGAAATAGGTTCAAGCCTGTAATTTCTTTTGAGACACCTCGTGATACCAATCTGTGAGGTCACAGATTTTGAGGTCTCTTCCTAACCTCAAAATGAACCTTCAGCAATTCGTAATTTTTCCACTGATGTAGTCTCGTCTTTTTTTTTTTTTTTTTTTTTTTTTTTTTTTTTTTTTTTTTTTTTTTTTTTGCTGAGGCAATTGGGGTGAAGTGACTTGCCCAGGGTCACACAACTATAAGTATTAAGTGTCTGAGATGTCTGAGATCAGATTTGAACTCAGGTTCTCCTGACTTCAGGGGTGGTGCTCTAGCTACTGTACCACCTAGCTGCTCCTAGAGTCTTGTCTTAATGTTTATGACTGTTGTCTGATGTGGTAGTTATGAAAGATGGTGTGGCTATGGCAATTTCTTAAAATAAGACAACTATGACTGCAGCTATTGATTACTCACTTAAACACTTTGAGCCCACTTTAGAATTATTAATTAATTTATAGGGTCTAATTTCAATATTGTTATCTCTCAGGAAATAGGGAGGCTTGAGCAAAGTGAGAAAGACACAGTAATCTATAGGTGAAATAGTTGGAACACACACATCATTAAGTTCCATTCTTATATGGGTGTGGTTTGTGGCAACCCAAAACAATTATAATTATAACAGACAACAAACAACAATAGTTTCTGTGAATAGCAGTAGGAACTGTCCCACTAGAGACCCAAATGGAAATGGTCAGTTGGACATCATATATCTTTTTTTTCCTGTCATTTCATTTTCTTTTCTTTTTTCTTTCCCTTTACTTTGCTCTGCTACATAGAGTACCGTATCCTTACACACAGTATCCCTGAGGTATAGGTATGCTTATTACTCATTTTGCAGATGAGGAAGCTGAGGCAGAGAGATGTTTACTTAGAATAACTTAAAAAAACACACAGGAGAAATATAAAGATTTTATTAATTAATAGATCTAGTCTGCATTTTTCACATCCAAGAGGGAAAAGGGAAAAATAAAAGCAATTGTGTGCTAATTTTCATAGAATAAGTGAAAAATATCCTTACCTCTAAAGGCTCTGTCCAAAGGAACATAAATTTTAATTGCTGAAATCTCAAGATATCTTAGATCTTAAGGGCTAAATTTCATTCTTATGGACAATACTTTAAATCCAAATCATTCTAGCTCTCATTGAGTGTCTAGCAGTAGGCCCTGGGCCAAATGCTACTTAATCATTGTTTGGCCTCTGATCAGCTCAAAATGAACATAAACAGCAATTTTTTTTTTTTTGGTCTGGTCAGAAACCCTTAGGGACTTTCCCCCCAGATTACATACATACATACATACACACACACACACACACACACACACACATATACACACACACACATTAAAAACCAATGATCACAGATCACCACAACACATATAACCATAATGAAAAAGCTTGAAAAAATGTGAGAATTACAGAAAATACAGAATAATACAGAAACACAACATGGGAACACGTTTTTGGAAAAATGGTCCCAATGGACTTGTTAGATGCAGGGTTGCCTTAAACCTTGCATTTGTCAAAAAAGAAAGAAAGAAAGATAAAAAAGAAGAAAGAAAAGAAAAAGAGACACTCAGAGAGACATATACAGAGACAGACAGATTCGGAGAGAAAGAGAGAGACAGAGAGAAAGAGGAGGAAGGGAAGAAGAGAAAAGAAAGAAAGAAGGAAGGAAAGAAGGAAGGAAGAAAGAAAGGAAGGAAGGAAAGCAAAATGTACAAAGTACAATAAACTCAAGCAATAAAATGACTTATACCTGTACCACTCTTGCCATGTTTCTCTCTTTTGTTATTTCTTTTTCATATAAAGAGCATACGTGTGATCAGGTTACAAGAGTGGAAGGACAACTCATAACTCTGACACTCTAGGGCCACTGATAGATACCTTCTGGTGATTTCCTTCCTATATTCTTGATGGGGTTGAGGTCCCTTTAAGATTCCTTTCTAATTGCCCAACCCATGGCTGACCTTGATTCACAAATCCTGGTCAAAGGCACCCTTTGAATATCTGGGCTCAGCCCCACCATCAGCTCAGGTTCCCCCAGTCCTCACCTGATCTGAGCTAACTGAAAAGCCCACCAAGAACTTGGGGGGTACCGCCCATACCATCTTCTAGGTATAAAAGAAAACAGCCGGAGCGCTCTCTTTGCAGGAGCCCCTCCTGCCAACACATGGTATCCTTCCAGCCATGTAAGGGTTCCTGCCCACCCAGAGGCCACCTCTGGCCCTGGTGTCTTTCTAACTGAGCTTTACTTCCAAACTTCTACAATAAACCTTTTATTTATCAATCTAGGTTTTTGGGCCTGTAAATTCATTTTACAGGGGACACTGCACCCCATGGGATCTATGCACTGAGAAATGGGGTTCCCTCTTTCCTTTCCCTCATTATTCTGACTGGGCTTCTTTCCTCTCGATATAGCATTTTTCATTTTATGCTGTTGGTTTTATAATGATCATTATCACCACTGGTCACTTTTGAGCATATAATTGAAAGTAATCATTATTTCCCAGGTCACTGTAAATTTTGTAAACTGGGATATATTGTCTGCAGGCTTTTCCTTCTAGCATCAACTTCTAAGCCTCATCTTCTTGGGGCAACCTTATGTCTACCTCAGTTCCAGTTTTCTAGAATAGAAAGGATTTAAGTTATCTGTGATATGGGGATTGCTGACAGCTTTTTCTTCCTGACCCACCACATTCAACTAAGGAAAGCCAGCCAATATGTCCTCAAGCTAGAATTTAATATTTTCTTTTAGGTACCTACCATTGGGTGGAGAGAATAACCCTGGGTTCCAGGCCTAGAATTAAACAAGTCTCAGGACTCTGATTTAGTAGTCACATAACTCAATTCCTCCCTAATGTCTTGCTCCACTTTGAGCAGGAAGGACAAACAACAAATTTGAGTCAGAACAAAAGGTAAGCTCATATTCCTCACCCATATAACTTACATAATTTCATTCATTATCTTTTAGCAGCAAAATTTGATTAATTTGGTACTGTGTTTTGAACAGCAAAATCATAGAAAAAATTTTCAACTTCCCCCCCAAAAAAAAATTCAGTGTTTACATACATAATTTATATTTTGCCAGTGATTAACAAAATCTCATTTAAAGTGTCCCAGAGGTTGTTGGGTTTTTTTGTTTGTTTTTTTAGCAATGATTCCAAATTCTCCTAATTAGGAAAAATGAGGAATGGAATGGATTATATGAACAGAAATTAAATATATCTTTGACCATAGTCTGTGATTACTATAATTGAATTATGGTATTAGAAGGGCAACAACTGTTGCTAATAGCTTTAATGAAGGCATCAACTCCTCCCACTTTAAAATAACATTTTAGCAGCTTATAAAATTAAAGTGAGCTCAGGTCTCTGAACTGGTGTTTCTAAATTGGGTTTCATACTATGGCTATGGAACTGATAATGTTGTCAGGCAATATATGTCTTATATTGTGACATTCCTGAGTGGATTTTTTTCAATTTCTTCTTCTTCTTCATCTTATTGTTCTTGTTGTTGTTGTTGTTGTTGTTGTTGTTGTTGTTGTTGTTCTTCTTCTTCTTCTTCTTCTTCTTCTTCTTCTTCTTCTTCTTCTTCTTCTTCTGTTTGTTTATTTGTGTAATTGAAAACTTCATGAACAACTGATGTAAGCTTTTGGAAATTTGGGATGTGAAAAACTGATTTAGATGATACCTTGTTCATGAAGTCAGGGACATATGTAAGCCAGACAAAACTGTCTGATCCCATCTTTTTTCCTTTGGGCATGTTTGTATCAGAAGTAAACTGTCATTGAAAATATTATTGGACAATAATAAGTATTTTGCCTCAAATTAACTGATAAAAGTTTTGTCATGTTATTCATTTGGTTGTAAATTGTTTGAGTAGTTTGATGCTGATGTTTGAAAACTATATCCTCTAAAATATTTCTAAACTTAGTTTATGGTCACCAGATACCTTGCCTCAAAACTAGAATAAAGAGTCAGAAGCCACTAAGCTGAGGTTATAGGGGCAGAAAGAATTTGGGAGGCAAGATTCACAAATTCCCAAAAAAGTTAAATGGGACCTTAATTTGTGATTTGAAAAACACTATCCTAGAGTAAAGTGGAATAGAGTTACAAATGAGTGAGATTGAAGTTATCCCCTCAAATGTCTTCACCCAAAGGTAAGTTTTAGGCTATAATGCCAGAGGTATACTGGGGCCACGTCAAACTACTTCTCATTTTTTCTCTGTAAGTATTGCAATTCTGATAATGACAAAAACTAAAAATTAGGTCATGATATATTGTTTTGTTGGCTGTGGGAATTTAAGAAAAGAATTGCAAAAATGTTAATAATGAACACTGAATTTTAAAATGTATCTAGTTGCATTTTATTTTCTCTTCACCCCTCCCCACCAAAGTTGGTTGTCAGTTAGTATATTTACTTTTATCAGCACATACTTGCATATTGTCTAGTCACTGTGGGAGAGAGAGGAAAGATGCAGCAAGCAAAGGTAGACATACATGCTGTTGAAGGAAGTAGAGTAAAGGGAATAAACATTTACATAACACCTGCAAAGTGCCAGGCACTATGCTAAGTGCTTTTACAATGATCTTTACAACAACTTGGAATTATTATTCTCATTTTAATGTTGAAGAAACTGAGACAAACAGAAATTAAATGCCTTGCCCAGGGACACATAACTGGTAAGTGTCTTAGAATTTAAATTCAGATCTTGATTCCAGACTGTTGTCTATTGAGCTGCCTGAAAATAGATACTTTCGAAATATAAAGAAAGGTATTCTTTAGAAGTGCTAAGTGGCATTTATAAGGTTCAAATCTATGAGAATTGGGTTTCAGAGTAGGTTTTAAATAATAGAGGTTTGATTTTAACATAAATAAGTCTGTTTTTGTTTTTTGTTTTTTTTCTTATCATTAGTTATTAGAGATGCTCCCTTGGGAAAATGAATGAGCACCATCTGCTGGAAGGTAAAAAAAATAGCAGAGCTACAAAGGATTGTTAATGAAGCTAGCAGCAAAACAACTACCACTGGGGTGTAAAAAATTGTTGTCATATTTATAAGCACAGACACAAAGTCTTGTTGCTTTTATTAATCTGTAAACAAAAATACATTTTTGTTTTGTTTTGTGAGGATGTGTACTGCTACCACTTTTGGAGAATGTCAGATGCTAAAATTCAAGAATTATAAGAAGATCCAATAAGTCAAAGAGATAAGAAGTCTTCCAAAGTGTACCAATTCCCTTGATGTCAGGAGGGATACTCATGAAATTTTTAAATAGAGAACATTTTTAAAAGTTCCAAACTACTTAGTACATTAAACTTACAAAAACAAAATCTAGTACTACAAGGAAAAAAAAAAACAACAACATTAGATATTTAAGTTTTGCTATGTTTTCATATTTCAATCAAATTATCCATATGGCTTTGATTACAGATGGTTTTTAGTTGTATGGAAAGGGGAACAACAGGAAGGCTGTTTCTACCAGATCTGTTATGGCTGACATCTAGGGGTATGCTGGTACATGTTTAGCAACTGAGTGTACATAGAAGAGATAGGAAGCGAGACAAAGACAGAAAAAATCCATGAGTGTGTTTCAGCTGGAGAAAAAGTGAAAAGTGAGTAACATGGAAGCATTGATACTATTTAAGGATTCTAAGGAAGTGGGGTAAAGGATTTCTTAACTATTATTTTTTAAGGTCGTCAGGGAGCAGAATTATGAAGGAAGAATGCATTCTTTGTAGGATGAATGAAGGAAGAACACATTTCTTCTATCAATACTATTTTTAGGAAAGGAATTAACAGACCGACATAAAAATCAAACTTTATTCTGGCAAAATCTACTTTGTGTAAAACTCCATCTGAGACTAAAACTGAAGCCTTTAATTACTGTGTCTCAAAAGGTACAAAACACTCAAGGATTTAGGAAGAATATCACCTTTTTATTCCAAAGTACTCTTGACAGTCATGATATCCAGAATATCACTAAGAAGAAATGGCCAGAAATTAGATGGTTCTTGCATGGAATGCTTCATTGACTCCAAGTCACAGAAAATTAAGGACAAAGAAAAAGAAAAAAGGTTTAGTCTGAGGAAATTAAGTTGGCTCTTTGTTCTAAAGAATGTGATTAGTGACTGGGGTTTGAGGATTTCCTACTGGGGAGAAGGGCTCCCTTAGTAGTACCTGCAAAGTTTTCTATAGTGTCTAAAAGAATTAGAAAACATCTATGAACCTTAAAATTAAAGAACAAGACAGCACCTTCCCTTCCTTTATATAATCCAAAAATTTTAGAGAAGCCAGAACCTGAAGTCTGCATATCACCTAGCAAAGCAGTTGTCCAGCAGAGAATACGTGTCCAGTAAAGCAGCATCCAGTGGAGAATATGCATCCAGCTGAGAACTATCCAGCAGAGACTACATCCAGCTGAGTAATGTATGACAGGCAGATATTATTTGTTTGGTCAAGCACTATTTTAACAGATTTGTTCTGAGTAAGCATTGCTCTGTAGAGGCTATAAACGCAGCAGGGACTGGGGCTGATGGAAGCAGCATAAAACCTTGACTAGAAGAAATCAGTGGTCTTGCAGGCATGAGTTACCCCTGTCCCTGTTTTTCCTAATTGATGTTTCCCTAAGTATATGTCCTAATACATGTGTTCTTTATATATATGCTAAGTATATGTCCTTGTTCTTTTCAATGATTTATTTATCTTATTTGCAGCAAAGTATTATTGCTACTTTTCTTACTGTATTATATGAGAGTCTTTTGGATCTTGGTTAATATTTCTCTGGGAGATCTGTCTTCTGAGTTTGTAGTGTTAGAATTATTTGTCCATGAACATTACAATAGTAATACCCCCTTGTCCCACAGATTAGTTCAAAACTTGCTAAAATCAATCCTTCTGAATCTACTTGATTCTCTGCTGAAGTTAAAGGAATCTAGATTTTGTTCTTTAGTTTTCAAGATATCAGATACTAAAATCAACTCCTCTCCTAGAATTATCTTAGGCTGAGAAATTTGGAAGAGCAAAAACTGCTACATATAGGTATGGAAAAGCTAAAATCTATTTTTAATTCTGCTAGTTGCTTCCTGTACAATTTTATTACTTAGGCTTTTATAGACTCAGCTTTTCTTCCTGTCCAATTTAATTCACTTCCAATTATTTTATTAAGTATCTACTATGCTCAAAGAACTAACAGCTGGCATGGAGCTAATGCTGTGAAGATGACTTTGATGTTTGCAAAATATTTAGAATACCTTGGAGAAGTGGTATTATTTGTGTACCGAACATTAAATGTACTATTTGCTAAATAATACAAAAGAAAAATTTCGTTGACTTCTTTTAGTTTTCCAATTTAGAAGCTTTCCTCCAAAGTAGAAATTATGGTACTTTTGCTTAAATATAGATCTGGGCATAGTTACAAATTTTTATTATGTTTTTTGGATCCTCGTTTTTTAATATCAGCTACTCAACTGTATGCTTGACTTTTCCTGTTTTTAACTGTTGTTATTTTTCCCCTTTAATGCAAACTATTATTTAGTGAATGTTCTTAGTGATAAAATATGACAAGTTTCAAGAGCAAGTGCTTTGCACGACAGTGTTCCAAATACTCGAAGTTATCTATCATGGTCTTCTCTGAATTTTCTCCAGGCTAAATATGCACAGTTCTTTCAACTATTCCTTATATGAAATGGACTAACTATGGAAGTATAAAAAGAGGATACCTGAGATTATAGTTCAACTATAAAAGACAAACAAATAAAGAGATACCTTGGTTCTACTAGCCAGGCCCTGGTAAGACTTTGGTTTCCTACTAAGAAATACAGAACACAGTGTCCATCTTCTTTGGATTGCAGAATTTAAATTAATGCATTGGAAATGTCAATACTGTGGAACTATGAGGCTGTACCAATAATAAGTGCTTCTGAATGCATCCTAGAAACCTTGCTTGGTTAGGATTTATTGGGTACCTTAGATATGCACAGTTTTGGGAATGGGGAGTACATTTAGTTGATCACTCTGGACATCAAATATTTCTCTTGGCATTTCATGCACTTAGGCTTCATTTGCTATTCACTTTCTTGCTCTCAAAGAGCTTTGTTATTGACCAAAGGTCATCAATAGACATATCTTAGATAAAAGTCCACTACCTTGCCACCAAAAAAAAACACTTCAGAAGACTGAGATTTATTGAAACTGAGTATTTATAACCATTAGGCAAAAATGTTTATAAGTCTTATGAATTTGAATTCATGATTCAGTAAATTCAGTAAAAATTCAGGAAAATATAACACATTATGAAATAAAATTAATGAATGAATAATACAATAAATAAATACAATAAAAGAACCTGTTGCTAGATGCACATTTCCTATAATGTAAAAAGAAGTATAATGACTATGATAGCCTAACAAATAAGATGCAGTTTCATGGTACAATCAGTAGTTTAATCTATCATCTGCATATCTATTTTCTAAAAGGAGCACTTTTGGGCATAAAGATCCTAAAGACCCAGTTGATGTTCTATTTCACAGAATTCTCACAACATACCATGATTGCAGTAATGGTCTCATCTCTTTCTCAAATAAATGGTTCTTTTATTTTAAACAAAGCCTCAATTGTCCCAAATTCCAGAGCAATTTCTCCAGCTGTGGTTACTATATCTGGAGCATACTAGTTATTATCTGACAATTTTCACCCCAGGTACCTATCTGATAGTGCAACTTTCCCTTTACCCATTCACCTAAGTTCTCATGCCACAAGTAAAGAAGCCATAGTTTTATAGTCCCTTTCTTTTAGGTAGAAGATGCCTCACTGGGACATCTTTATATTGCCCTTTATCTTCAAAACTATGTTAAAAAGATTTTGACCTTTCATTTTAATGCTGTAACTTTTCAGAAAAAGGCAAAAGGCTATAGGAAAATTTAAAATTTCAATTGGAACAGAAAATTAATTCACACCTACTCAACCAAGGAGATTGAGGTTTTATACCAGGAACTATCTTAACTTCCCATTTCTATTTTTCAGAATGTTTTTATTTTTTTTTTACCACTTCTCTCATTTTCCTGTTTCTGAAATGTTATAAGAGAACTCTTAATAGTTCAGAGTAGTCTGTTAAGAGTTGATATAACTAACTCCATTTTGTTCTATATTCACCATTTTTCTATATGTGAAGGAACAACTTAAAACAGCTTAGTTTCCTCCTTTAATTGCTTTTTGATTACAAAATAGAACTTGGAAAAATTGGATAGACCAAAGAAACATTGAACTCTTTCTGTATCTTATCTGATAAAGTAATTATAGTTCCCTTTAAGCAAATGAGAATGACTATGGGCACATTTCTTTAAAAATATTTTCTACATGACCACAAAGAAGGTCACCTCCTCCTTTATGGTATACATTTCTCTTATTAATGATAAGATAAAAATTTGTTAATTTCTGATAGTAAATTGCACTCTGAATGACTAAACTATTAATCCAAATTTTTGAAATACTTAGCCAATCTATCTCAGGACAATTTGTGGAAAGTTTTACCTATAACTTTCATTTCATTTCCTTAACCCCTTTAGAACTTGTCTCTAATGATCTCCCCTTCTTTCTTTTGAATTTTCAACTTTTCACTCCTCTGTCTCTGTCTCTCTTTTAAAAACACATTTTATTTATTATTATTACACAATGTACATTTTCCCACTATATCTCTTTCTATCCCTTTCTGGAGTCATCCTGTGTAATAGAGATTGGTATGATGATGCTGGGGAAAAAGTAAAGAAATATACATCATTGGTAATACATAAATGACAGAAGAAGGGAGGGAGGCATTGACAAGAAAGGCAATTTGGGCATCATAATACCCAATAAGAATTGAGATAAGACCTGTGATTTCTTTGGTATTGGGAAATTCTAGGTGTGGAAATACCCTCTGTTGCAAGGGCTGGTATCTTTTCTTTAAATTAAGACAGTTGATAGTACAGATAGGTGAAGTGATTTGCCTAGTATAATATAGTGAATATGTTTCAGGAGTAGAACTTGAACCCAAGTATTTCTGGCTTTGAGATCAGCTGTCTTGTCTACTACACCATAGTTCTATTTAGCTCCTTGTAATGAAGGAAAAAGAATTAAGCAAAAATAATCATTAAAAAATCTGATGATATATAATGTTCCACATTTATGATTTCTTACTTCTACAATGAAGTAAAAGTAGATTTCATTTTCCATCTCTTCTTTCTGGTCAGGCTTAGTCAGTATAGTTTCCCACACCCACTTTTGAATGTAACATTTATATTGTTTCATTTATTACATATGTTTTTCCCTTTCTGCTTACTGCTCTTTGTGTCAGTGTATATAAACATTCCAGTTGTTTCTTTGTAATCCTCATTCATATTTTTTTACAGAACTTTACTGTTTAATATTCATGTTATTTTTCACCCATCCATACTAATTTGGAACTTCTTTCCATCATGGTATTATAAATTCATACTTTTGAAAAACTTTATCATCTTGCAAGATCCCATCGCCTTGATACTTCACCTCATCACTAGTTTCTCTCCCTTTGATTAGAGGATAGAACTCCAAACCCCCATTTAAGGCAGAAAGTCAGTCCAAAATGTTTCCTTGTTTCTCCTGTCTGTACTACTTTGAGACTTTTTTGACTTTTCCACCATGCCTCCAAGTCAGATCCCTTTCTCCATCCTTTTCAGCTTCTTTTTTGTATGGTATGTTTTCTTATTAGATTATAAGTTCTTTGAAGACAGGAGATGTCTTGCTATTTTAAAAAAATACGTGTATCCTTAGTACTTAATAGAAGTCTGCTACAAAGTACTTTATATAATAAAATATATTTGCATTTATTTATTTTTATTGTGTTAAAATTGCATTTTGTTCTGTTCTTTCTAACAACCCCTAGCTTTTGAACTAAGGTATCAACAGTAGGTAGTAAGATAAAAAAGGAAACTGAGAAGTCACTTACAGACTATTGCATAGATAAGAGAACAGTTACTTGCAAACTGTCTCATAAATTAGGGGAGCATAAGAGCCACCAGAAACTGTCTCATAGATAAACTAAGGCCACATATTGAAACTGTAAATTAGAGGAAGCCAAGTCTAAGGACTTCTAGCTCCTTTTAACAGCTCCAGGTATTTAACTCTCAAAGTTCCAGACATGCACAATAACATCAGGAGAATACCATTAAACATTGGGCTAGTGAACTAACCTTAAGGTGACATTGATATCTTTGGAATGATGTGAATGTAAGTTAATAAACAAACCTTAAAGTACTAGATGAATTGGTCTGTTTCTTTCCCAAACCTTACAATATGAGACTTCCTGAACTTCTGCTTCCATTTTCCTTGCCTGATCTACCCAACATACTTCCATGTTGCTTGAGTGCTCGCAACTTTGATCTATAGTTATATGAGTGACTCTGTACCTTTCCTCCTCCCCATTTTTGCTCATGCTGCTTGTCTCCCTTCATTACTCTATTCCCTGTTTCCATGACATCTATTACTATACTATTTGCCTTTGTGCTTTCTGTGCCTTATTTAAGTGTGATTAAAGCATTATACTTTAGTTGCTGCCATTATAGTCTTTCCTGGCAACTGTACAAAGAACGGGGCATGCTTCTCCCTCATTTGACCCTGAGAAATCCCCTTATGATTTCATTCCCATAGTCATAATGAGTACTTTGACAGAGTAATTGGCAATTCAATTATCATGTGCTACAACTAGCTAATCTATTTCCCTGTGAATAGACATCTACTTAGTTTCTTCTTTTCTATAATCACAAAAGTGCTACTATAAACATTTTGGTGTATTTGGGACCTTTCTTTTGTTTTCATTGACTCTTAGAGCATGTACCTAACAGTAAAATCTCGGAGTCAAAGGCTATCAAGATTTTTAGAAACTTACTTGGAATATTTCCAAATTATTTTATAGAAAAATTGGAGTAATTTATTGTTCCACTGATAAATTTATTAGTTCAGCTGTCTTTCTGGTTGTCTGCATTAGTGTTGATGTTATTTATGTTATCTTATGTTGTGTTATCTTTTCCAATTTGCTGAGTGTGACATGAGACCTGAGAGATGTTTTTATTTTCATTTATTTTACTATTAGTCATTTGGAGAAATATTTCATATGAGTTGTTAATAGTCCGTGACATTTTTTGGGGGAGAAGTCTTCATATCTTTTTGTAACATTTATTTAGAAAAGGATTTTGTTCTTACATAGTTCTATTAGTTGTCAACATGTTTCAGATATCATATCCTTATTGGAAATATTTGATGAAAATATACATCCCTAGACTATGTGCCATCTAGGGAAGGAGGTGGAGGGAAGGAGGGGAAAAGTTGAAACAAAAGTTTTTGCAAGGGTCAGTGCTGAAAAATTACCCATGCATATGTTTTGTATATAAAAAGCTATTAAAAAAAGATATGTCCTTAGTGAATCTTTCCCCTTTGCATCCTAGTTGAATTAATTTTGCTTTTGTAAAATTTGTTCACTAATATGTAATCAAAATTGTGTTGTCTTTTATAATATCATTTATCCATTGTTTCTTTAATAATTCAATCCTTTCCCATAGCTGTAAGAGGTGTAAAATCTGTTTCTTTCCTAATTTTTCTAAGATATAATACTTAATATTCAGCTCACATAATATGTTTGGAATTCATTGTGATGCAGAATATAAAATACTTGTCTAGATCTAAACCTTTTGGTTTTCTGGTAATTCCTATCAAATAGGGAATTTTTCATTAGGTGATTTAAGCTTTGGATTTGTTGAAAACTACTTTGTTGGGTTCAATTATTTCTGATTCTTTCTTTTACTGTTCTGGTTATTGATCTACTTTTCTATTTAAAATAAAGGAAGGAAATACTCTTGAAGGTTGGTTGAAAACATCCATTAGAATACTGTTTATTGCTTAGTAAAACTAAGATATAAGAATGTTATTTCCTTTACTTCTTAAACTATTTCTTCATTTCCAATGATTTCTTTATCCGTTGTTCCTCCAAATGAATTTTATTATTTTATCAAGGTCCATAAAGTGTAACTTGATCAGTTTGATTGATATTGCACCAAATCTGTAAAATAGCTTTAGTAGTACCATCGTTTTTATAATATTGCACAGCCCATGTATACGAAATGTTTCTCAATAGTTAAGTTCTTTATTTATTTATGGTAGATTTTATTAATGTATAAATTAAACAGAAACCTAGATATATGATTCATCTTGTGGTTATTTTGAAAGGAACTTTTGTTTTTGTTATTATTTCCTAGATTTTGTAGTTGCTATTTTGAAAGAGTGCTCATTTTTTAACCTTTATTTCAATATTTTAAAAAAATATCATCCTTTCATATTCAACTCATACCTGTGCCGTCTGTCTATATCTATTCTAACTGCCATAATAATGAGAATGTTCTCATGAGTTACAAGTATCATCCCCCATGCAGCCCTCCTGATAACTGAGCTCCAGGAGCTGGGCCCCAGGGTGATGATTGGTTTGTCTATTCCTTTCCTTTGGAATCTGGTTTACCTGTGATCTAGTGGGACCAAGCTCAAAAACTACCTTTTGCTCCATGGAGTGTATGTAACATCCCTGGTCCACACTCTGGACTGGTTGATGAGTGATTGGGCGGTGTCTGCATAAGTGTTCTCAGTCTGTTGGGGCGTCCTGCCCAGGACAAGTCCAAGGACCTGCCTCTTGTCTTTTCTCTTCCCCTAAAATATCAAGGTCAAGGGAGATGACCTATGAAAGAGTGGGAACAAAATAAAACTCCTTTGCACCAAAAAAAAAAAAAAAAAAAAAAAAAGGATCCTCCTCCTATGTAGGAATGTAAACAGATAAACCATATTAAGTCCCTTATGATATCACTTTCCTGATTATCTCCTTATGCTTCTCTAGACTTCTATTATTTGAAAATCAAATTTTCCATTCAGCTCTGGTCTTTTTATCATGAATGCTTGAAAATCCTCAGTTTCATTGAATAACCCACCTTTTTCTCTGAAAGATTATGCTGTTTTGCTGGGTAAGTGATTCTTAGATGCAATCCTAGCTCCATTGCTCTCTGAAATATCCAAGCCCTCTGACTCTTTAATGTGGAAGCTGCTAAATCTTTTGTTATCCCAACTGTGGCTTGCTTGCAATATTTTCTCTTTTCCCTGGGAATTATAAAATTTGGCTATAATATTACTAGGATTTTTTTATTTTGGGATTTCTTTCAGGTGGTAATTGGTGGAGCCTTTCCATTTCTATTTTATTCTCTGGTTCTAGAATATCAGGACAGTTTTCCTTGATAATGTCTTGGAAGATGATGTCCAGACTCTTTTTTTAACCATGACTTTCAAGTAGACTAATGCTTTTCAAATTTTCTTCTGGATATATTTTCCAGGTCAGTGTTTTTTTTTTTTTTCCAATGAGATATTTCAAATTTTTTCAATTTTTTTTTGGTTTTGCTTTATTGTATCTTGATTTCTCATAAAATAACTAGCTTCCATTTGCTCATTTCTATTTTTTAAGGAATTATTTTCCTCAGTGAGCTTTTGTACCTCCTTTCCCAATTGACCAATTCTTTTTTTTTTTTTTGAGGCTGGGGTTAAGTGACTTGCCCAGGGTCACACAGCTAGGAAGTTTTAAGTGTCTGAGGCCAGATTTGAACTCAGGTCCTCCTGAATTCAAGGCTGGTGCTCTATTCACTGCGCCACCTAGCTGCCCCCTGACCAATTCTTTTTAAGGCATTTTTTTGTTTTTCCTTTTGCACCTCTCAATTCTTTACCTAATTTTTCTTCTATCTCTCTAACTTGACTTTCAAAGTCCATTTTGAACTCTTCTGATCTGAGCCCAATTTTTATTTTTCTTGGAAACTTTTGCATCTAGGAGTTTTGACTTTGTTATCATCTTCTGAGTATGTGTTTTAATCCTCTCTGTCACCATAGTAACTTTCAATGGTCAGAAACTACTTTTTGCTTTCTGCTCATTTTCTTAGTCTATTACTCTGCTTTTAATTCTTTGTTAAAGGTTGGTAGGGGCATTTTCCTAAGCTTCAGGGGTTTTGTTCAACTATTTTCAAAGATCCTTCTAAGAATCTAACCATAAGCACTTTTTTCTGTCCTGGAACAGTTAGGTATGTTCCTGCCCAATGTAGTTGTAAGTTCTAATGTGCTGGCAGGGGCTGGAGCTCCTCTGACCCCAGCCCAAATTAAAAGCTTCACCCTCCTCCAAAAGTCCAAAGCAAGCAGTGTCCCTGCCCCCACTGCTTCTGCACTCAATGGGCATGCTGCCTTCTTGTCCAGGGTCATGATTGAAAATAATAAGGCCATTCAATAAAGGGCAGTTGAAAAATAGATTAAAAATTGGTGTTTAGTCCTAGAGTCTTTTTTGGGTCTTCTCAGGTTGCCCTAGAAGGACTCTTGTTTGCCCCAAGCCTTGTTTTTCACCAGTCTATATGCAACCTGTGGATCAAATTTGAATTTTTTGTGAAGGAAATCTAGAGAGCTTGAAATTTGCTGATATACTCTTCTATCTTCCCTGAGTACTCTTCATAAGCCATTCTTTGAATGATTTTGTAGAAAAACTGTCTCCTGTTTATGAAGGAAGTATTTTATTGCCACTTTACTCTGCATTTCAGTTAAATTATTTTGCTTTGAATTTTTTTGTGTCTTCTAGCTGAATTTTAACTTCCTGATGTAGATATGCCTTCTCATTTTGGCTAGAAGTATCTTATCTACCTAAAAGAATAGTACCAAGCTCTTTAGAACAAAGAGCAGGGATTAATTAATAATCTCATAGTTTATTTTTGTAATCCTATTTCAGCTCAATGAGTTTGGACAAATCTAATGCTAGCTCATTGTGAATATTCCACATATTTTCCAATTTTGAATTCTAGATGTAAGAGTATAATATATTTAGTCTTTAATTCCTCCATAACCATGGATTTCTGAGATCCTCAAGTTTCCAATTTTTGTGCTCTTTTGATTCTCCCATGTAAATAAATGGATGGGGATTAAGGTTTATAAACAAAGTTAAGCCTTATGGTCAAGATTATCTCTTATTCTACCTGTTCATCTTCGTTCTTGTCATATGTAGATGCAGTCAGACAAAGTCTGAAAGTACTTGGAGGCACACCAATCCATAAATCCCAGTCCCTAATTAAACACTCTCATTGGAATTCTTTGCAATTTGTGTGCTTTTATAGCTCTTCCAGCCAACACACTACTATTAAATTACTTTTTAAAATCAGTTTGACTGCTTCACTTCTTAAAATAGAAATTAGTTTATATTCCTAGACACTGGAATCAAAAGGTTGAGACCAAACTTTTATTTTCCAGCCACTATATTTCTATTTTTACAATTTTGCTTTGCCAAAACTCATCATTCTCTGCACTTGAATAAGAACAGAAACTTTTTTCTAACAATAAGTATTTTTTTGTGGTTTGGATACATCTACTTCTATTTGATGTGTAGGCCATCTTCTACTGGTATAGTCTTAAATCTCTAAATTACATTTCCTTCTTTGTTGGATGTTCTTAGTTTTAAGGTTTAAAAAGACTTGTTAGTAAATAGACCAGAGACATATGACAGATTTAAGATATAAAATAAATTATACATTTTTGGATATGACTAATATGAGAATTTGTTTTCTTAGAATAAATTTGTATATTTCTATATATGTAGTATCTATCATCTATCTATATATACATACATATAATCATACCACAAACACTCATTTACATACATATGTTTGTATATGTATGGGGAAACAAGGTGGCACATTGAATCTCTATTCAATTCTACTCTTTTCTATCTGATGTACCTGGAATCAGGAAGATGTGACTTCATATTCTGGCCTGAGATGTTTGAGATATTTAACCAGCTGTGTGATCTCTGGCAAGTCATTTAACATGTTTCGGTTGCCTCATCTATACAGTGAAGTGAAGAAGGAAATAGTAAGTCATTTCAGACTTTCTGCTAAGAAGATTCCCAACTGATGTAACAAAGAACTAGATCTGGAGTCAGGAAGACCTGAGTTCAAATTTGGTCTTTGATACTTTCCCCTTACTAGCAAGTCACTTAACTGCATCCCCCCCCCAAAAAATATACACACATATATGCATAATGAAGCTGGAAAGATATATTGGAAGCATGTTGAGAAGGGCTATAAAAGTCAAACAGGGGAGTTTATATATAACTTTAGAGGCAATTGGACACCACTAGAACTTAATAAATAGGAGAATTGATATAGTCAGATCTTCACTTTGAGAAAATAACTTTGCCAGCAGTGAAGTATGGATGAGAGTGGAGAACCTTGAGTCAGGGAGAGAAAATTACTAAAATGCATTTATCATACATACACACATACACACACACACAGAGAAAGTTTCTTGTTTCTTTTAGAGAAAAATTATATTAAGATTGTTATGAAATAATAAAATAATACAAAAAAAGGAACCACAAAGGACCTTTATGAGGTAGCCCAAGGCACATCATTTTGAAGAATGTCATGATGACTAGATCTTAATAAACTCTTTCTGTTTCTGTCTCTGCCTCTCTTTCTCTCTTCCCTCCCCATATAAAATCTGGGTAGCCAAAAATGTTACTATCTTTTCATCAATTTCATTTGTAATCAGCTTTATTAATTTTCCTCCCAAAAGTATTTTAAATCTATTATGCGGTTTTGTGTCAGGGTCCTTTGGAAAGACAGGTGGATGGTCTTTAAATTATAGTGTCAACTATTAGTGGCTGTTTCTCTCTTTTATGTGTCATCTGGGGTTGGGCTCTGAGAAGCTAGATGTGGCAGGCTGAATGGTGCTGGGGGTGTTGGGCAGTCAGTCTTCCACAGTTAATCTTTAGTTATTTCTGTGTAAGTATTTTCAGCCTAGTGGATTTGACAGGGAAATTCCAGGAATAGAAAAGTGAACTACAGTGATTTCCTGAGGAGAAATTTCCTGAAGTCACCCACAAGTTTTTAAATTTCTTTGGCAACAGTGAGTACTTCCAACTTTCCAGTGTTACTTCCTATTTCTAATCTTACGGCTTGTCCATTGTAATACCTCATTTGATACTACTTGACTTTCTACAAGAAGAAAATCCAGAGATATTGATAGTACTTAAATGAGAGAGAATCCTTGTAAAGCACTGAAACTCTGAGTTGGTGCACTGGAATCAGACAACCGAGAACTTAAGGCTAATTACCTATTGGCCAATATTCTATTAGCATATGCTTGGAAAATGGTCCTTCTCACTATTCTGTGCTGGCTCCATCTTTTGGAGTATGCAGATAATTGTAGGAGGAATCAGAGGGTGGAGTAAGACAAGCCAGAGGCATTTTGACTGTGGATGAGGAGAAAGGAGGTCTTTGAGAGCTTGCACCCATTTCTTTCACTTCTGCCCCTAAAAACCAAGAATAAAGACCAAGGACTTTTGCTTTTCCTGACTCAGGCTGATTCTAAGGCATCCAGGGTGCTAACCCAGACTTCACAAACCCTAAGTGAGGAAACCAAGGAAGATTCAACAACTATTTCTCTGTGACAAAAATGGTCAAGGCAGTTATCAGCAGAGACTCATTAACAAGAACACTTAAAATTATGGAAAACTTGCTCTGTAAAAGAATCTTTTCTTTTTTTCTTCCTCTCATTCTTTTTTTGGTGGCTTCATTTTTTTTCTTTTTTGAAAATTTTTATCAGTATTTCTCATCATCTGTATTTCAATTGGTTTCTAATGATTCTTACTTATCTTTCTTTGTGTTACAGTAGACAAAGTCCTCCAAGTGACTACATGTAGAATGATACTTGTTTACTTATCAAGTCAGGGTGAAGGTGATGTTTTCACAACAATGGTATAAAATACACATTTTTGATCTTTTATTTTCTCTCGTTGTCTGAGAGAAATGCATTGAATACAAAGGACAGAGGAATAAATGTAAATGTAGAAAGGCACTTAATATAAAAAAGAGCTTCAAGAATTGTGATTCCCCCAGGGAGGTGTCAGCACACCACTCTGTAAAAGACACCAGCACTTAAGAGCCCAGCAGAAAGATACACTTGAATAGAATTCTATAAGGACTTCACAAAAAGAAAAAAGGCTTCAGCTAATCAAGAGTTGTGAATTTACCCTTTGAGTATACATATATTTTACACATGTCTCATTATCATTGTATCTTATGATTAGAGAACATTTTCCCGCGGATCTGACAATACTTGTGGGAAAATGTAGCTTAGACTTTTTTTTTCTTTTTTTTGGAGGAGAAGTAGGGAGTTATTTTGTACCAACTGTTCTTACATATTAGCAAATACTCTTCTCCCTCTTTTAGGCCTATTGATGTCTCCTGATTGGTAAAATGGAAAGCACTCAAGTTGGGGCTTTGTGAGCAAAATAGGAGAAACACTATTCTATCAGAAATCCCTCTATAGTTATGAGGCTAGTAGAATTTAACTGTTGCTCTGGAGACCCAACTAATAAGTTTATGTGTGAATTGAGAGAATAGTCCTAGAATAAGATCTCATATGGAATATGATACTCTTCCTGATCCTAAGAGGGATCACACCACTGTCAAGCTCTACTTCTGGTTTCACCTTGGTGAGACCTTTGGATACATCAAGTCTTGCTCCTATTGATGCAGTTCTGGTATCAGAGAATTGGGGTGTGAAAATACCCTCTAGTCGGCTCAGGTCCAATGTGAAAGAATTCACAAACCCAAAATCTGAATGTGGCAAGGAAAGGGATTTTTGTTGGCACTAAGAAGCCAGCTTTACTAGGAAGACAGACTCCTCAGTGGCAAGGTCCTGTCAGTAAAAGAAAGGGTATCACTGAAAAAAGATTATCTTCACAGTGGGCAAGAGTCCTGGCAGGCAGCTGTGCCAAGAGGTTCCTTGACAAGACATAAACCTGCTTCAGAGTTCTGCAGAGATTTGGAGTTCAGAATTGTCCTTTAAAGCAGTCTGAGGCTAGAGTTTCCATTCAAAATTGAATGAGAATCCCTCAATGCCCCCAGGCCTACATTTCTAGTTGAAAAGAGAGCACTTATCTTTGGAGTTTCAAGCCACTCAATAGAAATATCAGGTCGAGATCTCCAACTGAATGAGACCACTTAAGTTCTAGCTATTGCCAGTGGTCCTGGGTCAATAGAGATACAGCTAATCCCTGCCAAGATTTCTAACAGAATGAAATCACTTAATTGCTCTAAAGGGTGGGTCTCTCTGTTAGAGGAGAATTTCAGAGTTCACCCCCAAAAGTCATGAGGGACACAATTTGCATCAGAACTTGTCATGATTTGCATTTCCATTGTTCCCAATATACTTCCTGCCATTAGACTGGGAAATTAAAATTTGTGTTATTGACTCCAACATGAGCTTAAGCCTTTTGAACATCTACTTTTACCAGTGGAACTCTTCCCCAATAGTTACCATATTCCTCTTTCTTTCTTATCTTCTTCATTTCTATGATAATTAATTTTTAATTGTCTCTAATTCTTCTTGATCCCATTTGGGCCTTTCTTGGCAAAGATACTGAAGTATTTTGCTATTTCCTTCTCCAACTCATTTTACAAATAAGGGAACTGAAGCAAAGAGGATAAAGTGACTTGTCTAGGGTTATACAGCTAGCCAGTGACTGAGGCCAGATATGAACTCATGAGGATGAATCCTCCTGATTCCAGGCCTGGCATTTTATATTCCCAAGTCATCTAGTTATTGTGTCTGTGATACTGAATCTATCATTTGTGAAAAAACAAGCCTCTTTCCCTAACTACAAATATCTGGTCCTTTATAACCTCTGGAATTCATGCTCTAGAGTGAACCTAATTCCTATTATTTAAGATCTTTTACTTGATTGCTTGTTACCTCTACTCTCTATATCCCTCAGTACTTTCTCAGGCTCACATCCTTATTTTTACTACTATCTCTTCCTTTCCAAGCCTTGTTGAACTCACTATTTCATTCTTTTCTCTTAAATCCTTTATTTCTTTAATCTTGTCAAATTACAATTATTGATTATTCATACCATTTGCCTTTTTTACTTCTACCCACATGTTACTGAATGGACCTAAAGGAAGTCATAAATCTTTGCTCACTAGATCCACCGCAATTTAATGCTAAGTTATCTTATTTCAAATAAGCCCTCAAGTACTGATCCCTAACCAGTTGTCCATCCTACTCACCACAAAAGCTATTTTAACTCCTTATTTCCTCTTGATATTCCTCCCTCTTACTCTTTCACATAGAAGAGTATTACAGATTTGGACTCCTAATTGTCCTATTGCACCCACTTGTGATGCAGGAATTCTGAGAAAAGACACACACAAAGCCAGGCACTCCATGAAATTTTTATCAGTGGATGATACTGACAGAAGACCCTTGCAATTAGTCCCTTACAACATATAGCAAAGAAGGCATATTATGAAAGTGCATAGGGGTTTTACCCTTAAGCTATTTATTAGTTTTACTAAAACTGCTTTAAAAGAAAATGGGTTGAAACATGCAGGATGTAGCTGAAGTAGCAGGATGTATAAATGATCTACCAAGACAGATTTGGATTCTAGCCACACCTCATTCTTGACTTAGAATATTTTTTAATTTCTTGCTTTCAATGACAATTGCAGTCCATTTAATCTACAATGGTCCTAATTGCTACCAAGTTCTATTTAGCCTATAGGGTGATCTTTGTCTTATAATATCCTGGAAAAAAACCCTGAGACTCTTCCTTAAGAGACCAGTATTCTATACTAATCAATTTCATCCCTTTGGCATCTAGCATCATACCCCATTATGTCCTCCTTTATTCTATCTTAGATGAAGAGTGGCTGTTCTCATTTCCAATATTAACCTACTTATGTGATCTTTGAGTCTTACCTTGAGTCAAAAGGTAAGAAGGAGAATCAGGAAAGTGTTACAAAACTCCTAGAAGGGAGTATTTGGGAGATAATAAAAATCAATAGTGTCAAGAGCAGCAGAGAAGTCCAAAATGATAAAGATTGAGAAAAGACCATTTAATTTGGCAATTAGAAGATTGGTAACTTTAAAGAAAGCAGCTTCAGATTAGTTATGAGGTCAGAAGATGTACTATGGGAAGATTAGAATCAAGTGAAGAAATTAAGTAGAGATTGTGCTTATAGCCTACTTTCTTAGGAATTTACCTCATTAACAGAGATATTTGGAACAAGTAATTTTTTTTTTAAGTTGGGGAGGAATTAGCATGATTTTAGGCATCAAGGAAAGAATGAATAGCTTTTTTTGTTGGTGTTCAGTTACCTCAGTTGTATTAAACTCTTGTAACCCCATTTGGGGTTTTCTTGACAAAGGGTGGTTTGCCATTTTTTTCTTGAGCTCATTTTATAGATGAAGAAATTGAGGTAAACAAAGTTAAGTGAATAATATGGGGTCATAATAATTGTCTGAGACTGGGTTTGAACTTGGGTCTTTTTGACTCCAACCCTGGCACTCTAGTCATTATATCATTTAGCTGGCTAATCAGTAACTAGGAAAATATTAAAGATTAGAAAGTGCTTGAATATATTTAAAATGATCTTGTGGAAAAAGATTCAAAGAGATGGCATCATGAGTGCATATAGAGAGTTTTATCTTGAAGTGTACAAGTGTCCTTTTTTTAACATTTAAAATTTTGATGAAGGAGGAGTTGTGGGAGAATATCTAACTGATGTAAGAAAGAGGTAGAAAGAATGAACTCTTATTGAATGGCATCACTTTTTTCAGTAAAGTTTAAATCTTCATCTGAAAGGTGTCATGATAAAATTTGGGAAAAGATAAAAAAGTTTGGAAAGAATGCTGTGGTGAATTACATAAAAAAGAATGACTGGCTGTATTGAGTGTCCAATTGTAATTGTGTAACATAAATTTATAGTTTTCTTAATCAGCATAGTTTTATAGCTTTTCCATGTTTATTTAGTTTCATCTAACTAGAAGTAAGAACACAAAAGAGTGGAAAGAATCCAAGACTGGAACAGTCTTGTTAGACTGTCTAACTAGACAGTTAGATTCTGAGGTAGATCTTAGATTCTGAGCTTAGATCTGCAGTCAGGAAGAATTGAGTTCAAAATTGGTTAGATGACCCTTGATGATCCTGAGCAAATCACCACCTTTGCTGTAGTTTTCTGAAGAACAAAATGGGATTCTTATAGCACCTATTTTAAAGAGTTGTTGTGAAGGTTAAATGCAAAAATATTTTTAAGTATTCAGCATATGTCCTGGTATATAGTATTAATAATGCTTTTTTCCCTACTTCCTCCAACTATAGTATAGTGGACCATATAGATTTTAACTTAAACTAGTGAAGGAATGATAGTTAGAGAAAGGACTAAGAGTTGGGAGTGAAGAAAAAAAAAGTATTCTTAGTAGTTTTTTAAATGAATTTAGCCTTTAAAGGTAGGTAAAAATACCTACAAGGTAGGAAGGAGGCAGGAAACAAATGATAGCTTTATTGTGGTTGTGCCATTCCACAACAAATTTGTATTTAAGCCTATTTCCTGAAAAGACTGTTGTTATTCAGGTGTTTCAGTCATTTCTGACTTTCCTTGACTCCCATTTTGGGGTTTATTTGGCAAAAGTACAGGGGTGATTTGCCATTTCCTTCTCCAGCTCATTTTACAAATGAGGAAGTGAGGCAAACAGGGTTCAGTTGCTTGCTTTGGGGTAATATAAGACTAATGTCTGAGGCCAGATTTGAACTCGGGAAGATGAGCATAGCTAATCTTGATGCTGTATCTGCTGTATCACCTTTGTCCCATCCCACATTTGTTAAAATTGAATCTTATCACTTCTAAGAGCCAAAATAGCAGAATAAACAGTAATTTGCCAAAACTCTCTCATATTTACCTCAAAACTTATAAAATAGTGCCTCCAAGCAAGTCCTGGAACAGTAGAACAAGCAAAAAGACAAGATATAACAATATTTGAGCCAAAGAAACTTGGAAGATTGTCAGGAAAGGTCTGTCTCATTCTGGTAAAAGGGAAAATCAATACAGGACAGTAAGCATTCCAGAAAGCAACAACAAGTATCACTTTAGTTAACCAATGGTAAATCCTGAACCTCAGTGATGTGGTACAGGAAAACACCATAACTACCCCCACCTCGTGTCTCAGAATAGCCAGGGGCACTAGCAGACTTAAGCTTTGAGAATGCCAAGTACTTTGGCATAGCCTTAGGCAAAGAGGCAATCTTTAGCAGATTCCATGTGTTTCAGTGCATCTACAAGTAAATAGATAATTATTAACCATATAGATGCCTAAAGAAAAAGGCAAAGTCTAACTGTAGGCCTCTGCCATGTACTTCAGCATAACCCTGGGCAAAAAGGCAATCACCAGACTGCTACATACTACATGCTTCAGTAGCTTGAGAAAATTCAGAAACACCCCACCAGTGTCAGCACACATCAGACACCAGCATTAGGAAGCTGAATCAGCACTAGGTAAGCTGTCAAACTCTTACAACCTCCAGAAGCCCCAACTACTCTCACTTAATCTCAGCACAGCATCAGAATCAAAGGTTCTCTGTAGATGTCAGGGATACATTAGCATAGCACCAGATAAATAGTCAGGACCTGTAGCCCCTGGAACAAGAACACTGAACCTGAACAAGAAACCCGAGACAGTACCCTTTTCACCCTGAGAGCAGAACTCAAATATAAAAGAAAAGAAAAAGGCCAAAAAAGATAAGCCAAAAAGAAAAAAAGAAAGCAAAGCAAACAAACAACTTACTTTGAATCACTTCATCATTGAAAAGAGTTAAGCCAGTCACAGTCATTAATCACATAATCTTGTTATTATGTACAATGTTCTTTTGGTTCTGCTCACTTCACTTAGCATCAGTTCATGTAAGTCTTTACAAGCTTTTCTGAAATCAGCCTGTTCTTCATTTCTTCTAGAACAATAATAGTCCACTACCTTCATATACCATAACTTAGTCATTCGCCAGCTAATGGACATCCACTCAACTTCTAGTTATTTATTATTACAAAAAGGGCTGCTAGAAATAGTTTTTCACATGTGGATCCTTTTCCCTCTTTTACAGCATTTGTATTCTTAAAGGAGAAGTTAAATGAGTTATTGGGGAGAATAGACATAAAAATTATATGTGGTTATTGATCAGAGAAATGCAAATTAAGAACAACATTGAGGTACCACTACACACCTCTCAGATTGGCTAAAATGACAAGAAAAGATAGTGAAAAATGTTGGAGGGGATGTGGGATAACTGGGATACTAATAAATTGTTGGTGAAGTTGTGCACTGATCCAACCATTCTGGAGAGCACTTTGGAACTATGCTCAAAAGTTATCAAATTGTGTATACTTTTTGACCCAGTAGTGTTTCTACTAGGCTTATATCCCAAAGAGATCTTAAAGAAGGGAAAGGGACCCACACGTCCAAAAATGTTTGTGGCAGCTTTTTTTGTAGGGGCAAGAAACTGGAAACTGAATGAATGCTCACCAATTGGAAAATCCTGAAAAGCAAACTTGAGATTAATAATATTGAAAGTAAAAAAAAAATAAACAAACAAAGAAAAAAGAAACTATTGGGCTAATAAATAAATCTAGGAGATTGTTTTACAAGAAATAACTAGATAAGTCATTGGTTAGCTTTTTTTTCTTAAAGAAGAAATCCAAATATCCAGTATCAAAAATGAAAAGAATGAAATCACTACCAGTGAAAAAGAAATTAAAGCAATCATTAGGAAATATCATACCTAATTATATACCAACAAATCTGACAATCTGGGTAAAATCAATAAATATTTATGAAAATATTACTTAGATTAACATGTCAGGAAACAGAATATCTAAAACAAGCCTATCCTAGAAAAAGGAATTGAACAAGCCACTAAGGAACTCCCTAAGAAAAAAATCTCCAAGCTTAGGTGAACTGGCAAGTGAATTTTGCCAAACATTTAAAGAACAATTTATTCCAATAATATCCAAACTATTTCCAAAAACAGGTTTAAAAATAATTCTTCCATATTTCCTCTCTTATACAAATATGATGTTATTCCTAAACTAGGAAGAGCTAAAACAGATAAAGAAAATTATGTGTTAATTTCCCCAATGAATATCAGTGCAAAAGTTTTGGAAAAAAGAAAAACAGGACAAAAACCTAGCAAGATATATCACCAAGATCATACACCATCACCTGCTAGCATTTGTATCAAGAATGCAAGGTTGCTTTAATATTAGGAAAACTAGAAGCATAATTGAAAATATAAATAACAAAACCAACAGAAATCATGTGACTATTTCAACAAATGATCAAAAAGCTTTTGATAAAATATATCATCCATTCTTTTAAAAACACTAGTGAGTTTAAGAATAAATGGAGTTTTTTTTTAAATCATAAGAAGTCTTCTCAACAAGATTAGGGGTGAGCAAAGATTCCCATTATTATCACTATTATGGAATATAGTACTAGAAATATTTGTAACAATAAGAAGAAAAAGAATTGAAAGAAATAAGAATAGGTAATGAGGAAACAAAACTCTAGATAACCTATTAAAAATATTTGAACTAATTAACAATGTTAGCAAAGTTGCAGGATATATGACAAAGCCATATAAATCATGAGCATATACTTTACCAGCTCAGCAACAAGAAAAAGAGAAATTCCACTTAAAATAATTGTAAATTATGTAAAATACTTTCAGGTCTACTTTTCAAGACAAACTCAGAAACTATATGAACATAATTACACGAAGCAAACAAACAAACAGCAAAACAAAACAAAACAGAACAAAACAACCTTTTCATACAAATAGATAGAGCTAAAAAATTGGAAAAAACTTTCAATTGCTCATGGTAGGTTGAGCCAATGTAACAAAAAGAAACTAATTTACATATTCAGTGCCATAATAATGAAACTACAAAAAAAAATATTTACTAGAGCTAGAAAAAATATATTACATCACATATTGACAAAATTCATATCATGTTAATATGTGCCACATCAGGAGAAACACATGTTTGATAAGAATTTTGTCCTATGAAATATAAATTTCTGACCAAATCCACAAATCCTCCACAGCTCCAGTAGAACATCAAAAAGTGCTAATAATTTTGGAATGATGACTTTGAGATTTTACTGATAACTTTGACAAGATTTCAATAGCTTAATGAGCCAAACCCAAGCTGGCACAGACAGGCATTGGTCTATTTCCTCAAAAAATTTTAAAAAATAAAAACTGTAATTCCTTCCTCCCATCCTCTTTTCCATCTTCTAAAGATCCATGTTCCCTAGTGCTTGCAACTCTAATCCAAGATTACATGAATTATGTTCTCTGTCTTTCCACTTTCTCATACTGTCTGCATCCCTTTACCATTCCATCCCCTATCTCTACAATGACATCTGACTCTGTCACACTTTGCCATTTGTCTTTGTGCCTTATTAAAGTCTAATTGTCACCTCATTTCTCAGTGCTAATCATGATCTTTCCTGGTGAGTTTCCAAAGAACCAGGAGGTGCCTGCCCCATTTAACAATTTCATAATTTAATTATCAATTCACCAGGTTAAAGTTCTTGATCTAATCTTTAACAATTATGGGGTGCTTTTAATAAAATCTATGAAAACTTTTATAATGAGATGCAGAGTGAAGTCAACAGAACCAGAAGAATTTGGAATGGTAACAGCAATGTTTCAAAGTTAAACAATCAATGTAATGACCAACCATGATTCTAGCCCACTTTCTGACAGAAAAGAATGTATACACAAAGGATTCTTTAGGAGTAGTAGAAATTCTATCTTGTTGAAGAGAGTCTTTAAATGTCTTGTTTATGGCCTTTTCTCTCAAGTCAATACATTATTTGAATTATATCAATGTGTCAATACATATTTGAATTGAAATCAGATATATAGATTTCTCCATTTTTCATCTGATTGGAAATGCAGTGGATAGACCACAATAAGTTGTCTGAATATTCAGTACATAAGATAGATAGAAGTCATATAGCAAAGCCCTAGATGATTTTGATACAGGCTTTTCAGCCTGTTTTAGGAAATTACTATTCAAATAATACTGCCCAAGAAATGATGACACAGTCGTAACTATTTGAATAAAGAACAAACAAGCAAATCATCAACATAACTTCTCTTTCAGCAATGGAAAAGACCAAAGATGCTAAGTCTTCAGAAAACATTTTTTACTGAAGAAAACACATGGGGAAAAAATCTTCTGGTCTTAAATGTTTTTGAATATATGACTTGATCTTTTAAAAATGTATCTGTTTGTAAACTTTTTGTAATTAAATCTCAATTTTTCTTTCCTCTCTCTCTCTCTCTCTCTCTCTCTCTCTCTCTCTCTCTCTCTCTCTCTCTCTCTCTCTCTCTCTCTCTCTCTCTCTCTCTTCATTCTTCTTGGATTTTTTTGTTTTCTTTCCCATTCATTTTTTGCTGATGAGAACTGGTTGCTAATTCCCTTTTACCATTAGCATTTTTTCAGCTCTGTGTAGCTTGACCTCTCTAGAACTGAATTAAGTGAATACATCTTTACTTTTTGCAAAATATACCCAGGTTTAATATTAAACATATTTTCTACATTTTCAGCTAGAAGGGTTGCTCCTGTCAGAAAAACTGAAACTTCTGTATCTGGTGCAATATGGAAATTTCATAAGTTTGCCACAGGCAAAATCTGTTGTTTCTGCACAGCACTACTTGCCTCTATTTTTGAAGGCAAAAACAGCTGCTCCTGATACTTTTCTGCTCAAAAGTCCTGGATTTTATTTTTGTAAAAATGTTGAGAAAATAAAATAGCTTTCTTTGGATAGATCATATTAAAGTGATTTTCTTTTTCTGTCAGGCTACCAGAAAAGGAAGAAAAGTAATATACAAGTTCAGCATTATTAATAATGACAACAGTGATAATAAGGATGGTGATGACCAATAATAATAATTTGCTGAACTTTACATAGTACTTCAAGGTTTGTAAAATATGTGTGTGTATATGGTCTCATCTGATTTTCATAGTAGCCCTGTGAAGTACATATCATTATTATTCCCATTTTACATATGAAGAAACACAACAAAAGAAAGGATTTCTCTAGAGATGTTTACACAATTGATTCACCGACTTTTTTGGCCAGTGTGCATTCTTTTTCAGAACTGTGAAATGTTGAGGTAGTTGACCCTATTAACTTTAAACCTAGATAATGAATAATTACTGCTTTGAGGTAATTTATCATGCAAATTTCTTCCTTAAATAAGTATTTCTTCCTTAAATAAGCCCATTGTCATGTCAGAGGCAAGAGTATGTAGGCAAATGTTTAAAAATTGACTCTGGAGAAAAAAAATTATATGTGATGAACTTTTAAACTTAATTTGCATGATGAACATTTTTTTTCTTTGCTGATTCAATTGGGGTTAAGTGACTTGCCCAGGAAAACACAGCTAGGAAGTGTTAGGTGTCTAAGACCAAATTTGAACTCAGGTTCTCCTGACTTTGCGCCACCTAGTTGCCCCATGATGAACATTTTTAAACAGCATTGTTTTCAGTATATGTAGTCAGCAAAATAATAAGTCAAGCTCTGATGTTAAACATTTCAAGTCTTTGAAGTCTAAAATTTAAATATCTTTGAAAATTAAATAATTGTTTTTTAAATTGATTTAATATTTTATTTTCCCCTAGTTACATATAAAAAAATGCTTACATTTGATTATGAAATTTTGAATTCCAAATTCTCTTTCTCCTTTGCTGCCCTCACTGAGAAAGCAAGCAATTTAGTAAGGATTATATATATGCAGTCATAGAAAATAAATTTTCATATTAATCATTTTGTAAGAGAAAACATAGGAAACACATCTCCCCAGAACACCACCAACAATAGCAACAAAGAAAAATAAAGTTTAAAAAGTTGGCTTTGATCTGTATTCAGATTCCATCAGTTCTTTCTCTAGTGAGGGAAAACATTTTTCATAATAGGTCTTTCATAGTTGTGTTGGATCATTGTATTGCTAAGAATAGCTAAGTCATTCACAGTTGATCACTATTCACTATTGCTGTTACTGTGTAAAATGTTCTCCACATTCTGCTCACTTCACTTTGAATCAGGTATGTAATATATATTGCTCATCACTCATCATGTAATATATATTATAGCATAATGACATTTTATCACAATCATATACCACCACTGCCATTCCCCAGTTGATGACATCCTTTCAATTTCCAATTCTTTCTTACCTCTAAAAGAGTTGTTATAAATACAAGTTTTTTCCCTCCTTTTATTATTTCTTTGGAATACTGACCCAGTAATGGCACTGCTGAATCAAAGAGTATGCAGTTTTATAGCCCTTTGGATATAATTCTAGATTGCTCTCCAGAATGGTTAGATTGTTTCACAAATCTACTAATAATGCATGTGTCCCAGTTTTTCCACCTTCTCTCCAATATTTATCTTTATCTTTTTGATCAATCACTTCTTGACAATGTTCTTCTGTATATGGTAAGTGAAGTGAATCAAAGATGGCATAAGTTGTTCCCATCACATAACTCTAGTCCTGTTCTCCATCAAGTTGTAACAATACCCTGAGGATCAAGTTGTTTCAACTTGATGGAGAATGGGACTAGAGTTATGTGATGGGAACAACTGAGATTTGAAACAGTCATTTAAGGATTGTTTCCAGAAGACTGGAGAAAACTTATATTTTCCTGCTTTTGTGGGCTTGTTATGGGATACCCCAAACAGGTGTTGAAAATGATTGTATTGTAATCCACCTTCCCCTCCTTTCTCACTTTTGATCTGCCCAGGAGAGTTTCCAGTTTGCAAACTGCATTCCTTTCTCTGAAAGTGATTAATTAAACTGTTGCTTGATTTCTTTAAGAAACTGTCTCTAATATTAAAGAAGATGAAAGGTAAAAGTACTTATATGTGCAAAAATGTTTGTGCAGCCCTTTTCGTAGTGGCTCGAAAGTGGAAATTGAATAAATGTCCATCAATTAGAGAATAGCTTAGAATGCTTAGAAATCCTCTATTTAATTATCTATTTCTACCTGAAGGATTATACTGTTTTCTTGAATAATTATTCTTATTGTAATCCCAACTTCTGGAATATCATATTCTAAATTTTCCATTCCTTTAATGAAGTAATTGCTAAATTTTGTGTTATTCTAACTGTGGCTCCACTGTTTCTCACTACTTAAAGTATTTTCTTTTTGATTTGGAGTTGCGGAATTTGGTTATATTATTCCTGAGAGTTTTCATTTTGGGATCTCTTTCAGATGATGATCAATGGATTCTTTCAATTTCATTTTACCCTCTGTTTCTACAATATTGACTTTTTCCCTTGGTATCATTACAATATCTATACCATATATGAATATTATGTAATATTATTGTTCTGTAAGAAATGACCAGAAGGATGATTTCAGAAAGGCCTGGAGTGACTTACATGAACTGATGCTGAGTGAAATGAGCAGGACCAGGAGATAATTATATACTTCAACAACAGTACTATCAATGCTGATGGATGAGGCCCTCTCCAACAATGAGATGAACCAAATCAGATCCAATAGAGCAGTAATGAATTGAACCAATTATACCCAACAAAAGAACTCTGGGAGTTGACTATGAACCATTTCATAGAATTCCCAATCCCTCTATTTTTTTCTACCTGCATTTTGGATTTTCTTCACAAGCTAATTGTACACTATTTCAAAGTCCAATTCTTTTTGTACAGCAAAATAATTGGATGAACATGTATATATATATATATATATATATATATATATATATATATATATATATATATATATATATATATATGTATATATATATATATATATATATATATATATATTGTATTCAACTTATACTTTAACATATTTAACATGTATTAGGCAACCTGCCATCTGGGGGAAGGGGGTGGGAGGAAGGAGGGGAAAAGTTGGAACAAAAGGTTTTGTAACTGTCAATGCTGAAAAATTACGCATGCATATATCTTATAAATAAAAATCTATAATAATAAAAAAGATTATGTGAACAACATGTAATGATTGTGCTTCAATTATATAAAGATTGGGTTTTTATAACTTTAACAAATTTTTTGACAAGAAACTGGAAACTGAGTGGATGTCCATCAGTTGGAGAATGGCTGAATAAGTTATGGTATATGAATGTTATAGAATATTATTGTTTTTAAAAGAAATTATTAGCAGGATGATTTTAGAAAGGCCTGGAGAGACTTACATAATGCTAAGTGAAATGAACAGAAGCAGGGGATCATTGTACATGGCAACATCAATATTATATGACAATCAATTCTGATGGACATGACTCTTCTCAACAATGAGATGATTGAGGCCATTTCCAATGATCATGTGATGAAGAGAGCCATCTACACCCAGAGAGAGGAGTGTGGAACTGAATGTGGATCACAACATAACATTCTTACTGTTTTTGTTGTTGTTCACTTGCATTTTGTTTCCTTACTAATATACTTTCCTTTTTTATCTGATTTATTTTGTGCAGTAAGAGAATTGTATAAATGTTTATAAATATTGGATTTAACATATGTTTTAACATGTTTAACATATATTGGATTGCTTGCCACATAGGAGAAAGGCTAGGGGAAGGAGAAAAGCTGAAACACAAGGCTATGCAAGGGTCAATGTAGTAAAATTATACATGTACATGTTTTGAAAATAAAAAAGCTTTATTAAAAAACAAAACAAACCCCAAAAAACATTATCTATACCATCCTGGTTTTGCTCATTTCACTTTATATCAGCTCATGTAAGTCTTCCAAGGTTTTTTTTCCTGAAAGCATTCGGATCATCATTTTTATAGCACAATAATATTGTATCATAAGCTATTCACTAATTGATATCAGGTCCTCAATCTATTTTCCATGTGAGTTGTTTTTTCAATGAGTTATTTCCCATTTCCTTCCTTTTCTCCATTCTTTTGATTTTGTTTTATTGCTTTCTAATGTCTTAAACTGTCATTAATTTTCATTTAAACAATTCTAATTTTTAAAAACTTATTTTCTTCAGTGAGTTTTTGTGCTTCTTTCCCTATTTGGCCAATTCTACTTTTTAAGGAATTATTTTCTTCAGTATTCTTACCAAAACTCTTACCTGTTTATAATTTTCTTCCTTTTGTCTCATTTTTTCACCTAATTTTCCCCTACTACTCTTAATTGATTTTCAAAATCATTTTTTAATCACTTCCAGAATTCTTGTTAGACTTGTGTCCAATTCACCTTTTTCTCTTTGAGATTTTTGCTTGTTGCTGTTTTGGATTAATTGTCTTCTGAGTTTGTTTTTTTGATCTTCATTGTCAAGATAGTAGATTTTTATGATCAGGTTGTGTGGGAAAAGGTGAAGAACTTACAGATTAAGCACATATTGATCAGAGACTGTAAGCTAAAGTAGATCAAGCCTAACGGCCCCAGTCATGTGATTTTAGATAAGGCCTGGACTACAGTCCATTGTCCAACGTGGCTGAAGAAGCTGTATATATCACCTTGTCTACTACATTCCTCTGACCAAATAGGAAAATACAGACTTATGTGACCAATCACAATATATAGAGGGTGGGATTTTGGAATTTCTTTGTCTGAAATATATAAAAGCTATAAGCATTTTCAAGGCTCTGGCCCTATCCTGCTGTGAACTTGGCTCACAAACCAGGATAGGATCTGCTTCTTGAAATTCTAATAAATAATTCTGCTTTCTATGAGTGATCTCTGAATAGTCAATTTGGGTAGGTCTTTTTGTCCCCAAAAAGGTTAAATTTTAAACTTCATATTAAAATTGAGCAGTGTTTCAAAAATTAGAGGGGTTGAAAAGTAGCATTGTCTCAAGCCTCAGACTTTTACAGACTGCTATATTTAGAGCTACTTCTAGGAATTTGGAAGTTTATATTGTTTCCAAGGCAGTGATCTGGGGAGAGCTATCTATGATCACTACTCTTCTGGTCTTACCCAGGAATTGTCTTTGATCCCTTGGAATTTCAATGAAAACTATTCTTCAGGGTCCCTGATCCCTTGAAGCTGTAGAGGTTGCTGGTTGTCAGGATTCCTGATCACTTGGGACAAGAAATGGCATTGTTCTTCAGGTCCCTGCTTCTCTGGGATTAGTAGCTATACTGTTCCTCAGGACTTTGATCTTTCATAATCAAAAGCAGTACTGCACTTCATTCTGTTTTGACCAAAAGTGCTCTACTTTGCCCTTGAATTATGACCCAGAAGTTGTATTTGTAATGCATTTACCAAACAGCCTCTGATCCTATATTCAGTGCTAGGACAGGAAGTCCTGGTAATCTTTTTCTAACCAGTTGTGAGGTCCCCTTACCATCTTGCTTGCGAGCTCCCAAAGCTGCAATTGTGGTTGCTATTGCTACTACTTAGTTTCATCACTCTTATTTCATCTTTGTAGATTCCAGACCAGTCTCCATGTCCATGGCACAGATCTCCCTCTCCAGCCTCCTAAGTTATCTTGGGCTGGAATAATATCTCATTCTGACCTTTTGTTGGTTTTGCCACTCCAGAATTCAATTCCAAGTGTTATTTTAAAATTTTTGGGAGAGGTACTTCCTCTACTTGACTATTTTAGCTCCATCCCAAGGACTTATCTCTTTTAAAAACTTACAAATGGAAAATGCAGTAGAGTGCAGTGGATTTGAAGAAAAAGTTTTGGATTTAAATCCCATTTCTTTAAAAAAAATTCCCATATAACCTTGTGAAAGGCACTTCTTTATGGACATGATTTTATTTTTAAATTGGATTTGGATAATATAATGTTTACCATGAAACAACAAACCCCAGTGTCACTTCTTGTTCTAAATGTATGTTTCTATGAAAACTTCAAAAGGAAAAGCATTACAAATAAACATGAATTTCTTATTCTTTCACAGTAGCCATCTTTGCTTCACCAGTTTTAGAAATTGTACTGACCATACCTGCCTATGTATTTGGATCTATTATCCCTGTTTATGTGAAACTCTTCATTTTAGGCACTATGCTTATTAAATACAATCTTCTGAGCTCTGAGAGAAAATGTTCTCATTAGATTTCATATTTAGCATCTTCTTTCTGTGATAATATTTTGAAGAATCTGCTTCAGCAATGTTTGTGCAAGCCACCTCTTTGTTTTCCAATTTAAAGAGGAGAGGGAATACACTAAAGTGTTTTTTTTTAACACTAATCCAGAGCCCATTCTCAAATAACCACTGTTTGTTTTGTTTTCCTACTTCTCTTCAACCAGCACCTTAACTACTAAAATTAGTCAAATAAAATAGAGTCATTAGCATCAATATTTTGCTTTACATTTGGGGATTTGTTTCTAAATATCTTGCCAGAAACAGAAAATATTAAACTGAAAATTTATTTTTGAGATATTAGGGATTTCCTGCTAAAAATGTGCAAGATACACAGACTGCCAGGTATTGTATTGCCAGTGTATTTCTAATGAGAAATAACCAAGAATAGAAAATACTCCTCATAGATGTGCCTGTTAACCAACAATTGGATAGAATAAAGCAGACTTTCCCACCTATTGAACTGAATTTCAGATCTCCCTGCACCTGTGCACAGCAAATATCATGGATGGCAGAACAAAGACAGACTCTGTAGGTAGCAAAGTGGCATTAACAAATGGAGATGAAGTTTCATTGATTTACAGACCCTGAAGCAATAAAACAAAAATCATATAGCTGAAGAAGAAATTTTTCCACTTAGAGATACCCATTTTTATGTTCTTGTTATTTTTATTAATCCTGTCATTAATTTTAATCCTCAATTCATATATTATGCTTTATTTCAAGGAGTTCAAAGTATATTATTAAATATTTCTATGACATCACAAAATTAGCATTTTTAGTATGACTTTGGAAGTAATGCTATTTCTTTTTATAATCATGTCTATAAAAAAGATAGTGGATGGAGAAATGGTATTGGAGTCAGGGAATGAGGTGGGGAGAGAAAAAGGCAGAAACACAGAAAGAGGGGAGGAGAGAGAGAGGGGCAGGGGAGTAAGGAACAGAGAGAGGGAGGAGGAGAGAGAGAGGGAGGGAGAAACAGAAAAGGAAGGAGGAAGAGGGAGGGAGAGAGACAGGGATAAAGAGGGAGGAGGAGAGAGAGGAAGGGGATAGAGAGGGGGAGAAGAAAGGAAAGAGAGAAGGAGTGGGAGGGAGAGAGAGGGGGGAGACAGAGGTGGTGAATACCTAGTGGTAGGTTGTAAAAATGGATAGGAGCCATATGTCTTCAATTCTCAATTTTTTTTTATTTCAAATTTGCTGAATTCTTTGTTTTCCTTCAATTTTTAAAAGTTATTGAAAGATCCCAAAGAATTTTCCTTATGTGAGTTATATCCAGGGGTGTAGTACCTTAAAAAAGCTTTTGAAAGCCAATTGTATTTTCAGCATGAGAATATATTATTATACAGATAAATTGTATCTTAGAAATTGGCAAATGCCACAAATGAAGATTCAATTTATTGCTTTATTGATTGACTAGTCTTAATAAAGTGATGGAGAAATGTTAATAATGCAGATTAATTTAAAATTGTGGTCTCCATTATGAACTGATCCAACCATTCTGGAGAGCAATATACCCAAAGGACTATCAAACTGTGAATACCCTTTGATCCAGCAATGTCTCTATAGGGTATCCCAAAGGGATCTAAAGAAGGGAAAGCAACTTATATATGCAAAAATGTTTGTGGCAGCCCTTTTTGTAGTGGTAAGCAACTGGAAAGTGAGTGGATGCCCATCACTTGGGAAATGGCTGAATAAATTATGATATGTGAATGTTATGGAATGTTATGTTCTATAAGATACGATCAGCAGGATGATTTCAGAGAGGCCTGGAGAGACTTATATGAACTAATTCCAAGTGAAATGAGAAGAACCAGGAGATCATTGTACATGGCAACAAGATTATATACTATGATTAATTCTGATGGACATGGCTCTTTTCAACAATGAGATGACTGAAGCCAGTTCCATTGATCTCCGGATGAAAAGATCCATCTACAGCCAGTGAGAGGACTATGGAACTGAGTCTGGATCATAACATAGCATTTTCATTCTTTTTATTGTTGCTTACTTACATTTTGCTTTTTCTCGCTTTTTACCCTTTTGATATGATTTTTCTTGTGCAGTAAGATAAATGTATAAATATGTATACATATGTTGGATTTTATGTTAAAAATAAAAAAGTAAAAAGGGAGAAAATTTTTTAAAAATTGTGTCCTCCATGCATGTCTTTCTCTGAAAAGCTGGCTTTTAATAATTTAGCAACATGCCATTGCTTGTGTTAACATTAAAATGGGAAAAAAATTAAAATATTATTAATTTATTATAATAAACTAATATAAAATACTTTATGAAAACTAATTATATTTTTTTAAAATAGTGAGAAGCATTGCACTGTTTAGAAATTATTGTTTGCAAATCTAAGATTTGCTCTAATAGAAAACAGCTACATTCTCATATCTTCTACATTTAATTTCTTGAACTATGTTGTTTTGGTTAAAGTATATAAAGAAAATGTAGCTTCATACAAGGAAGAAGTAGGTTATTAGGCAAATAACCTTTTAGTATTATTATGAAAATAGATTTAACCTTGAAAACCTTTTAAAAGAATTTTAGGGACACCTTGGGGTTTTTTAATCTTACCTTGACAATTGCTTCCTCAAGTCTATGTCATATACTTTGTTATAGTGATTGCCAAATTGTGTCAGTAAGAAGAATTTCCACATGTGGATTTCTCCAGAACCAGATGAAGTTACAGCAGTTACTACAGTAGTAAACCAAACCAAACTTATATTATTTTATTGTGAGGTTCAATGAGAGTAGATAAAGCACAAGCTGAGACTTTTTATCAAAAAAGAATCCTGGGCAATTTTTGATTTTTTCCTATAATTAAATAGACAGGCATATATCCATCCATAAACAATGAAAAAAAAAACAGATTTCATGGCAGCCAGATGGGGAAGTAGACTGACATATATACTCTTCTCTCCATTCTTGTCCCACTGGTCTTGCAAGGTGATTTTCTGTCTTCTACCTGAAATTCTGTAATAGCTTTCTATTTTTTTTTTTTCTTTACTCTCTCTCATTCCTCAAACTCATCCTTCATATTGCTCTCAGACAATATACATTTCTACTATGCTCAGTGTTATTTGCCTACTGAGTAAAGTTCAAGGTCCTTTGCCTGACATTTAAGACTTCCCACATACTGATGCCTCCTTTCCTTTCCAATCTTTTCTTATAGTGATCTACTACACTACTATATTCAACACCTCAGAGAAACAATTCACTATGTTTTCTTGCTGACTTGCAACTGTGCTTTCCAAGATTCTGGTGTTCTGTAATTGCTTATTGCAGTGCCTTTTTTTAAACCCTTATTTTTCTTGACCTCTCAGCAAGTGAATCAACTATTTCTTCAGGAAATTCACTCCTTCCTGAGTTTTAAAATTACCTCCCTGCCTGACCATTCCTACTTACTCATCTTTACTGATCTTCATCCATATACCCATCCTCTTTCCATGAGTACCACAGGGCTATGTTTTTAAACCCTCTCTTTTTCTAACATAGTTTTTCTATGAACTTTTTCAATGCCCAGTTTTCATTATCAATCTATCTTCAGGTGGCTCCCATGTCTAAATGTAATGTCATCATCTTATCTCTCAGTACCAAATCTGCTGGTTCTAGCTGTCTGCTGGACATCTATTCTTTAGTGTTTCATAAACATCTCAAACTCATCTGTCTAAAATAGAACTTTGGCATCTATTCTCCTCTCTCTAAAACCCACCTCTCTTCCTATTTTCTCTATTTTTGTTAAAAAATATCACCATCCTTCAAGATACTCGGGTTCACAACCTTGATTTCATACTTATTTCTGCATTCATCTACAATGTGTATCTGCAATACTGTAGCCACACATAACGATGAAAACTTCCTCTACAAAATGCTACTTGAAAGCAATCTTGGCTTATATTAGTGACTATTTCAGACATGCCCAGAGCAGGGCGTCCTTTGTAATTTCTGTTGCATATACTCTTCTAAAACAAATAAAATAAAATAGCATGATTAGCCAGTGGCTTATACCCCTTTAATTTTGAAATATACATAAATTCATGATTAAAACAAAATGACAAAACTAACTGAATTATAACAAATGTGTCAGAATAGTACAAATGTCTTAAATTCCTTCATTAATAATTTAGGTGAAGAGAATTCTCCTACCAGTTCTAGTATGTTCAATAAATTGACAAATGAACAAAACAAATTATTCCTTTCTTAAGATCACTATAACTCCTATTCAAAGTCATCAAACATTCAATCTGATGACCTGGTTTATGATAATCCAACAAGAGAGATTAGAACATCAGTCTTGTTCATCTAAAGCTCCTTATTAACCTAGATGGAGCATATTTACTGGGAGTAAAACAGAAAACAAAGTTTTTAGTCCAATTAGTATGAAAAACTCAGTTAATATCAAAGGATACAATATTTTGTTTTTACTAACTTTTCTCTTCTGATTATGCAAAAAAAGTGTAACATTGACACTATAGTTTAAACAAGTGAATGTCACATTATTTTCTACACTTGAATTTCTTGTCCTTTGTGATTATGTGTCAAACTCAATTCCTAATATTGCTCATATTATCTATCTCCTTTACTTCTATTTAGGGATTTTTGGACAGTTCTAGAAGCCATATAATTCTACTAACTGGATATGCTGGAAATTCATATTATACCTGGAAATTCATACTTTTCAACTTGAACTTGGTAAAACATGTTAAGAGGATTGTTTATAAAGTGGAGAACATCTAAAAGAAGATAACCAAGATAGCATACGGGGATTACTTGAAGATGCTATTGATATTCAATCTGGACAAGACTCAGGGGGAATATGACAACTTTTCTAAGAATTGGTGGGAGGCTGTTGTGTGGGAAAGATTTTAAAATTGTCTTATTTGATACTACACAGGAAAATGAAAGACAATCGAAATTGCAAAAAAATTGAGTTTTGATATCAGGAAAATTTTGTAAACATTAGGTCTATCTAAAAGTAGAATAGTCTACCTCAAAAGAAAGTGGATTTCTATTCTTTGAAGGCTTTTAAGAAAAACTGTTGCATATGTTATAATGATAATTCTTTGTGGAGACATGCCTTTTTGAGTCCCATTCTAGCTAAGATTCTATAATTCTGCTGTTGCCTGTTCTGCTATATCATCAAATGCTCTATGCAGCCTTTCAGTCAATTCCTCTGATGCTTGGATGCCTAGGAAGCAAGGTGGGAAAGAGACATCTCTTTCTTTCCAAAGTCTTAGGAGACCCTATACAGAAGGAAAGAAGATACAAATAGGAGGGAGTGACAATCCAGACATAGACTTGCTTAAGAGGTCACTTGCTTTTGAGATTGGCACTGGTAGGGTTTAGGACCCCTTGCCTTCTCACCTCTAAAACCCCTCCAGAACTCAAAATTTCATACAAACCCTTTACTTCTAGGCTAGCAAGAGAGTTTTGACGATGTAAAATCAACAAGCACTTAAGTTCAACATTAAACATTTATCATTTGCAAGACATTGTGGTAAGCACTGAAAATACAGAGAAAGGCAAAAACTGCTCTTGACCTCAAGGAACTCACATTCTAATGGGAGAGACAACACATAAATCATAAGTGTGCAAGATAAACATATAGTAAATTGGAGGTAATGTCAGAAGAAATGGACTTTAGCATATTCAGAGATATTAAGAGAGGTCTGTGTCAAAAAAAAATCAGTCAGAAGATATCTGCATCTTCTCTAAAATCTATGCCTCTGTGTACATATGTGTGTACATGTTCATGCATGTATATTTGGAGAGAACTACATTATGCATCCCAAGGGGAACTACAATAAATATAATACATAGATATTTGTTAAATGAATATAGTGCATTTGTTGAACAAATGTATTATTTACATATTTTGATTTTTCCTTTTAGATCCCAAGCTCTTTGAGGATAATGATAGTGTCAAATTCTACTTGTTTAAAAAA